>NC_069127.1:55304702-55904702 GCF_026914265.1 Mya arenaria
TCAATATTGATTCGAAAATGGCCTTACGATTATGTTACACTCACTTAAGAATTAATTGCGGGCTTGATGTCATTATCGGGGTATGAACGCAACTGGGCTGGGCAAAGTGTGTGGAGTGCGAAGGACTCCATGCGTACTTTGACCAGCCCAATTGCGTTCATATCCCCGATAATGACATCAACTCCGCAATTCATTCCTTTTATTTACACCAATAGTTCATTATTTCATTCAGGAATTGTTAGAACAATCTTTCAGTAATCCTTTCTTACCCATTCTGTAAATAGAACGACCCGACTGTAACCGGAAACATTTTTTCAAATGACGTCACAAAAACGCGGGAAAAGATCAACCACTTAAAATCACTTTTAAACGTAAAATTGAAACACTTTTGGCAACAAAACGTTTAAAATATAATAAATTACCACTTTCTAAAATGTTGATTTATACTTTTCGGGACCTGCTGACACAATACAAACAATAACAAGATCAATAGTTTTCATGTATATTGTTATGCGATGAATTGCGATCCGAACATATCCGAAGATGTTGCGTTGATCGATTGATGAACGCAATTGCCGAAAAGTAGTTTATTTAAGGAATAGAAGTTGAGGTGTAAATATAGAGTCTTATACGACAGATATTAGTTGTAATTTTGTCGACAAATTAAGTTTACAAGTTATGTCAAATTAACCAAAAATCGGCAAAACAAGTTCAATGAACGAAAATGATGTCGATAAATCCCTTGATTAAGTGAACAAGACGACATTGTTTTACAACATGTCGAGTTATAATTCATATATTTATCGAAAATGCTACCTGATCACATCAATATTATAGACGACATACGCTTCCATAATGCGGACATATTGTTGACAAAATGTTGCGTTGTAACTCGTGAAAGTCGTCTTTGAACATGTCGCCTTGTCAACCTTATCACTTATCTCTCAATAGTTACGATATACGCATCCTGCAGGTCAAAGTACATGTTCTTTTGTAACATAAACTTCCTATAAAAGGTATTTATGTACGCTAAGCATATTAAGATTGTTTGGATTATGTGTGAAAACAAATACGTACTACAATGTTGAGGCAGTTTGACAAAATGATATATACATGCTTACTTATCGTATTTACTGTTGCGCTGCAATTTTACACTGGAATAAGCATTGTTTGTGTTTCTTTCAAGATTACTTTTGGAGATTTATTGGTATTTTTAAATCACCCTGTGCACCATGGCTATCCATGGCTATAACGCTAAATTTTGACCGCCGATGACGGAAACTGTTGTTCATACGCCGACTTAGTGAGAAATAGGTCTCATAGAATTTGTAGTATTGACCCGTGTTTCAATGCAGCCAATCCATAAACTTTAAACGATAAATTGTTAATGCATTAATGTTCCAAACAATAACCGTTTATACACAATTATTCTTGTTCAAGAACAGGGCATGAATACGTTTAACCAATTAAACTGGTCGCGTTTTACTGATTTAATATTTGAAAGTTCGAATGTTTAAAAATAATAGTTGTGGATTAACATTGGTTTAAATAAAGTTAAGAGTTTTATGATATATGGTTACATGATACAAGGGTATTCAATCTCCCTCACTGTCAGAGAACAGTATTATTCGCTTATAGATGGGTTGATTTTCCGATGAACAGTGAAGATCACCCTTCGTTGTTCACATTTGCCGTGTGGAGGAGTATTTCAGTTTATTTATCAGACAATTGTTATGTGGATTTTCAGAGAAGTTCGTATTACAACGTCAAGACAATTTAAAAAATAAATCAAATGTATCGTATAACATCAAATTGCTGTGCGAGCATTGGTTTTCTTTTGTAATGTTTTGTATGAAAGTAAATGTCCGATCATTAAGCTTCAGCAATTATGATTACAATTTCCCTAATAAACAAAAAAAAATATGTGAGAATATGCCGAGATACACAGACTGCCAAGCGTCCTAATTGTGTACGGGAAGATCGCTAGAAAGGAAATAGTCGTTCAATTATATTTTCAATTTATGTGCGAAACTATTGCCAAAATGTATAGAATTGTACTCTTTTTTAAATAATAATTGTAATTCCTCTTAATAGTTTTCAAAATACTAGATGTATACTCCTCATATCGATAACATGCAAATGGAAATAGTTATGTCTGCTTGAAAGTTATAAGTAATAGTTTTTAATCAATGCAGTTCCGGTTAATGATTATATATAATCAGACATGATTACGTTTTCTTTTTTGTTTTTTAACTTGTAGCGAATTAATCCGTTATTCGTATAAACGATTAATTCTCGCCATCCTGTAAGTCACAAACTTATAATACCACGATCACATTCAGTACGTTATATTATACTTACATATTTTTGTTATAAGGTTCAAGACTTTAATCATTTATTATTACCACACGAAAGGCCAAATATGATGTCATTGTAGCTTTAAAGTTGCACTCTTACAGATACATCATTTCGACAACTTTTTTTATTTTTTGTCTTAGAACGAGCCATTATTTGCGAAAATCCATGAAAACCATTTATATAAGACTGCTGACAAAAAATAGATCGCAGATCTTTATATTTTAGTTCATAAATTAATGTTTTATGCATTTTTCTTAAACCGTTAGTAACGGATTAAGCTATCAAACATTAATTTTCGGACGGAAATATGCAAATCTGCGATCTTTTGTCAACAGTCTTATACCACTGGTTTGCAGATATTTACGCAAAATTTTGCCTTTTCCAAGACAAAAAATAAAAAACAAAATGTAAAAATGGTACATCTGTGAGAGTGCAGCTTTAAATGGCCGTGCACGACGCACATCACCTTTTGCGACTTTTTGTTCCAACTTATTATTAAGCTCTCCATGCATGACCCAAGGTTGAAGGTCCTTCACGTCACAAATCTCTTTTATGTACCAAAACATATGTGCCAATTTCTTAGAATCTCTCCGTGCATGACAATGTTAAAACCAGGACACGGCTTACTTTACTGCAAATGCATATATGCAGCACTCCATAATGATATACTTATTAGTTTAACCGTGCCATTTGAGATGAGGACAGGATTTTATACGGGACACGTCGTCCTTTTGTACCGAACGCCATCCTTTCTTGCATGACAAAAGTTTAGGCCGGACACGGAAAATCGAACGCACGGACGAATTAAAAATCTACCTTCAGCAGCATAAAACAATGGCGTTACGTCCATATTTCCAAACTGAGCTATCATGCAGGAAATACAAATAAATACCGTGTATAAATTCAAATAATTTTCTTCTGATACAAATATTACGACAACAGCAACTATAATTCTGAAACAGTTAACAACAGCATTTTCAAAATTGGTTTCGCTTCGGCAGTGACAAAACCGTGTACCGGTGTCCAATCCAAACTCAAATCAAGTTTGTAAATTCTCCCCCCAAAAAAGAAGACAGACGTAAATCATGCCTTGTACATTCAGAATTTTCCTATACATCATATTGAACTACATCTCTTACATATTGGTATTAATATATCCACTGGAAGAACACGACTGTCAACATACATTCTGAAAGATCTCAAACAGCATGTTAACTTTAAAACTATGAACAGTCTCGCACACTGTCGATGTGTTTAACGCTATACCTAGAAGTCCATTTATTTGCAAAAAATCGTGCCACTGAATGTTTAAAACTCCTTTATACGCATATTTTCATGAAAAGTTCAGTCATCTTTTTTGAAATGTCAGGCAGCCTCTTTGTACACTTTCACAAAGTCTCCATTGTCGTCATATCTGGTACAATTGACGTATAACTTGTTATATTGTTGACTGTAGCAGACACTGCGTGGCCAGTTTATACCCTAATTTTTCCCTAGAACTTGCGTCAACTGGCCACTGGGCAGGTCCAGGCGCATTATATTGTCACTCCCAAAACCACAGACGATGAGCTGGTTATCCAACAAAAGGATGCTTGTTGGTGCTCTTAGTGCAGGATTCTGGAAAGTCTGGATGAGGTTCAGGTCCATGTCCAGCTTGCTGATGGTATTCTTTTTGAAGTCTGATACATAGATGACTGTTGTCTGATCTTCCATGATAACTGCCAGGTACTCGGGATCACAAAACATTGACTCCTCTATGACTGTATCTATCTTCTTGGTCGTTTTCATGTCCATCATCTCCACTTTTCCACTGTATTATGATAGTATCAGTCTGTCATTATGGTAGCCATTACCTCGAGAGTCGCTATCCACCCTGATGTTGGCTCCAAGAGCGATTTCTCCCCGAGTCTCCAGGAACTGAATTTTACCGGAAGTTAAAGAAACTGCCACCCTGTCACCGGGGAGGAGACACATGTCACATGGTCCACCTGGCACTCTGACCTGGGACACCAGTCTACTTGTCTCCAGATCCACAAGCTTCACTGTTTCGTTGTGATAATCAGTAAGAAGAAGTCGGTTCATTGGCAGAAGGAGCATGCTCGTCAGCCAGCTGTCAATAGCGTCAGATGGATCCTTGACTGGTATGGACGAGGATGGTGTGAACTTGAAGTTCGTCACGTCAACATAAGCTTCAGCCTGAACGCCTGTAACAGATTAAATCTTTGAGCTGTGCAAAGTTAAGTAAAAGGGTTTTGTCAACAGGAAATAATTTATTCTAAAACAGGAATATCATTACTTTGTATGTTCCTTCCTCTTTGGAATACAGTGAGTTCATATATGTCCATAAACAATAAAGCAAATACATTTGATATATAAATATATATATAAGCAATTCAAGAATTTTCCTGCATGTTGTGTATAAATTCTGATCTTTCCTCATAATTTTCGTTCTTTCGTTTTTCAGATGATTCAAATATAGATTTAAAAAATTTGGATACATTGCGTCTCCTAGTCTTTTGTTCTTTAATTCATGGGAGCCGACTGCGTCAAAGGAAGATGCTTCTTCTAGGAGTTTCTTGCCGGATACCTCCATTCTAGGTCAAACTGCAGCGACAGTTTCAACAATAAAGAAAGCACATCGTTCTTTTGTCGTGCATGACAATTTGCGCAGGATACGAAAGCATATATATCGATCATATTAGATAACATGAAACAATCAGATAATAGGGTTAAATCTTATATCAGACTACTTCAACAAAACAGAATGATTAAGATAGATATAAATGCTAGATATTGTATTATTATTATCATATATACACATGTACGAAAATGCACAAGATATGTACCTTTAACTATTTTCTGCATAGCACCTTAACAGATTTGGTGACTTGCGAGTCAATTATTTCAATATTAATTATGAAATTTACTGCCATTTACAGACTGCTTTTTTCCAATTGTCCTTGCTAGAACATGATATGTTTAACAAAGTTGATAAAAGGTTATTTTGTAAAGTGAAAAAAGGATATCAACAAAGAAATATGTCAAAATGCTCAATTTATTAATTATTTATAGCGGCAAAAATGGTAAGTTATGAACATCATTGTGGGTGAATAATGTATTTTTGTTATCTAGTTCTATTCTCCTCATATTGCTAGTATTCAATAATGTGTCCTGTACGATTTCTGGTTGATATAGAAATATCGTAAAAACACTTTAGTCCATGCTTGTTCTGTTTAGCCATTGATCATTTTATGTACAAAAAAGCGACCTCGAGTATAAAAAGTGACCCTGTATTTCTTGATATTTCATATAATTTTGGATATATATATTTTTGATAATACAATTATTTTTTTCAGGGTATCTTTATAACCAGACACCATCGAAGTTCCAGCTCGACGATATTGGCGTCCTAACAACGTTGGAACATTACTACGGAGTTATTGACTAAACCAGCTCATGTACCTCAGCCGGCAACTGGATGTTTTACGAGGCTTTAATGTGTTATGTCTGATTTTGTTTTTTGTCATGGGACTGATTGGTAAGAGGTTGTACTGCTTCACGAACATCGTAATAAGCTATTAATCTAGCCCAAAACAATTCTATATTCTGATAGAGTGTATTAGTTAGATATGTCTGTTTTTTCGAATGAGTACGATAGTTTAAAGCGGCGGCTCGAACTTTTTCTCTTTGTTTCGATCTAGGTTCGTGTTTTATAACGAATTAAAAGATGATGCATTCCTTTGGAAGTAATCGTTTTCAGTGTGAAGTTTTTAGAATACAGTTGCAGAAAAATAACGTGTCACTTTACAAACGCCTTGCGAGTTTTATACGTAACATAAATGTTTGGAAAAATTGTTGTATCTGTAAAGTTTACCAAAATTACTCGAAGAATTAGCCTCGCAATTTTTCGATCTTTTCATGCGGTAGATATCGCTTTGTGCGCTTGGGTCTCGCTACTGATAGTATTAAGCATTGCCACAGTCGATTTGTAGTGGTAAATGTGGAGTTATAGTAGATGCACTTGGTTCAAACATCAATATTTGTATATGCCAATTTAAGAATCTTCAAAATGTTGTATTAGTTCTATACTTCCTGGTCCTCATTTTCAAAATTAATAAATAGATATCAGTTTAAAAACAAAGAAAGATAAATGGCAAATAGAATAATAACCAAAGGATTTGAATATCATACCTTTTAAAAATCACGATAGAATAACAAAAAAAAAACAAATCTCATGTTTATACTTCCTGTAATCTGTCCGTTAGCACTAAGTAATATCATGGTAAAAAGAGACGAATCGTATTTTATATACATTTGCTAGTCAAGAGTGTCATATCATTCAAACAATGTTTAAATAAGGATTACATCCATTTAAAATGGATATCATACGGATAAACATTTACAAAACCACGTTTAAAGAGACTAGACACCAGATGGTTAAAAAAAACCCAGAGAATACGTTATTTCCTTAAAAATAGACTATAATTGTCAATAAGACCTATTAGAAGGCCGATCATACATCAGTTTCCATGATAAAAATAATAAACGTAACAATCATGTCGCTGTCTCATCTGTGTTTCCTTGTGGAAATAAAGCTCATTATGATTTCCCAGTTTAAATCATATCTGTTTATTAGTACAGATAAATATACTGACTTTTTTTTATTGTTTACCCGTTTAAAAATAGCGCAATCGGTTCCAAGTTTATAGTGTGAATATTTAGCATGTGAAAGACACGTGATTAGTACAGATACATAAACCGACGCTATTTTTAAACTGGTATTTACGAGATAGACAACCCAAGTTTCGATTTGAAAAAAAAAACCGCAAAAAAGTGAAAGATGCATGCGTCGTAAGCGTTGTGATACATCGGTAAGTAGGTTTAATGCGTTGTACACAAAGATGTCAACTTTATGTAAGTGTTTGATATTTATTCTTTTGCAATTATATCATCTGGTGTCTAGTCCCTTTAACGACCATTAAAAAGACGAATATATGCGCATATAAAATATGAAGGAGAAAAAAACACATTTAAAAACTGAACTATTTTACCTACCAAAATAGTGTGGTATTTAAGTAAACCTAGATGTTTGTATTCAACATTTCTCAACGCACCAGTTTGATATATTGACAATGATAATCATTTCTATTAATCTTACTTTTAATCATGAAAGCAAAGATAACATACCAAACCATCCTGCACGAATACACAATAGACAAAAACCTTACCACTGTTCAAAAGTAAAAACTCAAGTCTATAAAAGGCTACTTTAAAAGTATAATCTCTGTCGCCTGATGTCATCAAAGCGATGAATATCAACCAGTATCAACAAAGAATGGAATCTACCACTGAACGAGAGCTGCAGACTGCCAGTCAAGCACTGGCTTTAGTTCGGTTGTGGAAATAGCGAGTAGTAAAAGATGCACTCTTACTCCCAAAATGGATTTACCACAATTGATACAATTGTTTAATATACCAAAAATGATGAATACTTGTTGGGAACAATGATTCTTATAAAGGATACCGAGTTTAATCTTTAAGAAAGGTGTAGAGAAAAACGGACTTTATACCTTGTGGGACAATAGTAGATCACAGTAAATTGTGTAGCACTCATCAAAACATTTAATATGTTTGCGTTTTCAGCTATTAAATGCACGGTTACAAGTTTGTTATCAGTAATTTGACTAATTTCTAATTTCCATGAATGCCTTATTTAGTAAGAAGTTAAAGGTTTATCAGTCAAAAGGTATGTTTGGTGTACATGTGTATGTATTGATTTTGAATAACAGTGGCACTTTAAGATAGTACGTTGAATATGTTGCTGTATTTGCTTTAAATTTATAATAACTAATTATGTTGCCTTTATTCATAAAGATAATTATATATCTTTGCATAAAAGTCAAGGCTAGCCCTGCTTTCTAACCATGGCTCCCATGACAATATTACATCCTTTTTATGCTATGAAAGGAGTATCAGTCGACGTATGAAAATGCAGGAAACGTATCATATAGTTGGTAGTTTATGTTTGTTTTAGTAACGGCCATGAAGTCCTCTCTGCATCAATGAAAAAAGGCAGGAACGTAGTGCGAACTCCTGGAATGTACTAAGAACGCAGCGGTCACTTTTTATTGATGAGGTATGGTCGCCATTGTCTCCGGAAACGGCGTTCCTGTTACGTGGACATTGGACATGATCAAGCCCAGGTAGCGCGGATGTGGCCGGAACAGGAAGCAGTCATGACCTTCTTACAGCACAATTAACGTAGCGCAGACGTAGCGGATACGTTGTATTGACGGTTAGAGAGTAGCAACGACGCAGTGACAAGTCCGTCCTTGTCTTCTGCGCATCCACTACGAAAATGCATTTTTCGCTACGTCCTATCGTCCATATTACGTTAAATATAACCCAGGGAATACTACGTTTGTTGCACCTCTATTGTATGGCCATGACGTTTATATCACGCCCACAGTGCGTCCAAACATCAACAAACCTACGTTCTCACCACGTCGATGCAAAAAAGTACAAATACTGGCATTAGTTCTTGTCAAGTCATTGATATGCTCAGGAATAATGTGCTTATTTCACCAAGAAGTGGTAGTGAATTAACAGTCAAGCTGAGAGGTTGATACTGCTGTTGATGATGAAAACACGGAAGACAACGAATTTCTTGATCGGGGCGTCTTTGGCGGCATGTCGAATGAAGACTTCTGTTTGTCCGTTATGACCGACTGCTTGCTGAGCTGAGAATGAAAACATGCTTTTCTGGTGAAGGAGGAAAGATAAGTTTAGGGCACTCAGATTCACTGCTAGTTGATTTAATTTGGGAACCGATGGGGTTCTGTCGCTTCTTTCCAGGGCCAGCCGATGCCTCCTGCTGTTGCCTGACCCTATTATGAGTGTTTAATATATGACTGTTCTTCGATGTTTGACTTCTAGATAAATAATGAAAATTGCGTAAAATTGCAGGACTATTTATACTTATAGATGTAATAGTTACGTGGCGGATGCAGTAAAAACGTAACTAAATAATACACTTGTAAGTTTATGCATTTTAAGAACAGCTGAACTCAGATAATATATTATTTACTTACAGAAAATACATCCGACACAGTTATATGATCAGTATAATACATTTCTCGAAAAAAAATGTGCGCAGAACCATATGGATATCTCTATGATTTATAGCAACAGTGTGAGAATATACCCGAAATGCATAACATTGCACATTTTCCGTTATTTTCTTAAAATCTATTTCATTTGATTTGTTTTCTTATTCATTTTACTGTTCGCGAAATAAAAGCGTAACTATTGTCCACATTTTACAATGGCTGAAATGACGTGGAGATCTGTTACGAAGTTATCATGCTTGTCTAGTCATGGTATGATAGCAAAACAAAGTTATTAAAAAATAACAATTATTGGATCACAAAACAAAACGGTTAGAAGCTTTAATAATAAGTTTAAACATATATCATGCCCAAAAACATATTTCACATCTTTATGATGTTATCAGCAATGTGTAGTATAATTAACAAACGCCAACTTCAAGAAAAAACAAGATATACACATTAAATCTGATTATAAATTAAACACACATAAATTGAACGTAGATGCTTCTTTCCTGTGTTTTCTTTTACTCAACTTTCTGACATCCAAACAGGTCTTTAGCTTTGTGTAAGCTTAATATCCAACAAACAAACAAACGCAGCTGCAAAGCCTCACGATTACAGACGAGATGCCTTTATGTTTTATGCCATAAAACCAGTATTTTCATCTATATTGTAATATTTTAAAAATCACGAACAACTATTTAATAAAAAAAAATGATTATTGATGACACACACATACACGCACGCACGCACTCACGCACACAGGCGCACACGCGCACACGCGCACACGCACGCACACACACACACTTATAATGGTCAACAATGCAGATTTCGGCGTTGAAGGCTTTGTTTTAATGAACGTAAATTCTTAAATTATTGATTCATTTCATTTCGAACAGCACACAACAGTACTAGGATCACTGTTATACTTAGGGACTTTTCTCAAATGATTTCATATTCCGTTGATTTTTTGACGTGTTCCAAAATAGAATCGTAAATGAATTCATACTGGATCTGAAAGGAAAACAACTCCGTTAAAAAGACTGTGAAAGGTGGCAGGAATTATAAAACAAACCATATTATTTTAAATTCAATGAAGTCTTACCTGATTTTGATGCTCATATTTAATACTGACACCTTCGAATCAAAATTAGGTTAGAAAATTTGAAAATAGGTAAAAGATTATACAATTAAGTTGCAAGGTTTCTGGCACAAAATATCATTTTCTTTAATTGCAATTTTAAGACAAAAGCAAAACAGTCAATATAACACATTGTCTAAAATTAATACGAAAATATAAAATGTACACTTGTTACGTACAGCACTGGGTATGATGTCCCTGTTTCTCTGTTTCATCGTCTTCACGGTCTCCACGATGTTGATCTTGCCTCGGGTCATTTCCATACGTTGTAGCTCATTCAGAAGTACTGCGATTAACCCGCTCCGCTCATATCCCGTCCTTGTTATAAGATAAAATAATAAAAAATACACTTTTATTTTGTATTATAATTCAGCTGCTAGACAAAATGAGCGACTTACGTGTAAAGCACAAAATTTGTTGATTAAATAAGGCAGCGTTAACTGTATACAGCACAACGATCGCATTGAAATAATTTATAAAATGCTTGCGATATGATTGATATACAGGAAGTCCTCGTTTGAGTTGATGTTTGATCATACGATCTTATTAGCATTCAAACTTGCCAATAGCAATTGGTGAACATTTTATTTCGTTTAATTAAAAAATATTTGACAAAGAATAAGGCGTAGATACAGACATTTTGGCACTCGTTTCACGTCATCAAGACTGTGTCGAGCTGGTGTGCAAAACTCTAACTCGTTTCTATACGTTTCATCCATGATTAATTTTAAAGACATGTAAAGTAGCATAATGAACTACAACGGCATTGTATGATGATGCTACTGTCATGAGGCCAAATCTCCAATATGACCAATACCAAACTCTTTTTAAATAATTAACATTACACATGATTCAGAACCATTTTAAACTCCCTTAGTAAGGAACCTACTCGCAATGAATCAACACAGGTCTGTTTTCGTCTAGGTGCGGCTGCCACATTCTGACATCATCGAGGCATTCTAACATGTTTTTCAGTGGTGGGATTGTTGCGTTTTTTGTCCAACCAGTGAATTGAAACTGTTTTATTGTTGTTACATCTTCTTCGTCCTTAAATGCAAAAAAAAACTTCATTAGACACTCTATACACTTTCTCTTCCATTGTAATAGTTTAGTAAATATCTATGTATGCTTTACAAAAAACAGCATTAAACGTTTTCGAACAAATGATTTGCACAATTACGGTGCTGAACTTTTGCATTACAAGTTTTTTAAGAACCAGACCTTATTGTTGTTATCTCGGAAAGAGAAGCTCCTTTCATTAAACGTTTTGTTTTTCTGTTCTTGAATAATGTTAACCGAATATCTTCCAGCTTTCCCAGCACCATTTCCACCCATGTAAACAGAGGTCTGCAATGTCAACTTAACAATATGGATTATAGCTTGTCTGCAAATTTTGTCAAAGATCAGAGACTATTTATTCATCCTTGACTACCTTCAGTTTCTAGTTTTTAATAAAAGGTATGTATGCACTGTGCTGTTTTTGCTGTTCTTCAATGTATCTTGTTTGTGATTTATTTTTGTGTTTTATGTATTTGGCGTTTACCCAGTGCCATTAAATTGGGTTTAGGTTTAAACTGTTTGCTACTTAGCTTGTGTTTGTAGTTTTTCACATAAGTATTAAGGCAATACGAACAGTAACGTTACCGGCTGTTACGGTCAACATGTTCTACAAATTAAAGGTAAGCAACAGGGACGCACCGAATTAGCCATATTATCACAATACCACAGACACATACATAATAAACCATGATTGATAAATGTTGGGTTGACCGCCTTAGATGTGCCAGTCATCAGATAATACTATTACATGTACAAGAAAAAAACATATTTGTCAAAACCTTACATAAAATGAACATCAATGTATACAACACATTGAATCTTACTAACTGATGTATCATTTTGCTTACAACACATGCAAATTTCGCAATTATGCTCATTTTTCCAATTCGAAATAAACTAGGGCTGTCTACGCCGTTAATCACAGTATATTTTTTTTAAAGCGTCGGTTTACTTATATGTTCTCATAAACATATATGAATTCAACAGGGAAATCATAATGCGCTATTTTAAACAGAGAAACAAAGATGAGACAGCATAATTATTGTTGTGTTTATTATTTTAACCATTTGAAGTGGTGTATGACCGGTCTCCTACTAGCTGGCATTGACAATGCTATTCTTGCTTTGAAGAAATAATGTATTTTCTGATTTTTGGACCATCTGGTGTGATGGATTCTCAATGCGCCAATCATGTGTGATTCGAAATATGTTCTGCCGTTTGGTATCTTCTGGCATTGAGCTTTAGTTCGTTTAACATGTGCTACCATACCTGGTGGGCTCGACTGGAAGTGGAGGTAAGCATGATGACGGTGATCACGTGCTGCTCTTCCACAAGAGACCAAAACTCTTCCAGCTGCTCTTCACATGGTGATTTACACAATATGAACGTGTTCTTTCCGGAAAAACTCTGAAGTTTAAGATTCACTATTTGCAATGCATTCGACACCCAAATAGTAACACCATAATGGATAAATAATTGGAGAGGAAACTGATGTGCGACTGAATGCTTTTTATGCACTCCATGGTTTGGAAGTATTTTAGAAATAAATAACACTTACATGAGATATCGTGTTATTTAATTTGCATACGACTATATGCGTTTATGTACTGAAATCTTTCAGTTGCTTGATAAATGTGCGCCTAACGTGTATAGCACAAAGCATATTGATTACATTAGTCAGCGTTAACTTTATAAAGCACTTATAGATCGCATTGAAATAAAATGCTTGGGAAATGATTTTTATACTAGTAGTCGACGATTTGTTTGCTGTTGGGTAATACGATCTGATTATCATTCAAACTTGCCAATAGCTAAAATCAACTGAGTGACAAATTAAACCCATTAAATTTTAAATCATTTGACAAAATATAAGGCATGGATTCAGATAAGTTATCACCTGGTAAAATTCCATTTGAAAAAAGATCTCACAATATAATAAGTTCGATGGATATTTACCGGCAACAGAATTGCGTCGAGCTGTTGTGTAAAACTCAAACCTCGTTTCTTTAATTTCGGTCGGTATGCGTCGACTACAATTAAGACAATGTGTGTAATACTAAAATTATTATTAGTATTGCAACTGTGAAATATAATTATTTTTCTCCTTTCTTTTTGTTTTGTATCTGATCAAAGATATATTAAGATATACAAAACACATGTATTACACATAACACTATCTAAAACCCATACGTTCGGAAATTATTGTTTCCATGTTTCCATATTCTGGCCCCTCCTGCACCTGCTCGGCTTCATTTGTTAGACTTTGTTCGATCAACTGTAATCAGTGTATAAAAAATGGACAACGATGCAAATAACAACAATTAAAAACAACCACACTGGTAACAACCAAAGAAAATGGCTCAGGTCCCAATTACTCTAAACTTCTTAAGTCCCTAGTAACAGGATAAAGCTAAGCTCACTATGTTTTTAATAATTTGCGTAATATTTACGTCTTTAATAGTTTTTATCCTTAAGATAGGATGTATCATTATGATTACCACAATACACCATTTTTATTTTTCAAAATCCAATTAAAGTATGTATTTTGGCTAATTGAAGCTACTTAAGCCTGTTAAGCTTAATAAGTTTCGAGAACATGGGGCATATATAATCGAGCAGCTAACTTAAACTGAATGATCTAATAAGGAACGAGGAACAAAACAATAATAACAATAAATTTTAACGTTTACTATCTCTAAATTGATAAAAATGACAGTATCCAGCAGTCACTGTTTATTCGGTAGTTATTTTATTTCACCTGAAACTGTTTAACGAGCCTTGTTTGTTTGTCTCCCGGTTCTCTTGCTATCATGAAGGAATGGACATTTTCAAACTGCCAATACCAGACGTGATCCGTCCCGATTAGCAGAGCTTCGGCAAGCGCTTCGTGTAAGTATATGTACTGATCCTGTCGTGAATATTTTTAAACGTTTATATCACATGAATTAGCATATCAGCATCAATGGCTGAGATCAAAACTCTTTGTTACTGAAAGATCGAGTAAATCTTCAGGATATCTCCCGAGTGTTCTTGAGTTATCATTTTTCGCCTGTTATTAAATTTTATTCATTACATCATCGTGTAATCAAGTACGCCTCACGTGTATGTAATTGGTCCATTAGTTAACTCTGTTCTTATATATAACAATAATCAAACCAGATAGTTTCATCGTGCATGTTATTTGCAAACTAAAATTATTATTGTGTACATGGATAACTTAAATTGATCTAGTTCATTTTGTAAATATTTAACAACATACTTTATCTCATTATTAATAGTTGCATTTAGGTTTGTATATAAAGGACTTGTTCACCGTCATTTATTTTGTATTCTGTATTTATATATTGTATTCTGTTAAATAGAAATGACATTTTTATGTTCATGCTAATAAAACTTTGACTTGACTTGTAATCAAACTACAATGTATTCTACACAATTAGTAATAAACACATGTTAATATTTTGTAAGGTTAATTAAGTATAGTTTAAGGATTGTTTAGTACATAATAAAGCCGACCTTTGTCTGGACCATGTTGACTCGTTGATACCTCATGGCTTCTACCATTTGCAATGGTTTTACATATTTCTCAGTCTTTGCCTGATCTACGAGGTTGTCAAGAGCTATAAACGTGCCTGACCGACCAACTCCGGCACTATAAAATTACAAGCCCATCTTTTCGATAGAGAACACCTTTCAAATGTAAATTCAATATCTTACTGTTGTATTTGTTACCCATGAGTATGCACGATTTAAGTTTGGGTTATTCCAAATCCTGTCATACTTATAAAACTATAAGAACATTACCTGCAGTGCACGATGATCGGCGCAGATGCAGAATGGGTTTCAACTGCATTCAAGAACATAACAAGGCACCATCCATTGTCAGGGACATCATTGTCGGGCCAGGTCCTAAAATGATACTGATGAATTCGCCTGGATTTACTTTGCGCCTGGAAAAGATAAATAGAAATACTATTACAAACCGTCATTGAAACTTAAGTAGTTAAAAAAACAATGAAAATTATGTGAGATCTCATTTGACGGCAATAAGATGAATTCTAAATATTTAAAATATTGACACTTACCTTTTTTGCAACTAATGTTCTGATTTCATAATCCCGAAACTTTTTTACGTCTGTAATGGATATATCGATTCCACCATAGGAGCAAGTTTGACCCATTTCTGGCCAATACTGAAGGCACTTTACCTGATAGAAAATAAGGCAGTCAACGAAATATGCTCAAAAGTATTCTGCATAGCTAGAGGTTCAACGTCAACATAACGAAATGCGGCATTCAGAAAAGTATAGACATTTTATGCTGGTTACTTTTTAAACGGTTTACACTTATAAAGATATATCACAAAATAGTGCATGTATTAAGCATTGTGGAATTACATTTAGATATATAATTAGAAGACAACAGCAAATACAACTCGGAGTACAAACATAATAAGTAACTTATTAAATTATTGTTTCAACTGAAATTACCGTAGCCATTTCAATAAGGTTAGTAAGCATTACAATCTTTTCAGCATTTTCCTGCCAGACCATTCGCCAGAATTCGTCAATCATGCTTTTGTTTGGACCTTCACGGAAGCATTAACATAAAAGACATGATTGCACAATCTTAGCATTAATACATTACCCGTTCAATAGTCATTAATTGCAAACCTTAACTTAATTGGAAAAAAACAATACAAATGCTTAGAAAATAGAGTTTGAGATATATATTCCATTTTCTGACAAAATTAATATCATACTGCATATTAATACTTGTGTAAATTCGTTAGATATCGTAGAAAAAATGCTTTCATGTATTACCTTGAGAAGCGATAAACTTTTGAGCTTTACCGTAACCCTGTCAAAAAAATGAAAATGATCTTCAGTCACGGCATAAGATTGTGCTGGTAGGCGTTTTATCTAGTTTTTATCAGTTCTTATACATCACATGTGTACAGTACATAACACTTGTTTAAAAAATTCAAGATTATAAAATAAAATATGTTTACGTCTATGTAGCTGGCATTAATGTAATCGCAGTCGCCATCCTTTTCCTTCTGTAATGGCACGCGTGAGTGATCATCTAAACATAAGCAGAAAACGCACGAGTAACCGGGTAATACTGAAGTCAATGCAAAATTATTGTTTGTTACTAGGAAGAAGCGATCTCTCTGGCCAGATTAATTATACAATAATGATTGGTTACACGATATAATCTTCATAACCTATTCAGAAAGACATTGGCAATGTGGTAGTTTGTGTAAAGGACGAGGTCATCTTTCACACCAAAGTAATTTTAAAAAAATATTGTTTGTTTAAGCGGATTTTTCCCTAAACCGTACGTCTATATTTTGAAGAATGCAGTAGTGAAAACTATGTGTTATGATTGTATTACTTACAGAACGAATATATCATAACTAACGTTCGAGTTATAGTATTAAAGTTCCTAAGAAAGATGTTCTTATGTTCTTTACAAAAGTTAAGAAAGGTATATTTCAAATTTACCAGGCTATTAAATCATTTACTTTTAGTAATGTTCAGGGTACAACATATTCACTTTTTATTTTAAGTTTGAGTTGAATGCTTTGTACTAGCGTGTCGAGACGTACATGCATACATCTCCCTGTATCTGTTCTTTCCTTTGTTTTCTTCTCTCTCAGCCACATCGTGTTTATAAACAAGACCAGTAGGAAGCTCCTGTGTGCCGAAAATAAAAGATGTATTTTTTATAAAAAAATATATACCTAAAAAAGGATTGCAAATAAAGTTTGTCATTTTTGTTGACCAGTGTAGTCTTGCTTCACTTTGAATACATTCATAATAATTATACAGCAGGATGCCATATATTTATGGTTCTAAATAATTGAGACACAACAATCATGCATGTATCCCTTGACCAATAGGAAATCTATAACACACTGAGTCTTTATTTGTGTGTCATTCCTCAATATATTCATTACAGAATATAACAAGAGCGCCCTCGATCAAAAGCCAAAGCTCATCGGTTGTATTGCAGTCGAAAAAGAACACAAGAATAGTATTCAGTTTTATAAACACAATATTCTTTTCTTATATCTAAATTATCTTAACATGATTAGAAAATGAGTCGTTTTAATTCCATTGGGCTTAATTTAATATTATTCCAAAAGTCAAAAAGGTTACGGACCCTGCTTTGCATATGCATATTGTATTGTCTCTGGCAGCATGTGTACTAAGCGTCATTTGAACGTATTTCTTATTGTCGAAAGGTTAATGCGTTGCACCACGATATGACAATAATAAAATGTTGTTTTCTTCATAAGAAACAGCGCAGCTAAAATTTATCATTTGATAAACGAATAACATGAAACATGATCAATTTCAATTCAATGAATACGTGTTTTGCTAACTTACTGAAAACTCGTGATCAAAGTGTTCTGTCTTCTTCTTGTCTCTGATATAATCCCACAGTTTGTAAATCTGAATTCCATGTTCCGTTTTCAAGCTCATAGTAATTAAAATCTGCGTCCGATTGATGCACAACTGAAATACATTTAATGTATTTTGATATACTCTAGCACCAATGACCACGCAGCATGCAGTACAGATGTTTGATCAAAGCATAACTATAACTGCGTCCTTAAAGCCTCAGCATACAGTTGCTTTCCAGAAATACACTGTTAATCTAAAGACATGTGTTTGCAGTTTAAGCTGTCTGTTTATAAAAAGTTCTGAAGGAGCAATAGCGCCGCTTATTTATATATTTACTTACTTTTGGAAGCATCTAAATATGTTTGCTTTGTTGAATTTGAACCAGTCTGCTTCTGGTCATCAAACAGAGCGTTTTCGTATGTTTGACTTGATTTTGTTGGATGCGGTTTTCTGTAAAATGTATAGTCATGGTATATATTTTGCTATTCAGTCAAATCGAGTCACATAATATAAGTACTCAGCAATGACAGAAAAAATCCGATAGAGAAATGGTTTACCGAAGTCTTCTTCTGTAGAAGAAAAATCCGACGCCAACAGCGACAGCGACACCACACAGAGCTCCAACTACCCCTCCTGCTACAGCACCGACCGAAAAGGAAGATGGTCCACTTTGGTCTTCAACTAAGGTTGAAACATATAAAGCTTACCCGATAGGCTCATAAACAAAAAAGCAATAAGTGGAGTGCTTGATATTAATTGAGGCATTTCCGTATCTAAATCATTTAATAGAAATATACTTTAAGCTGTTTATATAGTGTTTCGTTTTGCTGTCAATTTGTTGCCCATGCTATGTTTTAATCATCTTAAATGGTTCAAGCTCATTCCCTCTCTAATAGAAACTTGCTCGGCTGTATGCCACACACGTTTTTTCAAAATAATATTGTTTAATAACTTGATTGTCCGAGTATTTGATTTTAACAATAACATGCATTGTCTGCAATTTACTTTTGTGATTGGCACTGTATTGTATCATTATTTCTTACGTAAGTTACATGACGATCCTGTCCACCCCTGTTCACACCCTTGTTGGCCGCAGTCATCTGTTACACCGTCGCACATTTCTCCATTTGCACAGTGACAGTAGTGTTCGCAGCCGTCCCCGTACTTGCCAAGTCCGCATTCTGTAAAAGTATTAATCTGTTATATTATGAAGACAGAAAAAAAGTTATTTTCAAAAGGAATTGATATTCAGTAATTTCATTGAAAACATAAGAAAAAACAATAATATATAATGCACTTAAAGCATTATTATTTCCAATTTTTTTCTATTACTTAAGAAAATATTTAATCGAATTAAGTTTGAAAATAAAGTATTAGTTATATGAAATCTTCATGCATTTGTTATATTATACATTTTATTATAACTACTCAAAGGAGGATACGTTTATGTTGTAAATCAGTTTGCTACAATAGCCAAGAGAAGTTTTTGAATGCACCCTGCTGTGGCACTAGGGCTATTAACAGGGATTGGTCAGCTGGGGGTTAAGATGCCAGACATTCTGTAATCTAGGCGCTTAAGTCTACTAAATAATCAATTTGACATTATTTAAACGCTTTAAACCATATTGTTATTATATCATTACATGTACAAACTGATACTACAGTTGAACCTTCCAAATGAACAACTACTGGAACAGTTCATAATCTAGTATCACACATTAAATCAACACAAAAAGAACTACACTGGTCTGAACAGTTTTCGCCATATTTTCCTACCGAACAAACTGTGAATCTCAAGCACACGGATATTATTTACACGTATCAATTGGAATCGAGGACAAAGCTTCAGGACAGTCGGATAATATTCACAAAAGAAAATAAAAAGAAACATTACCGTTTCAACAAGTGCACCAGAAACGGGTTACAACGCTCGCATGTTTTCTTACTTGGTCAAAAGACATAACTGTACAACATTTCACTCAATGTAGAGGGGAAATAAAAGGAGTAAATAACTGGAAAACAATTGAAAGCACCACTCTTAAAGATTTGGTTGTATCAAGAACTTACCGACGGAACAATTTTCGTTTTTCGTGAAATCAAATCCAGGTGTGCAGCCTGACACGCATGTAGATCCGTTAACGGCGTTGCATTCGTTGTATAAACAGTGTAAATGGCATTCCTGACTACAGTTCTGTCCGTAAGTTCCGTTCTCGCATGCTGTGAAAGCAATGTTTAAATTCAGAATGCGACCAAAGTATTTGTCATCAAAAGCAAAAAAAAAAATTAATGTCATGTCATTTTGTAAACAAAATACAAATACGACGATAAAGATACTCATCAATTTGACGATGGTACGTATAAGGAATGATATTCTTCAGTTATCTTTATTCAACAGGCGCGTACATATAACATTACGTGTGTAAACCGATACTACTGTTGAACCCTCCATATCCAAATGAACAACTACTGGAGCAGTTGCATAATCTAGTTTCACACATTTGATCGGAGCAATTGCAATGACACAAAGAAGAACATTCTTTTTATAATAAGGACATATGCACTAATAGTAAACTTGTGCTTAAATAATTCATAAACAGTATTATTGATGGTGTTTTAAAGGAATGCATATTTGGAAGATGTATACTTACGGGTTTTGCACTTTGGATCAATATTGTAATCATACCCGGGTAAACAACTTCCAATGCAAGATCCATTCAAGTGGTCGCATAGTTCATCAACACAAAGGGAACTACACTGGTCAGAACAGTTTTTGCCATATGTTCCTTTTGGACAAACTTAACCATATCATGAAACAAATGTAATATCAATATGTTAATTCATTTCGATCCAAAAACAAACAAAAAACATTGTGAAGAATAAAAACAATACAGAGGTCGCCTAAAACAAGACCTAGTCTGTTTGCTGGCCAAAGCACAAAAAGTAAATAAACTGTTGGTTTTTTTTACCACAATATTAAACGAGCATAATGACTGCATCCTTTAATTTAACGAATTAATATTTATATAAAAGTATGTTCCTATACAAACGAACCACAGGGGTTGTTTAAGATACCCAAATGGTCGATACTTGTAGTAGTAACAAAAAGGCAATGTAATCTGTCCTATTGACAATTTCTTTAAATTTAAATAATGTATACTGATTAGAGATGTTAAACAGAGATCAAACAAAATATTCCTTGCTTTTTTTTTCAAAACTCCTGAGCACACAACCATTCAGCAAAATATATATTGTATAACTTGCAAAGGTTTTATCTCAAAAGGAAAGAAAAATAAGTTTTTAAAAGATGAAATATTTTGCCTTCCTGAACAATTTGAGTATCGTCTAGTACAAGAGCCTTAAAATAAACAGCATATGGTTAACCTAGATCACATCTTTCTCCAGTGAATCCTATAATACATCCTCCAGTGCAATGACCGTCTGTTTTGTTACAGAACAACGTACTGCAGTTCCCGCATGATTGGCTACAGTTACCATAAAAACCATCAGTGCATGCTGAAATATTATTTCAAGACAGTTGTTCGTTATATAAAGTTTAACTCAATATAACGTCCATTCAAACCTATAATTCGGAAACAAAATGCTCTCCTCAATACAATTTAATAATTGAATCATAAAAAATACATGGACAGTAGCCATACATTTATTGTTATTTTGTCTACTATAGCTAAAATCTAACAATGTAAATTCTATCAGAAGAGGAAAACGACAAAGAGGCTACTTTTACCTCAGACAACAAATCAACACACTGGTAATTACAGATAATGATATATCATGAATAGTGATTAAAGAAACCTTAAACAGAAAAGATACTATCAAGTCCTAATCATTCGATAGAGAGCTTTAGGATAAAAAAAAAACAGAAATGTATTACGAACTTAAATATTGTGTTCATTTTGCGAAAATGGTATAAAAGAGTGGGCCCTTAATTTTATAAATGCCATTATACAATGTATGGATTCCTCCTAGGAAAGTGATAATAAACATTAAATATAACAAAAGAAAATAATCAATAGGCTTTAGGGAACTAATAATGCATTTGAAATCGTATTCGTTTTCTTTTGTTACTTGTTACAAACACAGTTAATAAATATAAGTATAACTACGAACATGACACTTTATAATCAAAACGTTACTGTACAAAGACGAAAATCTTTGTTCATTTCGCAATGAAATATGCTACATTATACTTACCGAATAAGGATGAAATATATTCAGAACTTTTTTTCTTAAGTATTTGCAATAAATAACTAGCTTGTTTATACTTTCACATGCTTAATAAACAGTTGATTAACTGGAGTGAAACATTTATTAGCAGTTTTTTATTCGGGGTGTTCTTCCCTGACAAACATGTTTATGTTAACACTTTTATGTAAAGATTAACGTGTATCTATTCCCTGTTTGAAGTGCGTTTAATTGAAATACAAAAAAAATCATTTGTTAACACTGTTTGGGTATTTGCTCTCTCAGACCTAGGTGATTGACTATAAACCATTATAATATAAAACTTTTTACATGTATGTTAATATAATATGTTATTAATTAGGTGATTTCATATTGGCCTAGTTATTTGTCCGAGGTTAGCTGTATTTGCCTGAGCCCGAAAGGGCGAAGGCAAATTCAACTGACCGAGGACAAATAACTGGGCCAATATGAAATCACTTAATTAATAAGTATTTTATTAATAAACTATTACCATTTCCGTTAAAAACATTCTTAAAATTTGCCTTTAGTTCACGTTGAAGCCGTATTTATCCCTAATTCATTCATGGTGTCAGTCTACTTTTCTAGACTTGACTTTGCTGATTTTGACATGCATCCTTAAAGTGACATTGCACATACTTGTGCACTGTACATTGTAAGGAAGCATGTCTTTTCGTATTAATTTCGTAAATCGTTTGCTAAAACGTCAAATGTTTCACCTTCGGCGTCCATTTTGTCGGTGTACAAAATCATAATAGTCGTAAAATCCACCAACGGGTTAAATACAACTGTAATATCAAACCAAACAACGTGGTTCAAGTATTTACAAGGTTCAAGTATTCCATATAGAGTTATACGAAGCACAAACTTTTCAAAACAGTCGGAAAACGGAAAACAAAATGGCTACCTTTAAAAATATTTTCAAGCATATTTTTCATATTAGGCGAGTTTCGAAAGCCAATGAAAATGGCCCATTTCTCGAATTCTATATTAGGCGAGTTTTGTAGCCAATCAAAATGGGGGAACTCATATTAGGCGAGTTTTGTTGATATTGGCCGAGTTTGGTCGATATTGAGCGAGTTCTGGCATATATTGCCTTCAATTATCTGGTATTGGTACTGCAATTGTCTCTGTATCTCGTCAAATACGTAATAGTTGAATAATAAAATGTGTTATTGTATTGGAACCTTTCATACAATGAAATATCTCAAACATGGGTCGACAACCAATGTTACAGGAACTTAAAAAGGAAAGGTACGTTTGATTCCAAAACCTTAATAAAATAAACGTCCAATGCAAAAATCACAGTGATTTGAGAATTAAGCATGATGAAGTTTACGGGAAAGGGATATCGTATCGATACTGGGTTTAATGATTATAGTAGGCTTGTTTGGGTGATATTGTTGCATCAAATATTAACGTTTGTGTTCGAATCAACTATGATTTTACCATTTTCAAATCACTTTTTTACTAATACATGCTAATAAACAGTTAAATAATTGGAGTGAAACATTTATTTGCTCTTTTCTTTGTTTTCTTTCTTCCCAGATATACATGTAAATTTAAACACTTATTGTAATATTTTAATCTAAAGCTTTACCTTTATATATTCCTTGTTTGATGTGCATTTAATTGAAAAAAAATCATTATATGTTGCTGAATGTAGAATTAATCATACTAGGACATCTATCTCCTAAATATACCATTTTATAGTAGATATCAAAGTTTACGGGGATACCAATAAGAATATAACTTTGTCTTCTCAATACCATCAATATTTTCAGAACATGGGTGAACACATTTTTAATTAAGATATATGACCATGGGGTACGTACGTTAAAACATATCAACTGTGAATCTCAAGCAAACTTATATTACTTACACATCGTATAAATTGGAAGCGATGATAAAGCTTCAGGACAGTCGGATAATAATCATAAAAATGGAGAATAAAGAAGGGCACCAAATATGGGTTACAGTGCTCGTATGTTTTCTTACTTGGCCAAAAGGTATAACTGTACAACATTTCACTCAATAGAGAGAGGAAATAAAAGCAATAAATAACTGGGTAAATGAAACGAACCATCTCGAAAAGATTTAGTTGTATGAAGAACTTACCGACGGAACAATTTTCGTTTTTTGTGAAATCAAATCCAGGTGTGCAGCCTGCCATGCATGGAGATCCGTTCACGGCGTTGCATTCGTTGTATAAACAGTTTAATTGGCATTCCTCACTGCAGTTCTGACCGTAAGTTCCGTTCTGGCATGCTGAGAAAGCAATGTTTAAATTCAGAATGCGACTAAACTATTTGTCATCAATACGACGATGAAGTAATTATCACATTGACTATAAACTATTATATTATAAAATGGTATACGTGTGTATAAACATAATGTTGTTTTTTTATTACCTTTCCTACAATAAAAGATCACAAACATGTGCCAACAACTAATGTTACCGGAACTTTAAACGGAAAGGTACGTTTAATTTTAAAACATTAATATTATGAGAGTCCGATGAAAATTTTACAGTGATTTGAGAATCAAGCATGATGACGTTTACGGGGAAAAGAGATCGTATCAATACTGGGTTTGATCATTAGGCTTGTTTTGGTGATATTGTAGTATCAAATGTTAGACTATGGCTACCAGGAAATCGTGGATTTATTACAAGTTGTCACAAGGACGATAACCTTTATTAACATGGCAATAAATATACCACCTAGTACTCACCCGATAAGGATGAAATATATTCAGAAAAAATCTCAAGTATTTGCAATACATAACTTGCTTGTTTATATCTTCACATGCTTAAAAACTGTTGAATAACTGGAGTGAAACATTTATAAGCACTTTTTCTTTGGGGGTTTCTTCCCAGACATACATGGCTAAGTAAACAATTATAATTATATTTTTATGTAAAGTTTTACCATTAGCTATTCCCTGTTTGAAATGCACTTAATTGAAAAAGTTGCATTATATCTTATTGAATGTAGAATTATTCATAATAGTATATTATCGAATCTCCTTTGAAATTGTAGTTTTCTAAGTATACGGGGATACCAATAAGAATATTACTTGGTATTCTGCATACCAACAATAATTTCAGAGCATGGGTAAAGAAATATTCGATTAGGATATATGACCGTGGGGCACGTACGTTTAAACAAATCAACTGTGAATCTTGAGCACACGTATATTACTTACACGTATCAATTGGAATCGATGACAAAGCTTCAGGACAGTCGGATAATAGTCACAAAAGAAAAAAAATAAAGAAATACTCAAGCTCAGTAGCCAAACGTTTAAAAATAAACCTCGTTTAATGGCACTGGGAAAACGCCAAAGACATAGAACATAAAAACAAAACAAAAACTCACAAACACGAAACATGGAACAACAGCACAAAACTCCACAAGAAACATTACCGTTTCAACAAGGGCGCCAAAAACGGATTACAACGCCCGTATGTTATCTCTAGCATGGCCAAGAGGCATAAATGTTTAACATATCACTCAATGGAGAGGGGAAATAAAAGGAATAAATGACTGGGGAGCACCACCCTTAAATATTTGGTTGTATTAAGAACTTACCGACGGAACAATTTTCGTTTTTTGTGAAATCAAATCCGGGTGTGCAGCCCGCCATGCATGGAGATCCGTTCACGGCGTTGCATTCGTTGTATAAACAGTTTAATTGGCATTCCTCACTGCAGTTCTGACCGTAAGTTCCGTTCTGGCATGCTGAGAAAGCAATGTTTAAATTCAGAATGCGACTAAACTATTTGTCATCAATACGACGATGAAGTAATTATCACATTGACTATAAACTATTATATTATAAATCCGTTCTCGGCATTGCATTGATTGAACAAATAGTTTAATTTACATTCCTGGCTACAGTTCTGTCCAAAAGTTCCGTTCTGGCATACTATGAAAGCAATGTTTAAATTCAGAATGCGAAGTATTTATCAACAAAAGCAAAAAAAAAAAACAACATTCTAATGCCATGACATTTTGTGAAAATAATACAAATATGACGATACAGATACTCAAGATATTGACGATGGTACTTATAAGGTATGATATTCTTCAGTTATATTTCTTATAAATGCGCATAAATATGTTTGGTATATATTTACTAAATTATTTTATTATGCATAGATTCATCTTCACTCCGTCCAACCCCAACAAATTTACAGTGACTTGAGAATTAAGCATAATGAAGGTTATGGGAAAAGGAGATCGAGTCGAAACTGGGTTTGATAATTAGAGTAGGCTTGTTTGGGTGATATTGTTGCATCAAATGATAACGTTTGTTCTCAAATCAACTATGATTTTACGAGTTTGAAAGCAACTTTATTATGTAGTACATACTATTTGTTGAGATATATATATATACTTTTTCAGTTTATCATTGCTTGTCCAGGCTAATTTACATTTACACAAAGTGCTTAAACCATTGTTACCTGGAGCTCGTGTCTTTATTAGAAGTTGCCCTAAGGAAAAAAACGTTACTTGTATGATTTTCTTTTACACTATGGTAGGGTGATTGATGTTTTGTGTTGTGGTAGATGTTTAAAGCAAATGTTGATATCAATACTTCCTTACGAAAACACACCTCCAATGTTTTTTCCGTACTTTAATCAACCTATACAGCAATGATATTACAATTAGGTATACTAACCATTTGCATACAAATGCACTTCGCAAATAGTCAACAGGGATGGTGACGACACGTTTATATATTCGAGAAGTAATGGCGCAGATGGCGTAGCAATAAGGTGTGTCGTATTTAACTCTATGGTACCCGGATCTAAACCATAATGACCTGTTCGTCCTGCCAAAAGCGTGATATTTTGAAACTGTCCATCGTTACCTGTAAAAAATCATCATTGTGGAAAATTAGATTTTGCATATATGGCAATAAAATTGTGGACACTCTGATAAAACCAAATCGAAAAGTGGAAAGAAAATACCTCAGGTAAGGTTTATCATCAGAACAGCTGCAACTTATTGCAAACCAATATAATCATATAAAAGAGGTACCAGGTTTATCGTTGCTTTCCTTCACATTAATCGAAAAGTATGAAAAGATGTGTCGTGCAAATATAAGGCAGTCAGCATGACTTGCCAGCCAACAGTTACAGCGTATTATTGCCAGAAATCACCACTAAATCACGTGCCGTAAACTACGGAGAGTTGCCGTTTGCTATCAATTGGAGCGGTCTAGAAAGCCTAAGTTTGTTTTATTACTAGTTTAAACAAGGCAGTCCAAAGGACGGCTATATCTCCCGCCGTTGTTTTTTAGTATATTTTGTTTTTCTCGCAACCTGACTGGTAGGTTAAAATCTGACCAAAATTGTACATAACCACTGGTCAAGAGTGGGAATATAGGAAATACAAGTTGTTTGATCGGTAAACTAAATATTCTTGGATATATCAACATATTATAAAATGATATTTGTTAAATTTATTTATATTGTGTGTAGTGTAGGTAAGATAAATGTCAAGGTTATTTTGGCTAAAAAAGAAGGAAAATGAGTCCTCGACTAATAACTTTGATGAAATAGCAAGCCTTAAGTATTTTCGATAAAGTAATATGATAATTCATCAATGCATAAATAAGTTATAGCGCAGACACGTGTACTCTGACCTTTAAATGTCCACTGTGACCTTGACCTTTGGGACATGTACCCGGGTCGAGGTCACTGCACATCGTCTCAATGAGGACAACATTTGTACCAAGTAATATTGTTATTCATCAATGCATAAGTAAGTTATTGCGTGGACACGAGCATGTGTACTCTGACCTTTAAATGTCTCATATGACCTTGAGGTATGGACCCGGGTCAAGGTCACTGCACATCGTCTCAATGAGGATAACATTTGTACCAAGTAATATGGGAATCTTTCTATGCATAAGTAAGTAATAGCGCGAACACGATATGTTACGGACAGACAGACAGACAAACAAACTGACTGACGGACGAAGTGCAATCCTATAATCCCCTCCCCACTCCGTGGCGGGGGACTAAAATGAAAACAAAATCCGTTCAATTTGAAGATGAAATAGTTTTATTCCACCTCTGCCACAGAAACAACACCAGTGTTAACGCACATTTCTCTGGATGAATTCAAATTTAATTATTTAGAGAACCTGTAACCGTAAAGCTACACGCTTTGCGTAAAGTCATTTATTAGTTTTATTTAGTGGGTTCTTTAGCGATAAGCACATTTCATAAGAATCTTAAATATGGCTAGATCAGGGTAGTCGTAAAGTTATTGTTTTTTATAGGACTTTTAAACAACGTCTGCGTGATAAAAATGCAGAACTGGAATGCCAGAATTTAAAATTTACCACAGAGCACTTTCTTTAAATCCATTTTCTCCATTGGGCTTTTCTATTTAATAAAAATAGCATAATATGTAATTTCAGTGTTGCAATGTATAGGTAACTTCTTTCATCACGTAATCTGTATATTGAAACCGGTATATGGCATCGTTCAAACCGCATCCCTCGTAAAGACAGGAAGTGTAAAACAGGCAATGACGAATACCACTTTGTGATATAAAGTAATTTATATAATGCCCTTCTTATTAGTACTGGCCCAATCCTAGTATGCATAAACTTAAACAACTCTCCGAGCAACTCTTCGAAAGTACTAATTTTTCAAACTCAGAAAATTAAGAACATAATCACTTCAAATGAATTAAGTGTAATTATGTTTTAGTGATGTAAACTTTTATTTTGTATGTACATACAAATGATTTCTCTTGATATTTTTTTGAAATTTTTAAACCCCTAGAATGATAAAAAAAAATGCATTTATCGTAATAACAAAATGTAAAAAAACGACAATATAATCTAATTAGTGCGAAAAACGTCGTTTCAAAATTTACATATCATGTTACTTTCTGAATCCTAAAAGTTTATGTTGCTTTATATACTAATAATTTGCATTATTTTCAAATCAAGAAATGTTTGGTTGAAAATAGTTTTTGCGGTAATGAATATGAAACTACTGACTCTATTGTACTCTACGATATCGAAATTGCAGAAAAAAATATAGCTTAAGTCTAAAAAAAATTTTGGTTTTGGCTGGTAGCGAACCCTCGACGGTAAAGCCAAGATAAAGTAGAGAAAAACACCTGAACCACTAGAGCAAGCGGACGTTCATACATCTAGTCGATACTTTTACATCTTCACTTTACATTGATAACATCACGTAATAATGCCAACCAACCAATTTCACAACAACAAAACTATTGAGTCTTATATGAAAATGTCGGTCTTCAAAAATATTTTTGAGCAAATTTCGACATTTGCCGAAGGGTTTCAGCTTTACATATTTTAGTTTAACACTCCTTATGATATGCCACACTTTATTTCGTCATAAACAAAAAAGTGCGGCGAGTACTAATCTGCAAATTTTTACTAAACAGCATGGATGCTATGTTCCGCCCACTTATCTACCTCATTAGCATGTAGTGAGTCAATGGACAATTTCGTTGGTATTTCCCTTTACTATTTTAATAAAGCATCGTGGACCTCGGGAATTTATCAGACAGTATATGAAACTCTATAATAGTTATATACTCACTTGTTTTTTTCTGGATAGTTTTTCTAAGTGGCACTGAGACTTTAAAGCTTTTAAATAAAGTTGTAGTTTAAGATAATATTCCTTTGAACGGACAATATGTTGTTATATTAGTTTAACTCTGATAAGTTTTATGTTAGGATTATGGTTACTTTTGTTGTACTAAATAAATAATTAATTCAACATAAGACGGGCGCAAAAGAGCCCATAGCAATAACATATAATTTATCAGTGTTTAACACAAAACTAAACTCTCTTCAGTTTCTAATCTGACAATCTTATCAAAATTAACAATATATAGAAAGTCATGTAAAACGTTTTAATACTATAAGTATTGAATAAATTAAATTAAACAGTTATAGGTTAGATTAATTGATATTGCGCAAAAAACGAAGTCGGTAAGATACAATTTTCTTGATATCAGGCGATTTGTAATAAGATTTTAAATAATTATATTTAAAAAATCAAAATTGAAATGAAATGGGTTTTTTTAAAAAAAAGATAGGCGTACTATTTTCATCGGAACAGGACGCCATTTCCCAGCGAAAATTGACGTTATAGGCGCATTAAAAATATAAAAAAACGTAAGAAGAAAGAGAAACAAGAGAGAAAAAAAATTGCCCGTGAAAGTTTTCATAAGACACACTTGAGGGGGCATTTTTATAGCGGTAATTTAGCGATTAATTGATGAAAATATCAGCTAATGCAACTGGAACGCAAAAATAATATACGTTTAAATACTCACGTTAGTAATATAATTTGTAGACTCGCAGTTTCGATACTGTTTCGAATATTTAAAATGTTAAATCAGTCTCTTATTATGCAAATGCTGTTTTGTTTGTATATCAATTTTCAGACATGAACTCGAAAATTCGCTCAAGGTAACGTTCTACTAAAACTATTGAAGTCAATGACAAAAACATGTATTACATATTACATATCTTAACATTTGGGCGTTTTGGTTTCGGTTGACAAGATGTTTCCGTATCTATAAATCTTGTTAGCATATCTTCCCTTTTGTGGCAAGTTTTTATGTGAATCGCGACATCCTGTCAATAAGTTACTATTATAATAGTGGAGGGTTATTCATGCCCTAACAATTATCTCAAAACAGAGATAAAGAAAATACTAGACAACAAATCATATTCTTTATACACTGTCACCAGCATGAGCACGAAGTTCTTCAATGGGTCAGAGGGAATATTTTTTTAATTAAAATACAATACTTGATCATGTTTTTCGTACTCAAATTTACTTTAGATTGATGATCGTGAACATGCAAACTGAGGCAATTATATAAACTCATTTATTCTTTAGTTTAGTAAGCGGAAGCCAAAATTTTTATCGATTGGAGAATGATAATTCCATAATTATTATTTACCAATAAAATCATTTAAATATGAAACTAGCCAAAATACTGTCTGTCGACAACTTTTTATTGTTCGTCTCTTCCTACCGTGAAAGTGGTATGACTTAGCCAGACATCATTGCTAAGACAGTGTTTATATGAGGAATAAGGTACTATACTTTTCATCAATCTAAGAAAACTATAAAAAAAAGTAGTAATTGTTGTTCTGTCCTTTATATTGATTTTGTAAATAAAACTTAAAACATTTACCCATGGGGCCTTCGGTTCTCCCTAAAATTTCAATTCTGGATACGAAAAATAGTGATTGGAGATCAACACGAACAGATGCAGGTTCCAGTATCGCTGCACAACATTTACATAAGTCGGCTTCGCCGCCATTGTAGTTTCCATCTATGATTTTGTCAAGCGACCATTCTGTCCTTGTTTCAGTGTCATTCCAGAAGCTTGAACCTGTCACAACTGGAAGCTGACCCGTGTCTTTTAGCACCGCTATCAAATCAATTTCTGGATATAGAAGTACCAATATGATAAGATTTATTTATTCAACAATACATAAATAACACTAAAATGTAATGTGTTGTTATTTTATAAGTATTTATCACATTCATTAAATACCATTTTCTAAAACATCCTTTTTACACAATGAAACAAAACCACAGCTACATTTTTAGAAAAATAATAGGCAGCTAACCCCCTATTTGGTCTTGTCAATTTGAATGCCTTTTACATAAAATAGATACACGATGAATAAAAGTTTTAATTTCAATCTTATTGATTGTAAGTATGTGGCATTTTGTTTAAATGCCATGGATACTACTTGTGTTGGCTAGTACGTTGATAAATCATATAGCACCGATGCGAAATTAGCCCTTGTGTTATTCGGGTCAGTAAAGTTATATTTAGAAATCGTTCAGATGTTAAGTATTGTATTTTAGTACAATAAAGAGTTTGCCAATTTTTACGAAAGAAGATTTTATCAGTTTTTGTATCAAAAAGCCTTTGCACAATTTGGCAAAACTCTGTCGATAAAAGAACTATTTTTTTTAATTCAAATTTTCCATACTACCCATGTTTTGAGGTTTGGATGATAAATATTCAATAAAGAATAGTAAAAAATAGAGGATAAAACAATTCATTTCATGGTCGCAACAAAGTTATATATCTTTCTTGGAATAGCTGCAATCACCACAATGCCACAAGGCATTGTTGATTGGGTAGAACTGACTATTCTTACACAAAATCATTTTCATTTTGTATAAAAATAATTCAGAAAAAATGAAAATGCTTTTTCCCCAAATTCTGATAATACATTTATTTGTTACATTTGCAACAAACTTGAACTTTATCTTAGAATTAGGAATATGAAAATCGCGAGCTACACATATAAACGTGATACTCTACAAGTTTAATTGGTCCAATAATGTTTTAAAAGCTATGGCTGCGACACGTTTTTGTCCTGTGATGTCGATCTTGTGCAACATTGACAGTTATTTATGGCATCGATCTTTGAAATATTTGCTGGGCATTTTGATTGAATTCTTAAGTATGGTTTCGAACTTTGATTTGGTAGTACGCATTCATTTTATTTTGCTGTATAACTTAATACTGAGACGCATTTGCATTCTATAAATGGTTTAACAGGGCGAAACGAGTATTGCTATGGAATCAATAGTGTGAAACATTCCTCCAAGTATGACAGTCCCATTAGCTGTGAGAGCGTGGAATGTAAGAACGACACTACTTTAATTGAATTTCCACGACATTATGCACGACACACATCTTTCCAAGATGCTCTATAGCCCTGAGAAGTTTTATTCAATTTACATGAATAGCTTAAATGGTATGACTTTTTATGACAAAAAGTATAGCAAAGAAACCAAAAATTTGGAACATTGAACTGGATGTATTGCATTGACCCCTGAGAAGAGAGCATGCAAGAGGCGCTTCCTACCCACGAGGCTATAAAATCACTTGAAGTTTGAATGCATTGTCATTACCAATTTAATAGTTATAGCTCTTATCTTATAATATATGCCAATTGCATTGCAAATCCTGTCGAAAGCTGTTAAACTTCAGTATTACCAGTTTCCGATGAACCGCCAAGCACAATCGAGGTAGCTACCAATGAAAGTAGCATAGAGTACATCGTCAGTCTTAGGGCTGTTGAAATGTGTGATACCAACAGTCTACCAAAAACTGGAAATAAACGGATTGGAATATTGAATTAAAGTGAAGACAGTCTGTTTCTCTGCTTACATATAAAATGAAACACACATACTAATTTTAGTATGATCGCTTGAATAGCTTTGGGTTTATTTGAGAAAAAAATTATTAGCAAACAATGGTACAGTGGAATAGTGTTAACTATTTTGTCCTACCTGTTAGACATCATACTTATTAAATAATCGTAAGTGATGTCCAATTGGAATGGACATGTTTTTACCGATAGTGTAACATTAGGATTTAAAGTGTTTGGTAAAGTAACTTTCAATGTTGTCGAATTTTCCGATGATGTCATAGGCGTCCTTGTGTGGTTCAGTGAAAAGCTTAAACAATAAATGTCTCTTTTTCAAAAACATAAACAAAGAACTTTAATTATTCACACTTACCAATCAACCTCCAATTATAACAGATTGTTATTTTGACATGCACAGTAATTTAGCGATATATGAATATCGCATAACCGGTTACACATTACACTCCATTATGAAAATCGTCCTAAAATTTTGGATACAAAGGGCAATTTGTCATGACCTTGAGACTTATCGTGCAACACGGGTCCCTCGCTTGGCGCCAATTGTGACAGACTGCACATATTGCTATGTGCACCTGTCGGGGTTCGAACCCAATACCCCTCGTTCTGCAAGCGGACATTCTACCACGTCGCTATAAAAGCTAACTTTATAGCTAGACAATATAAGTTCCGTTTTATATATATCGAATTCCCGATTACACAATCAATCAAACTGTTGATAAAAAGACAATTTTTCAAATATCTTTGAGAAGGTAAGCCAGACAAACAGACATGAATAGATTGTACCCATACTTCGCTCTATAAAAGTTGTTTTGGTTAAAAGATACATGGCAATAGTAAAGATCAATGAAAATGTGTTTCACAACTGTTTACCTTAATATTATATTTAAATCTGAAATGAATATGTGTTTCGTTATTTCGGAAAATTAGTATTTCTTTAATGATTCTCTTGAATTTGACAAAAACTTCAACAAGTAATAATTACTATAGACGATAACTTTTAACGCGTATTTGTTGAACATAAACCTTAACTATAAAAGCGTTGAATAATGATAAAAAATACAATGCTTAAATACTCAAAACTACATACAAATAAACGATGATTGACAGACACAAATAGCAAAAGCAAAGATTTTCGAAAAGAATAACAAAAATCATAATGTAAAATCATTTTGAAGAATTTAGGATTATTGCTTTCGTATCGTATGTAGGTTCGTGTGTGTAATGTGTCTTAGTGCATCCTTTGTGTTTGTGTGTGTGTAATAGAATACTCATAGAGTAGCAAATATGCCTTGACCATCTTGAATGTACTCTTTGTGAAAAACTATGTACGTTAAATATATTTATTTTAATGCAAATCACACATTTTTAATCACATAAGAGCAATACAATGACGTTGACAAGAAACTGTTATATCTGCATTATGTATTAACTAACATGTATTTAAATGCCAAAAGTAATAAATGTGTATTTAAACATATAAATCACTTGATAAGTAGAACTTAACGTACCTGAAATCCAATTGCCAAAGAAACACAGATGTGACAAATCATTGAGAAAAATACACTAATAGTCGCTCTTTTCGATGCCTGTGTTATTTCATTTTCACATTTGTCTAGTTATATTCTTGAGAAATCATCAATTTAGTAAGTTACATTAATGTAGACTAATAATTAAAGAAGGAAGCTATTTGCTGCAGTATTTTGCTACCTTTAATTTCCTTATTAATTTCAAGTACGTCCGTACACTTAAAGATAACAAATGAAGGTGTTAGAGCAAATTGACAGAAGTTAAGTGTTAACCTCCGTTTAATCTTTCTGCAAACACAGTTTTGTTAGGTTGAAGTAAATATACAACTTTCAGCCATAATAAATTATCCGCACAGCAGAACATATCGTAAATCAGTGTAGAAGAAGACCTAAAACATCATTTTTAAGACATAGGAGCAGTGTTTGCCTCTCAACCAAATACGGTTGTAAATAGACAGACATACTAGGAAGTATGCATCTTCTAGACGACATTAAATATGCCGTTTAACAGAGCTTGTTACCCAATCATAATCCGTTTCAACAAGCAAAATTGCGCTGAAGACAAGCCACATTTCACCCAAAATACATTCTAGCTGATAATTGAAATTGTGCTTGACGAGAAAGTAATGTACATGGTTTAGAGATATTTACTAATTGCACCTTGTCTACGACAGAGGACCGCAATGGAGAGAGTGTTTTTAATGTTTTCACCGATAGCTTATTTTATGGGCGTTATCTTATTTAACAAACAGATTGATAAAATTGCTATTTAATCATAGTTAAAGATTGTTTATAACATCCATTTAATTTATCATTTCATAACAGTAACGCCATTTTTGTTTTCTTTAAAAACAAATAAGTGCAAAAATAAATTTATACATAATAGGGATTAATCAATCTATAGTATAGTTAAACATAAAAATAAACTTGATGTTTATATGCTTAGTGCAAAAACATTTAAGGCTTGCCTTAAAAATCAATATGCTGTCTGATGAAATAAAAGGGAAACGAATATGTTAAATATGTTTTTAATAATTCAAAGGATTCAAACATCAATGAAATATTTTTTATCAATGTAACATAAAACAGATCTAAGAAATAAAACATATTTCATTATTTAAGGAGAAACGTTTTTTATCGTTTGCATCAAAATCTAAGGTTGTTTTGTCCATCTGACAGCCTCACAACGCTACAAAAAACATTTTGTAGTCTACGTACTTATGAGTTATGTATATATGTAGTTCAAATTACTGTTTATTCTGTTTTCATAATTTAGCTTAGTAAGAACTAGAAATGGTATACCGGGTTTATTTGGAGGAAAAAGCAATATGGCCTCCTGTGTATTTATTTCACAGGGGAATCATGGGGATACTATAAAAAATCTTCTCGATCCTTAAACCCCTATATGGTCTGGGTTATTTTACCAGACCATTTTAAATGTGCTTTATTTGTACCAGTAAGGGATATTTTTATATGATATGAATAAAAAACAAAAACAAAAACAGCCACAACCTTTATTGTTATTGCATTGACATATATCACTATATACAAACAGATTACAACTAAAAGACGCTTGAGTGAAAAACGCATATTTTTTCCAATACAATATTATATTTTCATAACAAAATACAAGTTTATTCGGCACCTTGCCTTTGGCCATGTACAAATTGTATGAAAAGCGTTTTGGCCAAGACAATAACGCATATACACATTACGTATTGAAAAAGATCAAATATGATAATGAACATTGACTGTTTTATAATATATATCTAAACAGGGTGTATAATATAGCTTAATATGTTAAGAAAATCAAGCTTATGGTGGGCGGACGTCAAACATTGGTTTCCAGCTAATAACTTTTTAGCATTGATGAATAGCAATGAAACATGGTGTGTAGGTAGCTGATGTGAAAAAGCTTGTGTTTGCTTTTGAGGCGGACGGGATGTAGGTCACTGTTTCTAACAAAAAAGATTATAGGGTAGCAACCATTTTTTCTATAATTAGGAAAATCGCTAGTGATGAAACTAAAACTGTGAGTAGTTTATGTGAAGAGCTTGCTTGAGAGATTGGTTTTGAGGGGGTGGGGGTTAAGGTCAAGGTTACTTAAATAGATTAAAATAATTGTTTCCGACTAATAACTTTAGTAAGGATTGATGAAAAGTGAATACACATGGTATATAGGTAGCATATGTGAGGAGCTGGCTTGGGATTTCTGGTCAATGTAATTGTTACTTAAAATAGAAAAAAGGTTCGCGTAACTTCTTTAGTTAGATTGACATTTTAAAATAAAATAACTGCAACTATAATTCAGAATTCGATCAAAAGTATAACACTAAAAAAGCATTTCAGCAGTATACTATTTATTAAATGGGTGTTTTTGGGCTGTTGTTTGTTTTGTTGTTGTTTTTGTTTTTTACGGGGGAGGGGGAGGGTGAAACGATTTTTTTAAAAACATGTGACATTAAACATTTCACTATGCTGGATTGAATTTAAAAATCCAATGTTATTGTTTTAATGGTAAAATACATACGGAATGAAATGTTTCTTAAAGAAATATTTTTCAATGATAACAGTAAAATATAATTGAAATAACTCAACACAACAAGGACTTAAACTACCCAATCATAATATGCAAAAAGACAACAAATATATAAATGAATTCGATTACAAAAATCAATAATTAAAGTCAAACCTATGTACAGTGTAACACAAGTATTGAAATAATGCTCAGAAAATAATGTTTAATTGGAAGGTCTAAAAGGCATATATACAATCTCACAAAATAAGTCAACAAAATGACAAGACAATAGTTTCATTTTAAACCAATAAAAAGAGTACTATAGTTTAGAAATATATGGGTTATTTAGAATAATAGACTGCATGACTTTCCAAAAAGACACTGATAAGACACTTATATATCAGTAAATGCATATATGTACAAAGATGAGCTGATAATGTTTTTTACTTACAAATACAACGTGAACAATGATTTGAAAATAGTATGCAGCACTTCAAATTAATTAACAGCTGATCTTTATTTTCTTAGTTGGGATGGGCCCAACCAAGTCGGTTTTTAAGAGATGGCAAATAGCACAACATTCAAAAATAACAGAACAATAAACTACCCTTGAGGAGCCATTAATTGGTGTTTCGGTCAAGCCAATGCCAGTAGAACATTACTTTTATAGAAAGCTTATTATAAGATTGAAAGTTAATAATATGATAGTGGGTTCTCACAAAGGCTGTGCATGCATAATCAAACACTTGACATTAATCCATATACTACAATATATACCTTTTCTATTTCGTACATAAGGAGGAACTCAATCTTCCACCATCCCAAGTCACTAAAAAATAAGGTAAAATTTCATAGAATGCTTATGTGTATACCGTCAGATAAGGTTTTCAAATCCTACCTCCCTGTAGGGATAAATGTCGAGCATACATAAAAAAATCCTTCAATAAGTTCTGTAACAACACCGGTAAAAACTTTTGAAACCGTAAACAGCGGTATATCTAAAATTGGCTTCGGTCCGGCCTACATCTAATACACAATAAAAAAATAGTTTCTAAAAACTAACGACTGTGTTCGGTATGTTAACTTGTTATTCATAGACATAAAATAATGACGAATATCAACTTGTGCATTAAGATATTGCACACACATAATACAGCATAACTATACTATGACAACATGTGTTCAAAACATTTCCATTGGCATAGTAATATCAAAACCTTCACCCTTCTCGCACTGAGTTGATCATGTCAATGAAATAGAGCCCAACCATAGAGAAGTAACATTAATCGAGTATTTGTTTATTTCAATTTGCAGTTCATATTTTTCAATGTCAAGCAGCCTTGTACACTTTCACTGAGTTGTTCAAGATGACATCCACAGAATTAAAGCTTGTGACATACAACTTCTTTTCCTGTTGACTGTAGCAGACATTTAGAGGCCTCTGTATGCCCTTTCCCTTCCCAAGCAGTTCAGTCATCTTGCCAGTGGACAGATCAATTCCTATAATGTTATGGCTACCATAACCACAGACGATCAGCTGGTGATCCACTGCAGTGATGCCTTGAGGCCCTCTCAGTGCAGGACCCTGAACAACCTGTAGAATGTTCAGGGTCATGTCCAGCTTGGTGATGGTGGACTTAGTAATGTCTGATACATAGATAACTGCTGAATAACCTTCTTCAACCACTGTCAGGTAATCTGGTCGACCAAATATTGACTGCCTATTACCATCTTTGTCTATTGTCTTGATAACTCTCCCTGTAATGTCCATTGTCTCTACTTTTCCACTATGGTAAGACACTATTAATCTGTTTTTATGATAACCAATACCTGGGCAGTCATCATGTACCTTGACAGTGTGGCCAAGGGAAAGTTTTTCCCGTGATGCTAGGAACTGAATTCTACCAGACGTCAAGGTAACAGCCAACATGTACCTAGGGAGGAGACAAATGCCCCATGGCGGACCTGGCATACTAACCTTGGACATCAATGTGATGGTCTGCAGATTCAACAACTGCATTGTGTCGCTGTTTAAGTCAGACAGCAGAAGCCTGTCTCCGGGCAGGAGAAGCAAACTAGATAGCCAACAGCCATCTACGACAGCTGTAGCCTTGATAGCACCGGTGGTGTGAACTTCATGTTGGTCAGATCAACACTGGCTACTGTTTGCGCACCTGAAAATGTGATATTAAATATGAAAACGAGGCAACGTTTATACATGTTACTACCTCGGAGTAAACACTATACTAGCAAATATGCTCAGTTGAGTAATACGCTATCTTATGGGATATGATTTATTATTGATCAGTTAAATAATTTCCTAATTGTAACAAGAAAAGAACGATCTACTTCTCCTTTGGGAAAAACATATTTAAGAAACTGTGTCTTTGGAAATAATTTTCCTTGAAAACACTTTCATGTAGATTGTTTCTAAATTAATGGAACGGTAAGAATAATGAATGTGTTATTTGCATCTTACCCCATAACCAAGACATTGGTCATAGGCATCATGCTCTAAAATGATGGGCTTAAAGATTACTGAAACCAAAGGTAAAGGTCAAATTCAAACAATTAAGTACATGTTTTGTCTATCAATTTGTAAGCAGAAATAGGCAACAAATATTGAATTTCTAAGAATATATGAACACATTGTATTCTATTTTATGATTTATGTTAACCAATTCAAATGTAAAGCTCAATATTTTTTTGAATTTAAAAAGCATTCATCCAAGTTATTAAGAATATATTGAAGAAGTGAGCCATGATACATCACTTTGGCCTTCCAAATCCGTTCTTTTGCCTGAGGGCACAAAAGGGGCGACCAATGGACGATACATATGACGTACGCTAATGAACTGAAAAAAATTAGCCTCTGAATGAGGGATTGGGGTCTCGGGGACCGCCCTCATAAAACTGTTTGACTACTCTGAATCTAGAATTTTGCATTTTGGTGTTATTCATGCATGTGGTTCTATACTAGTTTCCTTGGATAATTTCAATGAATTTCAAACCAATATATGCGTGACAAAAATAACACAGAAATACTGGTTGAAATAACCGTGCATTCAAATGTGAATATTCATTTAACTCAACTAAACTCAAAATACAATTTGGATAAGATTAAGTTTGTCTCAGATGAATCCAAGTCAACGTCTGACAATTATTTGATAATTATTATTTTATAAGTTTTAGTTTACCACCTTTAAAACATTAAACTGGTATTTTGATGGAAGTTTCCAAATCCCATTTTTAAGCAACATTCATTAAAGAAAGGCGTAACGAAGACTAAAACTATGGGACCCTAAACCTTTCCCTACTGGCAACATACAACACCTCAGAAAAAAATAATTTCCTTTATAAAAAATGAGGATATATTACACAAAATATTACCTTGTTTCACCGGCTTTAACGGTTTTCCAGGAACCTGGTCTGCGAGGGGACAGAAGGAAAGTGAGATTAAAAATATCAAATAAATATTTTCAACTCATTTTATTTTATTACATCCAGTTTGTCTCTGACAAATACATAGAAAACAAGCCATAAGTTATTCATTTTAAAGTCTTTAATTATGGTTGCAGCGAACAGACAACTCAAAAAGCGCCTGTGACAGTTTCATTTCTTTTACAGGAACGAAAATGTATTACACGAATTAGTACCTTGTTCCAATGGCTTCGGATTAAGTTTTCCATGAACCTGATCTGCAAGTGATTTGCTGCCTGGGAAATACAATTAACATCATCACAGACACCAAACAAAGACAGAAGCAAAGTGAGATTTAAACTAAGGACATAATTACTAAAAATCAACAATCAAGGCCACCTAGACAAACTTATATTCAAAATATATTCAAGTCCATAACAGGCTTTTTATTTTATCTTTGTTTCCATAATACGCACCGGTTACTTAGTTTATATTTAAAATTTTGTACGAGTTCTAGAGTGGGGGAGTCAAGAAAACAGTATTTATCCGCAATAGAAAGTTTTGATATGTTCATATAAATGTAAGAAAAAAGAATATAGAATAATTCGGACAAACAAATCGATATGTCATTTTTCTATATAAGTGTTAGTTAGATCTTTAACGTGAAAGTTATAGAATATAAATGGATTTGAAGTCATTTTAGACGCATCGTAAATACCGCAGCATATCAAATGATATTGGAACTTTGTAAGCAAACGAAATAGTTAGATAATGTTTATGAAAGTGTAAGCCAATACTTTAATAGATGACCGTCACCTTGCTTTTTTAGAAAAGTCTCAGCACTAAGCTCTTAGATGAATGTAATCCAATAGAGATAAGCAATATGTTTTCTTTCCGAGCAAAGTTAAATTTACAGGGTTAAAACTCGAAAACTCAAAAGAGAATAACTCTCAATTCATAATATCAATTGATGCAATTAACCCAAGTTAAGCATTATATACGAATAACATTTGTTAAAGGCATTTAAGTTTTTATTTAGGGTCATACTCCATTGTGGAAACTCTGTTTACAGATGATGGCAATTCAATGTTACTTTAAACCCGTTGGATATGAAAACAAAAAACAACAACACAAAGCCAATTACCCAATATTCCATCTTCACCAGTTGTTATTCTTTCAACGGTACCAAAGCCTGTAGTTGATTGCAACAACTTTTCAGTGTCAGGGTCATTTCTAAACTGGTACCTATGGATGGTAAAGTTCTTGTTGATATCCGCCATGTCCGACTGCAAACACTTAAGCTGTTTCTGGGCTTTCTTGACTTCAATAAATAGTTGGGCTGTGTTTCTCTCTTGTTCGTCGAATTTTGATATCAGTGCTTCTACCTTGGCCTTAATGTGATCGCATTTTGGTTTCATAGAGTCAAGAAGTGTTTCATCCGTATCTTTTATTTGTTGTATGACCTTCCGAAGGGAGTTTTCCCTCCAGTCCAAGTATATGTTGACCTTTTCTCTGAATTCCTGTAAGCGTGTAAATTACATTTCGGCGAGCTCTTTTATCAATTTCAACTTAATTGTAATGTCTCCAGCAAACTTTTCAATATCCTTAGAAAACTGGACAATATCTTTATGGGTGTCATCATACTCATGTCCGCATTTGAAGTCCTCTGCAAGCTCAGAAATAATGTCAACATGACATGTTCTATGCTATGTCACTAGACAGTGTCCACAGTTGAGTGTCTGGTGGGAGGGGCAGAAGTATTTGTGACCAGTCACAGGATTTTTGGCCCGAAACCACTTTTTGGGTGAAAATGAGATATGAGTAATTTCTGACTGTACTATTCTTTAGGATTATAATACTGAAAAGAAAATTCAAAAATTCCTATTTTTAACGAAATTATGACAAAACCTAGAAGAGCACTTGGTTAAGACACAGCTGGAAATTCGGTAAAGTTCAAGTATTTATTGAAACATTTGTATTCACAAATGCAATAAATATTCATCATTACAATATACACAATTCCCACATTATAATGACAACAATATATTTTCAAAACCATTCTCAATTATTATTGAGAAAATAAATGAAAATTAATTGGTTACCATGGCAACCAATATTGAAAAAGGCGTTTTGGGGTTAAATTTGCATTTAAATATACAATAAATACCATATAAAGCATTCAATAATAATTGATGTGTTAATTGATATCCTAAAACCATACTGTACATGGTGTATGTATTTGACATTAAAAAAATCAAAATAAATAAAAACTGTTCGCCAAGTACCGTAGTTCATTGGCAATTTTTCACAATAAATTGACATTAGGTTGGAACTTGCACCTAATACAAACCAATGAATATCTAAAAGTTAAAGTATGTTACCCCTGTAATTTACTATAATTTATCTTATTTGAATGGTATTTAAGGGTTTGTTTTTTATCCTGGTTACCATGGCAAGAGGCCACAAACATTATTATAATCATACTAACTTTACCAGTTTACCTCAAATGTGATTTTTTGTATAGTCATTCATTGCTCATAAAACATGAAATGGTAGTATATATACTCTTAATTTAATAAACATAACAATCCTACACAATTTACACTATTGTAAAATTAGATCAGTTAATAAATTGGCACATTTACATTTTACAAAAATGAAAACAATTTATTTAAACATACTAACTACTTAGCATGTACACGTCATTATGTAGTTTCAAGAGGTATGCAATTGGTCACATAGTACATGACAAATTATATTTTCGATGCTTATTCATAGGTAAAAGTTAAAGCTGAAAATGTTTATAGGGTTCAGGAAGGTTTTAAAAATAAAGATATTGAAGAAAAACTAAAAAGTTACATTTTATCAGGCTGTGAAGTAACTAATATTGACAAACAATATTATAAATGTCTTCCATTCAAGCATTTATAGGCTTCAACTGCCAGATTGTTTTAAGTGTTATTATTATAATCATATAGTGGTCTCCATTATGGCAGAGGGGCTCTACCAACAAAAGACAGGGTGTAGCACCCTTCTATCACTCATTGCTAAAACCACAGTTTTTCACTCAAAATCACTGGTAGCTTCATTTCACATGAACATGTTTCTATTGAATAAATAATTGTCAATAAAACATTGATACACATTTTCATCAGCTCAGTAACGGGCTCATTCTCAAATCTTATATTTAGTTTATAAAGATCACATATCAGTATATTAGTTTTTTCACTTATTTAAGGGATCAGAGCCTTTTTGCATTAAGTCCTTTTAGTTGGATGTGTTCAGGGTACTTTCCATGGAAAAGCCATTGTTGTGGGCTTGTCAATTTTCAACTTCCATCTCACTTTCCTTGGCATGCCCTGTCATTAATTCACTCACTGGGTTGTCAGCTGAAGTTCTGCAAAATAATGTTCATATATGTACATTACTTAGTGTTTGGAATAAATTATGCAAATTAACTTGAACATCAAAACTCACATCTGAATAAAATGGACAAAATATCTAAAATTGTTTTTGACTTATGTTCATAGACATACATACACAGGCAGTGATACTGTCTATAATACTTTTGTTATACCTGAATTGATGATATTTCCTCAAGTTTGGAATGGACTTCAGGGGTCACTTGGTGTACTCCAACCAGTCAAAGTATATAACCAGTTTGGCAAGGTCATCAATCCACAAAGGATGTGTGCTGCCTCCATTTGGTCTGAATAAATAAACATGTTGTTTATATTATGATATAATACCTATTGTTATAACACAAGCTTTCTTTTACATAATAAGGTATTATGACCAACTTCAGTGTTTAAATAAAGTACCAAAAGTCAATATTTGTATACACAAAATCCTTTAATTTGGCTTTAAATGAACATTTAAAGCACCAAAATTAAAAACAAAACAAAAAACAACAACATTCTTACAACTTACATTCCACAGACCAAATCTCACACATGACTGAACTTTATGTCACCTGCTTCCATTAAGTAAAGGCTGTTTCTCTCCCTTCAGAATACATCAGACCCTTAAACATAGAATTACATACAATTTATTGAACTGATTGCCTTCAATACATGACATTTAGAGAAGTAAGAGAACAGATTTAAGCCAGAACTATTTTTATAAGACTTATGAATATTTTGAGATTTCTGATTACTTGTATTGAAAAAATAATAAATGTTACAATGTTTTGTTATTCTAATGTTCTCATTTGTCAATATGCAGTGCATAAGTGATGTACTTCAACACTGCTTTTGTCAATCATACCCAATGATTGCATTGTTTTTATTCCACCCAACACAGTTGTCAATGTGCAGGTATGCAGAGTCTTCTCCATATGGATGATGTTGAAAATGAGGTACCACACCATTGGCCACATAACAGCTAAACCCTTATCACTGAGATATCTGTGAACCTGAAAAAACACACTTTGAAATAGAAAAGATGTATATAAATACATATATATAAATATATTTATTTACACTTTAATTGTATGTTCAAGTAAGAACTTTGAATAAAGGTGATATAAAATATTTAAACAAGAGCACCGCAGAGCAAATGTGAGTGCTTCTCTGTTTTTTCAGTGAATTTATAAAATATAAAGGTTTTCCATTTCCCCTATCATAATTTAGTCAAATGGCGAAACTGTATAAACCACTCAATTTATACATAAAAATTACCATATGATTTACAGAACACTTCAAAGCAGGGCACTCTTGCTGTGCCTAGTATTGGTAGAAGACCTGCTCGGCATAGTCAAAGCTGTAATGGATTGTTGTTCTATGTACAGCAGGTGCTTGACCTGAAATTCACATTTTATCATAATGTTCTAAAAAAATGTATTTACAAAAATACAAATCTTTAACTGTTTAAAGTTGGGGTGATGCCCCGGCAGATCAACATGTACACAATATTGCATGCCAAAGAAAGTTCCTGGTAGTCTGAATGTCATGCATACTCAAAAAGCAGCTTGCAGCTACAGTCATTAATATTGGTCCTGGCTTTTAGAGTATTGTGCTCTAATTATATATAAACATTTGCCCCATCTGCATTAGTCTGTTATTTTCATAATCATCATGATTATCTTCATCATAACAGAAATTTATTTCAATGCACCTGAACCTCATGAGATGGTATGTTATGCAAATAAATCAACATTGCAAAAAAAAATCATCTACAACTTTAAATTCATCAACATAGCTAAAAAGACAGTTAAACTGCAACTCAAAATTAATTCGTAAAATCCATCAATATTTGTATTGATAGTTGGCCGCGGTAAGATCATGAAAAATTGAAAAAAATGTCCTTTTTCAGTCATCATAAGTATGCAAAAAGAGAATATCTGCTGGATTTTGATCTGTTTACATTTTCAATGTCAGACTGTCAAATTTCACTTCCGCTTTCTTTTCCTGCGGTCAATTTCCATCCATTTGACCGAATTGAGAATATATTGCCTTACATTAAAGATATACACATTTGTAAAATTATATGCTTAAACAATGAAAATCTTTCTACTTACCAACAAATTCCTAATGTGATGTAAATGCCTTTGGTTCAGCTTGACCTACATCCTCAAATTTGGGTTAAAAATAGCTCATGACAACTACGGGAGATAACACCAAAAGTAATAAACAATACGAAAGAAAATAAATAACACTATTTCTATGAACATTACATTTTAAAGAATATATTTGACTGAACAATCTAGGGTGACAAATTGTTTATTGGTTGTTTTTACGCTAAAAACTTCATAACTTTCTTATTTTTTACGCTTTGAACTTTGCGCCCGTTTTTCTCGAAATCGAGGCTATCGGTTTCGGGCCAAAAGTCTCATGACTCGTCACATTTGATGAACTCATCAGGATGGATATCGCAAGGCTCTGTTCTTTGTAGTCCACCTGAAGGACCCTGCATAGTTGGCATACTGGTTCTATGTATGAGTTCATGTGATTTTGTAACCTTGAGCTTTTTATGGACACGTGAACAAGTACTGCACAGAAACTCCTTGCAGACAGTACAGTATATCTCAGATTAGACTTCCGGATACCTCCATTCCAAGTCAAACAGTTGAATTGAAAATGTTAATAGCTCCATTACATTCTTACTATCTTACCAAACATAAGAAAGCCGCACCAGAATAAGTCATGATGTCGGGTGATGAAAAACTTAAGTGAATACTAGCAGTTGAGGTTTTATGATTAACTTATCAATTTATTTAGTATTTGTCTTATGAAGATGCACAAATCAGTTGCCTTTTTTACAAATATTTGAAAGAGGTGATTACCCATTGATTTGAAAAGCCAAAACTTAACAGCCAAATAAAAAATATCAATTGTTATTAACTCCTTATGTATAAGTGCTTCTTTTCAGAAATAAGTCAAGGAGCAAAGATACCGTTTGACACCAATGAAGTGTATCGTTTCAGTTTGTACAAATAAAATGTTATCAAATATACCAGCTTTTGTACAATAATGTATGTCTGGGTTATTTGTATTAAATGCAAATAAAACTGATTGCTGGTTGGTTATTCTTACATTAACCAAAGTACCCTGCATCACCTAGTTTACTGATAACTTGATATGATACAATCTCTTCATTTTAAAGGCGCAAAATATAGACTGGTAGCATGTATTATTCGTTTGACTTTAATTATAAAACACAGGATTTAAAGCTGCACTCTCACAGATTGAACTTTTTGACAACTTTTTAAATTTTGTCTTTCAACGAGTCTTTTTTTTGTAAAAGTCCATGAAAACAAGTGATATATGAATGCTGACAAAAAATAAGATCGCAGCTTTTTAAACTGAAGTTCAATTTTTTTTAATGTTTATGCATTTTATGAAACCGTTAGTAACGGTTTAAGCCATTGAACATTAATTTTTGAGCGAAAATATGCAAATCTGCGATTTGATCTTCTGTCAGCAAACATTTAGTATTGGTTTGCAGATATTTACGCAAACATTTGCTCCTTCCGAGACAAAAAAATAAAAAAGTAAAACGGTAAATCTGTCAGAGTGCAGCTTTAAGTTCAGATAAAATATTTATCAGCCTTTATAAAATATATTATTAATTGCTACATGGCATCACATTCCCTTGTTTAAACAATGCCTTAAAATCGCTAATATTTATTTATTTGTATCTACATGCATCAACCTATAGTTGCGCCTTTTACACCACACATCAAATGAATCATTTGTTCTACGTGCTCAAGCAAATGTTGATTTTAGTGGAAACATATTAACTGATTATAATAACGTTTGCTGCTGCAAAATGTATATTTTAGTACATGTACTTGACTTATAGTTGTTATAGTTTAAGCTCGTGATCAGATACTATAATTAAACACATTATCCTTCCTTAAAGGGGCTAGACACCAGATGGTAAAAAAATCGGCAAATACACTATTTCCTCAAACAAGGCTATAATTGTCAATGCAAGCTAGAAAGGCAATGATACACTATTTTACATGGTTAAAATAATAAACGCAACAATCATGTTGCTGTCTCGTCTTTAGACAACCCCAGTAAATTCAGATTTGGAAAAATGCGCAAAAAAAATGCATGAGTCGTAAACGATGTGATACATCAGTAAGATGCAATGCGTTGTGTACACAGCGATGTCAATTATATGTAAGTATTTGACATTTTTCACTTTTTCGCAATTGTATCATCTGATGTCTAGTCCCTTTAAGGGAGAGAAATGCATCTTGTCAACCAGAGGGAACACTGCCGACCTAAGCTGGTTGTTTAATCATCAATTGATCACTGATTGAGATCCAACGAATTGTTATCAATATAATAGGTCTTTTTAACAAACTGTTAAAATGAAATCTGATTGAAGATACGGAACAAAATATGCGATTCAGTTGCTAACAATTTTTATTTTGGGAAAGATGCTTTGTTTTCGCCGCAAATAAAGTAATGGTTAATTTATTAATATGCTTTTAGAAAAACCAAAGATTAACTATAAGACCGGCTTGTCCAGATCAATGGCAAATTGGATTCGCTAATTGGATTCTTGGCTCACAGCTGTTCGCGGCCTAGGCGTAGCATTTTATAGTCAGCAGTATTACATGAGTGCTCTTAAGAAGGACATACAACAATATATTTGTGTTTACCTGTACGGTGTTGGTGAAGGGGGGTTTGGATTCGGAGAATGTTCAAATACACAATGACTTATTCTCTTGATGACGCCTCGACATGCATGTTAACGTGTTCGTTAAATATTTCAGACCTGCATGGTTTTGTATAAGACGGTGCAGGTTCGGACTGCTGTGGCATACTTGGTTTTATCTAATTTCATTTGCAAAACTTAACCTTTTTTAAACATTTTACACCAGACTGGTATATCATTTCAACCATGTGACTACAGTACGTGATGTTACAATACTTTAATGAAAACAATATACCCTATTAAGACCCCAGGGTAGGTCCCAAACGCCATCCAACAACAGACACCACAAACCGGCCGCACGCACGCACGCACATACGCACGCACGCGAAAGGTCAATGAGACACGAGTTCACTGGAACAAGAGTCTACTGAAGATTTAGATCAGTAATGTTACAAATGTAGAGTGTCTGCAGTATATTAATCGTTCTCTACTTCCAGGTCCTCTTTTGAATACTTCATATAAAGATACAAGCTTAAAAAACAGAGAATGATGTATAAAGGCAAATGTCATAATAACAAAACAAAATGCATTTATGAAAACTCATAACTTTACAAAATCACTATAAAATAACAAAAACAAATTTCATGTCCATCCTCCCTGTAATCTGCGTCCATTACATCACAGCAATATCATGTTGAAGATAAACGATTCATAATTGCAGTTACAGTCGCTAGTCAAGAGTGTGTAATCATTCAAACAATGTTCAAATAAAGATAATATCCGTTTCAAAGTGCATTTCATATCGCCAAATATTTTCAAAATCATATTTAAAGGGACTAGACCCCAGATGGTCAAAAAATCGGCAAATACACTATTTCCTCAAAACAAGCAAAGAATTGTCGATGCGAGCTAGTAGAAGGCCGGTCATGGTTAAAATAATAAACGCAACTAGCATGTTGCTTTCTCATCTTTGTTTCCCCGTTTAAAATGCGCATAGTGGAGTGGTTTCACAGTTTAAATCATCTCTATTTATGAGTACATATAAATATATAGACGATATTGTTTTAACTTACTGGGATTTACGTGGTAGACAACCCCTGTAAATTTCAAATTGGGAAATGTGCAAATACTGCGAAAACATGCATGTGTCGTAAGCGAGTGGATACATGAGTAAGTAAGATTCAATGCGTTGTACACAATGATGTCAATTTTATGTTAATTTTTGACAATTTTCTTTTTTTGCAGTTGTAATTGTATCATTTGGTGTGGTCCCATTAATGCAAACTATGCTTCCATGCATATTACTGAAGATATGCTGGTTATACTTATGTTACTATGCTGTTATCTATGTTTAAAGTCCCATTATGTTTTAGTGATGTAAACTTATGTTATTGTATGTATGTCCAAATGGATTCTCTGCACCTTTTTGACGTTTTTAACCTTCCGAATGATAAAAATGCAATGACAAAATGCAACAAAACCGAAGGTATTAAGTGCAAAAAGCGTTCAAATTATGTTTATGTTACAAAGGAACATGTACTTATATCTTATGGAAGCGTATATCGTTTATACTGATGTGATCAGGTAGTATTGTCGACTGGTTTAATGACGACGTGAAGAGTTATAACTCAACATAATGTCAACATTATGTCCATTTGTTCACTATAAACTGTCAATGTAGATTTCATTTACAATACTGATGGTGTCATCATGTAATTGTGTCGACTTATTTAATGACAACGTGACGAGTTACAACACGACATGTTGTAAAAACTATGTCTATTTGTTTATTTATTAAGTAGATATATCGACATTTTATTTTAGTCGACAAAACTAATTGAACTTGCTTTGACGAAATTTTGTGACATAAACGATAATTTAATTCAATTCATGAAATACATTCATTAAATCAGTAGAAACATTAAGATGAACATTCTTAAATGATTCTTTAAAAAATGGCCACAATTGCGTTTACTGTAAAAAGATTTATCCCAGGATTATGCGACTCCCAGATTCACCGTGTGCAATGTCTTTGTCGATGTAATCGGGACATTTCTGCGCATAATGTTACGAATGCGAATTGGATATTTTAATTTCCATGTACATATATTAATGGATCTATGTATTTGTGATGAATGTTTATTAATCATGGTTTTGTTTCAATTTCAGTATTAAATCAGAAAAGGAAGAAATACTGTCAATTGACAGCATAATTAGGTTTTGAAACGGATAAATCAGCTACTGTATCGAAACAGCAACACTCGTCATTTTGCTAGTCATTTAAGGGACATGATGCATGATTTAATATAAACTAAGGCGATGCCTCTATGGGCTTGAATAGTTATTGCCGGAAACTTTAAAGTTAAAATTCACGGAATGCATCATTTAATATTGAAACAATAAAATTATAGAATTCTGATTAACTTCTTTAATGCAAGTTAATTTACATTTTACTGACCGTTCCAAGGCGGTATCGAACAATCCTAGTTTTTTTGTATATATAGAATATATTAATATGTACTATGTTATTAGTATAGTTTTGTGCTGTTGTTCCATATTTCTTGTTTGTGATTGTTTTTGTGTCTATGTGTCTATGTCTTTAACGTTTACCCTGTACCATTAAACGGGGTTTAAGTTTAAACTTTTGGCTACTGAGCCTGTTTTTGTCGTTTTTCATATACATATTGTAAGTAACTTTGCAAAAAACAACAACATAACAACCCTGTTCAATAGTAGAATATATAAAATTGACAATCACATGCAAAATTAACATTCGTAGTTCCTTCTAATCATCGCACGAACCAATCTTTAAAGCTACAATCTCATGAATTGAACGTTTTGACAACTTTTTTATTGTTTGTCTTAGAACGAGCCATTTTTTGCGAAAATACATAGAAACCAGGTAAAAAAGTAGATCGCAGATTTTTATATTTAAGTTCAAAAATTGATGTTTTATGCATTTTTCTTAAACCGTTAGTCATAAAACATTAATTTCCAACGGAAATATGAAAATTTGCGATTTGATCTTTTATAATTGGATTCCAGATATTCACGCAAATATTTGCTCCTTCCAAAACAAACAATAAAAAAGTTATACATATAATTCTGAGGGCTCGTTCCTGTATTTTTTCAAGTTTCTAGGTTTGCACCTCACCACAAAAATGTAAAATCAACGGGTAAAAATTGAAGTATAAATGAGTAGAATATGTTAATTTATACACACAAGTTGTGGCCAATTCGCGTTAAAACATTTAGGTAACTTGAGCTTTTTCATACATATTTGGTAAATGTACATCAAATTTCAATTTAAAATCTATTGTAAAATATACACATTTAACATTGTCAGGACACCTTATATTTACAACATTCAGGTTAAAAGTTATACTTTGGCCCTTGGTTTTCTTTCCAATAGCAATATCTTGGAATATTTCGGGGTTCGCTTCCATGTGATTATCTGAGAGCCATTGTATGAATGTGTAACTGTCAGACTCACGCGAAAGGTGTGGACGATTTTATAAATGCTCGTGTCACTGTATGACAGGATATTGTCTTCAGCATAATTATAAAGATTGATTTTATGTATAAAATTAAAGATATCATTTATAAATATGTTAAACAGGACGGAGCCTAAGATAAATCCATATGGTACTACTTTCGGAATATGTTTGAACGTACTTATAGTTATACCAAGTTTCACACATTGTTTGCGTTTTGAAACCATATCTACCTAGTTTCATCAGTAAGAGGTCGTGAGGCAGACAATCAAATGCCTTAGAAAGGTCAATAAGAATGGCTGTCAAAAAGAGCTATTTTCCAGTCTGCAGTACTTTTAAGGAGGGCACTTTGACAGTCATATCAAGGTCTGAAAGCTGAAAGTGAGCTTTTATAATGGTGGTCAAAGAGCATTTAATGCTCTTTCAAATGTCTTGTACATTATATGGAAAATGCTGACAGGCATGTAATTGCCTTTGTCTAATGTGCTATTATTTTGGTGGATAGGAGTCACTTGGGCCAACTTTAGATTCTAAGGAAATACTGAAGATAACAACTAGAGTAAACCATTATCTGTAATTGGTTGGAAAATGGAATCTTTTGACAATTTAAGTAGTTTGGCAGGGACGCAATCATTGCCAAATGACTATTTTGCTGACAGTTTGTCTATTTGTTTAATAGAAATATAGTGGGTGTTTTTCGTGTTACATAGCCAGTATATATATCCTAAATACCTCCAGTGATCGGGGAGAACAAAGATGTTGATTCGAGTTGAGTTGGTGAAATACAAGTATCTTATTTCTGCGATTGCCATATATAGCGCAGAGCCCTTGTGAAAAGAGCCACCGGCATTATATTTGTCACTCAGAATACAAGCAGTAGTTTAAATCAATTAAACAGTTAACTAAGACCGGCATATAATAACGAATTTGAGGCATGATCCAAACTAACTCGTTATTCAAGGAATAAAAGGCAATGTTTGTTGAAGAGGTAGATTGTGTCCACAAGGCAGATGCACAGGCCGTCCAACTCTAAACCCTAAACTGGAACATCTTCCTTTGTTATCCTTCCTTAGACTATGTGCATGTTGAAGAAGTAAAAGATTACGATGAAACAAAGCAGAATAGTAGTTCTAAACTGGAACCTCAATCGTTGTTACCCCTACCTTAGCCTGTCAGTGCTTGTTAAATAAGTAGAATATTACGACGAAGACATCCCGAAGGACGAGTGAGATAAACAGTCTACTGAGCGCCAGCATTATTTACGGAACATCGCTGGAAAGAAAATAGCCTATACGGCAAACTGTTTGTTTGAGACATCTCAGCCAGAATGTCTCAACTAAACAAATAGATAAGTCACCTATTTCGCCAGATGGATCCATATTAAGAACGTCCTCTAAATCGGAGGCTCAAACATAATGCAACTGTTCCGATGACTTGCTAAATTGAGATAGTATGCATGGAATGTTGACATTTGCACCAGACCTTATGCGTTTAAAATAATATTCTTTTTGTTGAAATTCCCTTTAAATACCTCCAAAACTCACTCTTTATACCGCAACATTTTGACGACATCAAATTGTAATTCATATGTATGTTTCAAAGTTCTAAGTAATCATACGAAGAACGATTCATTCCAAGCTATCAGCGCGGTTCCTTACCATCTCACTGGCATTTACGAATGGATCCCAAACTAGTCCTTACTCCTCCTTGAAAATGCACAAACTCTGAAGCATTTTGAAACTAAAACAAAATCATGTTGTCAAATGATGATTTCTTTCGGAATCAAACAGATTAGATTTTGAACCTAACTGTGGTGAAATGTTTTTAAACTTTACTCAAAGCTAACACATAAACATATGCAGCAAATAATCAACATGTGATTAGATGTACCTCAAAAATAAATAATAACAAGAGATGTTTGTCAAAAATTATGCCCAGCTGAGCGCAATGTTGTCAGGAATTTTTACACAATTAATTAAAAATATGCATGGAACGAGAAGACAGCTGATTTGTCATTGACATTGGATGCCTTCGAGGCAGTTTTGAGATTATGACCATTCAAAATGTGAGGATAGTAGGTTAGAATGATGCCATACCAATGTGGTAAGAAAATGAAGAGGACAAGGCATTCTTCAGTTTTCAATCAGACAAGCTGTTTGTTTTGAAGGTCACAGTGATCTTTGAACCTGATGACACCAAAATCATTAGGCGTCATCTACTAGTTACGTCCACCCTCCATGTAAAGTTTGAGGACCAAAGATCTACCCATCGTTTAATTACCATTCGGATAAGCTTTTTGCGTTCAGGGTTACGGCTCTATGAACTAAAAATCAATAATCAATCATCTACTGCTCATCCCCATACCTAAATGATAGGTTTGAGAGCCACGGATGCAATCATTGCCGAGTTATCACACGGACAAGCTTTTTGCGTTCAAGGTCACTGTGACCTTGACCCGACGACCCCTTGAATAAATAGGGGTCATTCATTGGTCATATCAGTGTTATAAGCGTTTTTAAATTCTACAAAAAACATGTTACATAATAAAGAACGTTATTTAAAGCGTGTTGAGAAACTAAGACGAATATTCATTATTGTGTAGTTCTTTTTCAAACGTAGATATCTCAGTAACCTAAATGAACACATTAGTTTGCACTAGGGCACAACAGCTACAAGCTCATATAGATATATAGATATGTTTATTAGAGTCTCGTCCATGTACATACATACCATATATATACATACATATATACATACATTCATACATACATCAGTTAATACATGTCCATGGCGTTTCCTAAGGAATTATAAGAGATGGAAATAAATATATTAATACATTTCTTATACGTATTGATCAAATATATAAATGAAAAGTAATGTATGTTCGCTTATCGTAACACGATCGTATGACTGTGTTTAAAATCTAATTAGAAATTAAAACTTATAATTTAAAAAAAACGTACACATTATATACGTATGTTATCTATGCATTTCCGGTTAACTATAAACACACATGGTTATGTTTCAATTTAAAAAAAAACTGTATATATATAAGGGTAAATCGGTAGATTTACACAGAGGCTGGGTCAGTAAACAAAATATATCTCGACAACTAAATTGCTTAGTATACATCTACCAAACTGAAATTGTTATGCTATGTATGCGTCGCATTAAACCATTAACTTTGGTAAATACAGAAAATTAATTACATGTATCCATTACACAGTGTTCGTTTCATATGCGATTTAATGTCATATTTCAGTCACACACAGCTTCATACACGTTCACGGATGTACTGGTATTATCAAACCTGCTTTCAATAAAGTCGGCGACATAGAGCCTATTCGTTCGTTGACTGTAGAGTATACTTTGGGGACTCTGTATCCCATCTTTCTCTCCGAGCAGTTGAGAAAACTGGCCACTGGAAATGTCCATGCACATAATGTTGTTACTTTTTCTACCACAGATGATCAGCTGGTTTCCAACTGCAGTAATGTCTTCTGGTCCTTTCAGTGCTGGGTCCCGAAAAACCTGTATGATGTTCAGGTCCATGTCCAGTTTGATGATGGTGGAATTAATATAGTCGAATATATAGACGACTGCCTTCTGACCTTCACTGACCATTGTAAGGCACCTAGTTTTAAACATGTCATGTTTGTCTATACTCTTTAACACGTTTCCACCCATGTCCATTTTCTCCACCTTTCCACTGAAGTAGGACACGATTAAGCATTCATTATCGAAACCAACACCTCGACAACTATCACCCACTTTGACGTTGCCCATCAGGGAAAGCTCCCCCTGTGTCTTCAGGAACTGTATACTATTACTCAGTGATACAGCCACCCTGTCCCTAGGAAGAAGACACATGTTAAATGGGACAGCTGGTACTTTAACCTCGTTCACCAGGCAGCTTGTCTGCAGGTCAATCTCCTTAACTGCGTCGTTGCCTTGGTCAACAATTAGCAATCTATCCTCGGTGAGGAGTAACATGTTGCCTAGGATATCGCAGGTATTGAAGTCCCATTTAGACTTGATTGAGATGGATCGAGCTGCGATGAACTTCAGCTTGGTCATGTCAACACTGGCTACTGTCTGAACGCCTGTAACTGAGAATCTGATGCATGTATTAAAAATATGCGAATTCAAGCTTAATTCCTTACCTAAGAGCAACACAATACAATAACATGTATTCAGTTTGATAAAGAGACAGTATTTCAAAGAGCATTATGCAAGTTGCAAATATTAAGAGTTTCTTTTTTGATTCGCAACAGATACGATGGTTTGCCTGAAATAATCTGTTTACGATCGTTTGCCTATATAAGTGAATCAGGTTTATAGACCTTCACTGAATGATACTTTTTCTTGTCAAGTATTGTGCTTAAAACAGCACGTCCATGTTGACTAATTCAAAATAAATGTAACGGTACAATCTTGAGCTATAACTGTAGTAACCCCACACACGCCAACAGGACACATGAATTGTAAACTAATTATTTGGAAAGTAGTCATTATTCCGTCAAACAGTTGTAGGTTATTACCAATTGTTGGGCGAACTTGACCTGTATTTGACACGTATACCAACAATTATTTAAATCTATTTAAATCTGTTTTCTCACATAATGGACAGTTATCGGCATCTCGAATTTTGCAGATGCCTTGTATGAATACTGATGGGATAAACACTATGAATGTATTTAACATTTATTTATTTAATTAATATTATTATAATTATTTTGTTTTATTTCTTTAGCTCTATTGTCTGTGGAAAACAGTCTTAGTTTATTCCATGTGTTTCCGATGCGGATTGAAAACTACGACTGGATGGCACTTGCGAAAGCCAGTGGCGAGGCTTATCGATTTTTTCAATTCGTACTGAAAAGACATACGTTTTCTTGCATACCGCCAATTTAATACAGTCTGAAGGCAAAAACAAAATGTTTTCACAATTCATCAAACAGCGCATGCGTCGTTTTCATCAACCACAGAACAATAACTCGTGGACTGTTGATCTGACTCAAGCAAAATTTTAGAATCAAATTCACATACCACTCCACTATAGTTAAACACACTTCATAAAAAAACATAGTTATGACTACGTACGAACTTAAACATAGCTTAAAGGTATGGGTGACTTAGACTGTTTTTGGCCTAAAGTTAAGAAATAAACAAGAGATGATTGTCAAACATTATGCCCCCCTCAAGCGCCATGTTGTCAGGATTATTTGGACAATTGAGTGAAATATGCATGGAACGAAATGACAGCAGACTTGTCATTGACATTGAATGCCTTTGAGGCAGTTTTAAGTTTATGACCATTTAAAGTGTGAGGATAATATGTTTGGGTTTTAGACATGTTAAGGTGATGACTGATATTTACAGATAAAAATGTATCCATTTAGCAGCAGTGAATAAGTTAGTATGACAACTCTATGACCTCATAATACATAGGAGTCAACACCAAGTCACCCAAAACCTAAATATCAAGTTTGAGGGCTATGGGTGCAGGCATTGCCAAGTTATCATACAGACAGGCTTTTTTGGTTAAGGTCACTGTGACCTTGACTTTTGACCCGATGACCCCTAAAATCAAAAGGGGTCATCTACAGGTCTGGCCTAATCCCCAAGTCAAGTTTGAGGGCCATTGGTCAAGGCAATGTAGAGATATCATTGGGAGAAGCTTTGTTAACTTTTGGGTGTTAAAGGTCACTGTGACCTTGACATTTGGCCTGATGACCCCCAAAAAATTAATAGGGATCATCTACTGATCAGGCCCAATCTCCATCTCAAGTTTGATGACCATATGTTCAGGAATTGTGGAGTTTGCCTTCAAGGTCATCAATAGGGGTCATCTACTGGTCAGGCCCAACCTCCAAGTCAAGTTTTAGGGCAATGGGTGCAGGCATTGTCGATTTATCACTGGGCCAACCGTTTATCATTCAGTTCACTATGACCTTGACCTTTGGCTTAATGACCCCCCAAATCAATAGGGGTCTTCTACTGGTCAGGCCCAACCTCAAACTCAAGCTTGAGGGCCATGGATGCAGGCATTCTACTTTGAAGGGGGGGGGGGGGGCTTAATAAGAACTAAAAGTAACAACACATGTTTATACATGGTCAATTAGTACTCGAATATGTTGAGTATGTTTTGTATTATCAATCTGTGTTGTAATTTTTATTTCTTATAATTACATGTTGTTGTTGTTTTTTTAAACAAGAGCTGTCGCAGAGACAGCGCGCTCGACTGTTACGCCGCTTTTCATTGTAAGGATTGAAAAGTTTTGGCGAAACATGGATCACTGAAAAATTAGATAAGATTTCAATGCAATACATGATGTATTTGCTGAGATATTAACATAAATGCGGTTATATGCAATATTTTACCAGAAATTCTAAGTCCAATAATAAAGGGTCATTATTTGCAAAATATAATTATCTAACTTTGTTATTCAAGTAGATTGGATGGTTGAGTACCATTGTATAAAGTCTCAATGCAATATATGAAGTTGTTGCTGAGATATTTAATTATGTCTGCTTACATGCAAAACCTTCACCAGAATTTCCAAGTCAAATAATAAAGGCCCATAATTTGCATTATATTCAAAAAAAGTGTTATCTTACTTCAATAATTTAGTAGGTTATATAGTTGGGAATACATATCTCAAGTTTCAATGCAATACATGATGTATTTACTGAGAAAATGACTTAAAGGTGCTAACATGCAAAACCTTACCCAAGGTGTGACGCCGACGCCGACGCTTGGGAGAGTAGTATAGATCTCCTTTTTCTTCGAATAGTCGAGATAAAAATAACAAAAAGGCCCTAATGGCTGGTTGCTCAATTGTCCATTACCGAGTGTATAAGATTGAAAAGAAGTTTACCAATTGTAATTTTACCATTAGCTCTTGTTGTATAAACAAAGATTGGATACGAAGCAGCTTAGCAACGTGTATCCAAGTCAAAATTTAAACCGTTCTTTAATGTTTAAAGGATTAAATGTCTGTTAAACTGACCTGATCCTGAAGAGTCTTGTGAATGTTTCGCCGCACTAAGCCTTTCTCGGAGCATCTCTGGGCGTGGCTTGCCGCCTAGGAAAATTAGATACATCATATTAACAAACAACAAGAACATGTTTAAAAATTATTTTATTCAGTCGAAGAAAATTACCTTAAAATACTACAAAACAGCAGCGTTTTGGAAGCATCGAGGCTTGAACCATTTGAAAGCTTACCATGTTAACTGTATAACATTATACTAATATGATACAGGGCAAATAAATTCATGCTAGAACTATTGCAGGATAATCTGGATAACTTTGGATTGTGTACACTTCTAACAGTATAATGCCGTTGAAAAGTGATGGTTGAATCTAGTTTATGTTTCCTGCTTATTCAAAACTTTTGAAAGAAAAAACAATATATAATATAGTGGCTTATCTTGGTAAATACGGCATATCGGACGCTTGTGAGCAATATGAACTTACTGGACATTTATTTTGTAAAGGCAACACGGGAATGTTTTTTTAGAATAGTAGCCATTCGACTTTACCTTTGACCGTCACATCAGCTATCTGAGCAAGCTTTTCTGGAGCTTGCTCTGAACTAGGTAAGCCTTCTGCAAGACAAAATGATACATCACACTAAAACATGTGTCAAATGTATTTAACAGAAAAGATAGATAGTATGTGTTTCCATTCCGATCGATGGCTGAATTTTCCCATGGATAACCTTTGAAAATAAGACGAATAAATTTATTTAATGCGCAAAATATAACTAATCATTTATGCAATTAAGGCGAAACATTTTACTTTCCATTTCTTAAATTTAATATATATCGTCATACTCCATAATAGTCAAAATGATTTAACGGATAATGGCATATCGATATGTTACTTAAAGCAATTGGAGCATAAAAACTAAAACAAAAAATAAAATCATGTCAATTACTCAAAGAGTACCACTCACCACTCATTGTTGTCGGCATGATGCTCTTATCCAAGAGGGCGTGGGACTTTGTCATCTTTAGTTTCATATGCACTTTTGTGCAGGTAGAGCACATGAACTCCTTGCAGACAGTACAGAAGGCCTCAGCTGGAAGTGTTTCCCCATCTTGGGAGCAGGGTTGGCAGTATGTCTCGTCTAACGAAGATGCATCCCGCTGGAGTTTCCTGCCGGATACCTCCATGATCAAACCCCAGTCACACTGTGTGAGATATATTTAATAGTACATCACAACACGATCTTGTTAGGTGAATAAATATGAACAAATCTGATTACATCTTATCAGACCAACCACGAGTCTAAAGATATATCTTGATATGAGATCAATCGCATACCTTAAAACATGGATACCATATACCTAATACTATACCGTAGAGTTACGATTCACATTTCAAGATAAAAAGAGTATATGATATATTACGCTTAAATACACTTGAATAAATGCGTGTGTGTAAACATACCAAAGATATACCGAGTATGACAGATGCTTTGTTAAAGGTCATACATAGGAACTTAAAAAGAGGTTTCCTCCTTTATTGTATCAGCTACAACTATTCATTGTTTTACAGCTAAAACTACTGATCAATATGTAGACCTGTAATATGCATAACAGTTTTATTTATAAAACCAGACAAATAGATAGAATCTTTCATTTTGTAGCCAATTTTAAACTACGTTTACAATATCCTTTATATTAAACTAGACAACTACAATGAATATGTTCTACGAACTATGATAATAGTCTTACCTTTTTCCGAGTTCATGCGGGGATTTTTCAACTAAGAAAGACGACGACATGAGCAACCTCGTTTAATGATAAACTACCCCAAACAAACACACTACTTAACATGTATGCTTTCGTTATCAAATACATCTTGATATGGTAGATGATTTCTGCCATTTAGTGTTTGCAGTCATTTAAGGACGAATATGCAGTGGGCAAATGATGGCAAAATAAATATTAAAAACACACACAGTTTAGAAATATGTGAGGGCGGTGAGGTTAATTTAACACCACCACAAAGTGTATTAACCCTCAGAAAATAGCAAATACGTTTTTTAATGTTCCTGCGTATATTTGTAAGAATGTTAAGTTAATGTCTGGTAAATATTTCGGATTTTATGGTAAGCTTCACATTTGAATTAAAGCTTTTTGATTACACGTGTTATGGACTTCAATACCTTGAACCTTTAGTGGACACTTTGCAAAAGTTGAAATCAACGTCTTGTCTCTTCAATTTTTTAAGCATCGAGTGGGTCACGTGAAGGACGGATGCGTCTAACAAAAGACCCGAAGTAAACTTTCAACTTCGTGGGAAGTCATGACAGAATGAATTCATGAACTATAAATCGAGACATTGTGAACATGAAATGTCGCCATGAGCCTTTCGTAGAATCTGCCTTCAGTACATGTATTTTTATTGCAAGTCAAACTTTATACAAATAAAATGTTAAAATTTAGTCTGATATCTTCATATGAGGGTATCTAATCAGCCGAAAGCAAGGACACCGCTTGACATCAGATAAAATGGGAATGTATCTTAAAACGGAGTTAATGTAATAAAATGGAACGATTAAGCAAGATACAGATATCGGTTTACGCATCAACAATGATGATAAGAATTTCAAGTACATGACACAGAGTGTTTGACTGGGGTATTTGTTCTAAAGACGATTAACATTTGGCACTTAAGTGTTGTAAGAGTGAGAACTGATGAGGACATGGATACAAGAAAATGATATTTAATTATGGCTAGCAACATTATAATGTTATAAATTAGGTGTTTTCATATTGGCCAAGTTATTTGTCCGAGGTTAGCTGTACTTGCCTGAGCCAAAGGGCCGAAGGCAAAGACAGCTGACCGAGGACAAATAATTCGGCCCAATATGAAATCACCTAATTAATAAGTATTTTTATTAATAAAGTTCGAGATTTTGGATTAAACATATTCTAATAATTTACCTTATAGATGCACTACTACTCAAAAATAAGATTTAACACATTTTATACTATTGTTTCAATATATTAAAAAGGATGTATAAATGTCGAAAACAATGGAACTTATGAAGGATGACGAGTCTAATTTAAAAGAAATGTGCAGAAAACACGGTCATGCTACCTTATGAGACCATTTATAGATCTTTTAGCATTCACCGATCATTTAATATTTTTGCGTTTTCAGCTATTAAATGCACGGTATAATATTGTAAATAGAAATTAATATTTTGCATGAATGCATTATTAAGTTAGTAGTTGAGGGTGTATCACTCAGAATCTATGTTTGTTTTACATGTGTATGTATTGATTTTAAATAAGTGTGTCACTTTTAGTTTATATTTAAAGCCTGTTTATCGCTCATTCATTCATGGCGTCTGCTTTTCGAAACTTGACGTAGCTGATTTTGACATGTACCCTTTAATGACATTGTACATACTTTTCGTCTTTATTTTGTAAACCGTTTGCCAAAACGTCCAATATTTCACCTTTGTCGTCATATTTGTCGCTGTACAAAAACAAAACAGTCGTAAAAACCACCAACGGGTTAATACAACTGTAATATCAAACCGTACAAAGTGGTTAAAGTTATTCCAAACAGGTTTAAACGAATCACACACGTTTCAGTCGGACAAACTGAAAACAAAATGGCTACCTTTTAAAATAATTTCAAGCATATTTCTCATAAAAGGCGAGTTTCAACAGCCAATGAAAATGGTCCATTTCTCAAATCTAATATTTGGCGAGTTTTGTAGCCAATCTAATAAAGGCCCTGTCACACTGTGGCGACTTTCGGGTACGAGTTGTTGCGTGTTTCAAGTCGCCTAAACTCTCCAGGCCCCAATTTCTCGAAACTTCTTAAGCTTAACAGGCTTAAGTCGCTTATTTCAATTAGCCAAAATACATACTGAAAATGGATTTTGATAAATGAAAATTGATTTATTCTGATAATCATACAGAGTTTGCCTACATAATTTCTAAACATTCTTGAAGAAGTAAATATAACACATTTTATAGAACAACAATAATAGTGAGATAAGCTTAATCCTGTTATTAGAGAAGTTTCGAGAAATTGGGGCCAGGTGTCTTGTTGGACTCGAATCATTGTCGCTGCATGTCGAAGACATGTCTCCTCATAAAAAAAGTACTCGACAAGCAGTGGCGAGAACTTTAAACAATTTAAAATTGTCGTACGAGATTTCATCTCGTACACATATCGAAGACATGTGGTAGGGGTGTCGAACAAACTCGAACACTTGTGGCAGACATGTCTTCACTTGTCGTCGCTTTTCGCCGCGTCAAAAAGTCGCTCGACAATCTACGAGTTCAGCAGCGACTCAGGGGGATATTATTACGATCTCTGCGACTATTTCACAATTCGTTTCCTACTCAATTACTATGCATGAGCACCACAACCTATTCAGTGGCACCACAACGTTCAGAAAATCGAGCATAGTGCAGCAAGTATAACAAATCAAGTTCTAAAATTTGTAACGCGGCAACCTTTTGTCGATAAAAAAGCCACACACATGTAAAGAAAATGCTTAAACCTAAGGTACGAGAATAATTCTCAGGAAAATCCAGATTTTTACGTTGTCAACACTAACATCTGGCAAGTTATGCAAGTTCTAGACGATCAGATATTAAATTTTATTCCGAACTTTTACATTTAGAACAACTCATGGCCATTCCTATGTGGAACTACATTCTCCATTTTTTTATATTACTCGTATAAACCTCTAAAAATGAAAAATAAGAAACCAAACTCACTGTTTACATCCATATTCCACTCATTGGCACTATAACGGAAGACGCGTTGGAGCATTTTCAACATATAACAAAATGTTATGGCTCCAATATTTACCCGGCGTGTATAATATACAGTTTACAGCAACTAATTAAAATAGCGGATGTCACTTGTCTAAAAGCCAGTGATTGTCATATTACGGGGACTTTTTCTAGTACCCGAAGATATGTCCCTAAATTACATATGACGCGTGTTTAGTGCATTGTCATTACATTCACACCTCTGGCATTACGGGTCAATCGTTGTAAAAACAAGACAAACGAACTTTATACACAAAAGTTGAAGGCAAAAGGTTTATTATTACTAAAAATAAATGTTTTTATTTAGTACAAACTAGGTAAATTTATTGCGGTGTGATTATATTGCTGATGGTAATAATTTAAATAAAGTACAAGTTACTATTTGTACTGGATTGTTCCGAACGTTATTTTTACGACTTTCTCATCAAAAATACGGTATTTTTTACCAAACTTTACCGGCATTGTAAGTAAAATAAGGCCATACCTTCAAAAAGGTAAACCAGTCAGCTTTCTTGTATTTTTTTGTTACTGTTAAAGCTATAATTCTTTCTCGAAGTTCGGAATAAATGAGTTAACATTGCTGTTTTAATATATTATAATACAAGGGGTTGTGCTATTGCTCGAGAGACCGAATATCAATAAAAATAATTAGTTACTAATTCCGAACACTATTGTTTACAATTTTAAAATCATGTAGATTTAATTGACTGTCATTTTAATATTGTGAACGTGATTTTTTTTACCGATTGACATATAGACTCTGCCTGTTTCATTTGCCTTGACCTACACCTTAACTCTGAACACTTATTCAGTCCGTAGCCACAATAGCTCATGTTCAAATATAAAAAAATAAAAGAAATATGAGGAGTACAAAACTGCAAACTATTTGGCGAGAACATTGTAAAATCAAGCCCCCAGATATCTCAATGTCGATAGTAATATCGAAAGTATGCTTCTACGCATGCCTATGCACCAGTCAATTGTAACCACGGCCTTGAAGGGATTAGCGGGGACTTTGACTTTCGGTCCAGCCACTCCCAGGTAAAATTCCCGTCCTGCGGTGACAAACTGCTGGTAAAATTCCCGCCTTATGCCCCTGCACCCCAGGGACCCTAGGTAAGGCACATTCCCCGCTATTTTTTGCGCGAAAACAAAACCACCGCATTCACTCGGCACTGCGAGGCCACCTGGAAGGTTAAAACACGGCCCATTTACACGGATATCTCCGGTATACCACCGGGACCTGGCGGGGGGGGGGTACAATTGACTGGTGCATTACTTCACCGTAATTAAAGGACAAAAGTGAATGATAAAACGTTTATTTGAAAACAATAATGTACAAAGAGCTGTACATGAGTCACCAAATTAACACGAAAATAAATCATAACAAAGGACTCGGTCACATACAAAACACAACGATCGTTTTACCACATAAAGCAGAGAGTTTGAAGTAAAAGAATCACTCATTCGGAACTCCCCGGCCATTTTTTTCAAAAACAACCTCGGATGTATGCCGGTACATCAGTTGAAGTAGTTCTTTTTTTTTAATTATATCGTTAATGAAATTTAGTGTTTTAGAGTTGTATTTATTGATCTAAGTTTAAATTGATTGCCATTGAAGTGTATTATTGCAAACATCATTAAGATTCCCAAGAGTTAAGACATAAAGTTTAACTGCTAAATAAAATTACTACGCGATCTACTTGCAGCGGACTTAAACGTACCTCTTTTTGAGTATGTAAACCGTCCAAATACATCCGAGGTTGTTATTGAAAAAAAATGGCCGAGGAGTTCCGAATGAGAATCACTATCGTTGGTTGTAATAGCGAGTGTTGTAGTGCAGTCAAATCCCTTTGGCTCGAACTCGCTTTGCTCGATTTTCTCGTTGCAAACAAATTGTATTTTTTCTTGTAGTGTCTTCCATGACATCAAAGCTTTTATATTTTTTGAGTACAAAGCCATAGGTAACTGTCCTTGAAAATCTACACAAAAACAGACGTTTAAAAAAAGATATCTAGTTGAAACTTTTTGTCACTCTGAGGTTCGTATTGCTTTAAGTAATTATTAAAACCTTTCATTTGATAAAAATAGGTATTCTTCCCTAACAAAGAAAGTTGGCAAGTGATACTTCCCATCGCCCGGGAACAAGTTTCAAGTTTGTCGTAGATGGAGGGCATTATCAGCAAAGGGGAGCGAAAAAATTTGGACAACAGTAATAATATATTGAAGATGCACTTTTACTCCCAATTAAGCATTACCAGAATTAATACAATTTATTATATTTTCCGAAAAGTAGGAATAAGTATCGGTTCTTATGAAGGGTACTGTGTTTAATTTGAAAAAAGGTGCTTTAAACACGGTATTTCTACCTTATAAGACTAACATTAATCGCCGAAAATCTTTTAAGACCCGCCAGTCACTTAATATTTTGACGTTTCAGCTATTAAATACACGGTTTCAATCTTGTTATCAGTAGTTGATATTTTCCATAAACGCTTTATTTAGTAAGAAGTTAAAGGGTTTATCACTCAAAATGTATGTTTGTGGTATTGATTATAAATACGAGTATCGTTTCAAGCGACATACATTTTACCATAAACATGCTAATGAATCATAAGTTCACTCATAATGATTGTTTATGTCAGACATTCCACCACGACTCAGAGGACAACACGCCTGTCCCCAAGTTCATATGTATGTGATTCATGGCCAAAAACTGTTGACCTCAATAGCGATTATGACGAAATTCAAAAACTGACATAACTGGGTCAGTTACGATTCTCCTCAAAGGACGAGTCCAAAGATTCGTTGTGGTCTTCGCTGTTGGCTGTTTGGTAGCCGCCATCCCCCTGAAAAATGTGGAACATTCACGAAATCAATTTTAGACTGGTCACCGGACATCACTTTAGAATTAACGAATAAAATATGTACGTGCATTCTGATAAAGTGTTCTGTTTTCTACATGCAAGGAGGAAAACAGTAATAGAATTGTCAAGTAAAAAAAAACAGACTTGATTAGCAAGCGGATACTCCCTTTATTTAAACCGCCTTCGGTCAAACTATTTTAATGCGTGCGTGGTTCGTTTATGATGATTGTATTTGTGTATGTGGTGTCTCCAGTGCAATGTCGTTGGCCCTTCCCTTGTACCTTTAAACAGTGTTTATTTTGTAATGTAAGACTACTGGGATTGTCCCTGTTTTCAGTGTATTATTTATTTATCAACCACAGATGCTAACCAAACATAGAATCTTTCACTTGCTAGTTCTCTTAAGATTCGTGTTTCACTTTTCAATTATTTGCCTTATTCGAAACCCACAGCTCGAATAAAAATGTTTAAATTTAACCTAAAAACCATTTATTAAAATGCTCCCAAATAAGTTATAGGGAAAGCAAACACTTTTCATTTCTGACGCACATTTGTATAGGTGGTGTCAGGTGGCTGAGGAAAGACTGTAGCACCGTAGGGCGTCACTCCATTTTCGTCAATATCCTGCTCATACTTCCGGCCCTTGGAGAAAATGCTTTTAATAGCGGAACTTGCGCGGCCTCGGATCACCTTGGAGCGGGTGGTCTTTTTGGGTAGCGGGTGGGTGGAGGAAGCCTCGGACGGTGAGGGAGAGTACATGCGGGGCCGGTTGTCGAACCGCTGCAATGGGTTTGTATGTTATATGATGTGTTTCATGTAACATCATCAGCGGTTGAAGGAAACAAAACATAATCATTGCATCTGAATAACTGACTTAAACAAACTTAAGTAAAGCTTAAGATTTGTTTGCCAATTTAAGTTTAAACTTATTTATTTTACAACGATTGTGAAACAAGTTATTACAACATTATATTAATCAGTCTCGTTGGCACGATGTTACGTGAGAGTGTGGTCTTGTCTTGTGGGGGAAACCTGAGTTCCCGGAGAAACCCACTTGTCCGGCTTGGTGACCGCTAACCAAACTCACATGCGCCCAGGCCGGGATTCGAACCCGGGTCGCCTTGGTGAGAAGCGAGTGCGCTAACCACTAATTCGGAACTCCTCGACCATTTTTACATAAAAAACGAATAAATACCAACTTTCAACCATCTTGATATGAAATTGCATTTTGAACTGCAAATGGGCATATGCGCATTATTGACGCGTATAAAGAATGGATTATAAATATTATGAATACCGCATTGTACGGGCCCACATGGGGGCGAGGCGCAGGTATATTGAAGCTGTCATCATCGGAATCAGAATCAGCATTCTCTTTCTCCTTTTTCTGCTTCTCGAGTCGGTCAAACTCCGCCTCCTGTCAATAAAAATGCAATTGACAATGAAATATGCAAAATAGGTAACACTTTGGAATGATGAATAAAGCTATCATAGTGAGTGTCAAATAGTGGCGGATCCGTGGTCTAGTGGTAACACACTTGACCTTCATTCCAGGGGTCGCAGGTTCGATTCCCCGCAGCACCACTAAAATACTAATCTTCCGGGAGGGAAGTTAAATGGGTGTCCCGTGTGATAGTGCTATACACTTGTTCTCATTAAAGAACCAGGGTAGCTCTCAGTGTTACATCGTGTCTATGCTCCAAACACCTTGAATGACTAACAATCTTATCGGAGCAGTCGCAGAATGGGCAAGGCCCGAGTATGACTACAAATGAGCTTACATACACAAACACCCAACTGCAATAGTGATTATAACTATTGTAAGCCCGACCTTTTTTGTTAAAGAAGTAGAAGATAACGAAGAAGACGTCCATCCAGAACGAGGAAGAAACCCAGACCAACTCTGGACCATTTACTATTGTAAGCCATACATTAACATGTGCTTGTTAAAGATAAAAAAGATTACGATGTATACGTCCACGAGGACGAGGCAGAATAGCAGAACTTAACCAAACCCTCTACTATTGTAACCATTATCTAAGTATGGATGTGCTGGTTAAAGAAGTAGAAGGGAACTATGAAGAACTACATTAGGACGGGGCAGAAAAACAGACGTAAACTGGACCTTGTACTATTGTAATTCCTACCGTAGTATGGCTGTGCTTTTTTTTTTAAATAAAAAAGAAGATAACGATGAAGACGTCCACGTGGACGAGAGAAAATAACGTACTCTGGAACCTCTACTATTGTAATCCATACTTTTGCCTGTGTGGGCTAGATGAAGAAGTATAAGATAACGATTCAGGCTTCCACAAGGACGGGGCAGTACTCTTGACCCACTACTTTTGTAATCACTACCTTTGCCTGTCTGTGCTTGTTAAAGAAGTAGAAGATAACAATGAAGACGTCCGGGAGGACGAGGGAAACTACCAGACGTAAACAGGACTCTCCACTTCTGTAATCACTACCTTTGCCTGTCTGTGCTTGTTAAAGAAGTAGAAGATAACGATGAAGACGTCCAGGAGGACGAGGAAAAATACCAGACGTAAACAGGACTCTCCACTTTTGTAATCACTACCTTTGCCTGTGTGTGCTTGTTAAAGAAGAAGAAGATAACGATGAAGACGTCCAAGAGGACGAGGCAGAATAGCGGAACTAAACCGAACCCTCTACTGTTGTAACCATTATAATAGTTTTGCTGTGCTTGTTAATGAAGAAGAAAATAATGAAGATGACGTCCACTAGGGCAAAAGAGAGAACCAGACGTACTCTGGACCCTCTTCTTTTGTAGATCCTACCTTAGCCTGTCTGTGCTTGTTAAAGATGAAGAAGATTAGGATGAAGACGTCCACGAGGACAAAGCAGAATAGCAGAACTTTACAGAACCTTCTTCTACTGTATAAACCATTATCTTAACTGGCTGTGCTTGTTGAAGAAGTAAGAAATAAAGCTGAAGACGTCCACGAAGACGAAGATGAGTACCAGACGAACTCTGGACCCTGTACTATTGTAATCCCTACCTTTGCCTGTCTGTGTTTGTTGAAGAAGTAGAAGATAACGATGAAGACGTCCACGAGGACGAGGAAGATGAACAGACTGCCCAACGCCAGGATTATGTCGGGGAAAATTGCTGGAAAAGAAGTAGCGAATAGGGTAAATAGTTTGAAACTTGGTATCGACATCGAGACGTTGTAGCCGGAATAACTCACAACAACCGCACGCTGTTACTGTTAATAAGTGAAATCAGTTTCATGTAAATAAAATATTTATACATAAAAGATTAGGTCTCGCGAAATAATAAGAATCTGTAACAGCTACAAGTTTTAAACGCCAACTATGAAACCGAACATAACCATACTAAAAGTGGGAATGTCCATGAAAACTAAATATTATTAATCACGATTGTTTTATGAGAATGAATAAAGCGATACAGTTGTGATGCAAAAGGAAATAATTATGTCTGTTTCAAAGTTCTGAATATTCTTACCAAATAAGCAGCGCGGCTCTTTGCCTCCCCATTGCCCCGTGTACTGGCACGTGCGAGTGGATTCCCCAACCAGTCCGTAATCCTCCTCGCAAACATACACGGCCTGTGCGCCTTCCCACGTGCCGGCCGACATGTCGATGTACCCGTGTTCTAGCCCCGGCAGTTCCGGACATTCTGAAAATGAAACAAAGAATTTTAATTTACAAGGATGGAATTCGAGTTGAGTATTTAATAAACTATGCGCTATACGTAGATTGTCTGAACGCCACCTCGTTCGTCAGGAAACATTTCAATAAATGTGCAAATAGGTTATCATATTTGATTTACAGTCGAAACTCGCTATGTCGAACTCTGTTGTCTCGATGTCCAGGTTATCTCGAACTTTTATTGAGATGCCAAGAAAAAACAAAATATTGGACTGGAGGACACTACATATTTTCGGACGGAATCAGTATGTTAGGTAGCGAAATAATAATGTTTATATATTAAACCGGGCTACTTCTACGTGTATTTACAATCTATGACGTCACGTCATAGTATGAAGTTGTTAACATGTGTATTTCCCTTCTTTAAAAATATGGGTGTTCAAATGAGGTGTAATTTTTTGGACACTTCATGCATCAATGAAACGCAGAAAAATAATGTTCAATTCTTAAATATACACACTATAAACTGGGAAAACATTACGCGTAATTTTCAGACGGGTAATCTAAGCAAAGACAGCGACGACTTTTTATTCATGTCAAACGATGTAACATCGGCCCGATTCTAGTCCGTATTGATAATTTTAAGCTCGTTTTGGGGAAATACTGAAATTGTCGATTTTGGGACCGTCTGGTGTCTGGTCCCTTTAACACATTTGGGAAGGCCATGGACATGTTAGAACGTCAAAGAAAACGTTAATTAGGAGGACTAATCATCGATAGGCATGTAGGTGCTTGTTCGACAAGACGACGCCTGATATTCTTTAATTATGAAAATCCTACCCTTTGCACATGAGGGCATGAGGCCGCTCCAAGTAGAGTCGTCCTCACATATACGTTCACTGACGCCCACGAGGGTATACCCCGCCTTGCACGAGTAAACGACTTTGTTTCCCGCCACCATGCCGTCTGACACGTTGACGTAGCCGTTCTCCGGGCTGTCTGGCATTGGGCATCCTGAAGAAGGTATAAATAAGTTTGTGCGGGTCGTACTTACAAAAGCTCTTCACCATTAACTCAACAATTGGGTTTTGTCTCGCTAAAAATAATTACTAAGAACAAGTTAAAATGTCAGAATGTCAGATTATATTTAATCAGTATAAATACATAACACGCAATAATTATAACGTCACTAATACTCACCGAACGTGCATTCCGGTTCAGTTCCACTCCATATACCGGAAGTTAGGCACGTGCGGAGGGCGGGTCCGGAGAGCGCATATCCGGCGTCGCACGAGTACACGGCAATCTGACCGGCAGACGGTATATCAGGGAAAATCACTGAACCGTAAAGCAGGTTGCCTTCTGGTAGGGTCGGGCATACTGAAAAACACATCTCAGTTGGTTGTTATGTATGACAGTTATTATTATTCAATCACACACATATGTGATACTCTAGGCTTGAAACCTAGATACATTGTTGTAATCATACAAATAGTATTCAGAGTAACTATGCAAGTAGATTTGTGTGGTTTAAAAAAAACTACTAAATGCAAATTAACTGACAACACAGCTAAATTTGAACTGCTAAACTGGGCTGAAATCAAACTCTTAAGATATCCGTGCCAAATGTATGATTGGCAGTTAACAGAATACACAGCTTTGGTGACTTAAAACGCGACCTTAATCGCTGCATTGGGTTGACGTAAAAGTTGTGTCGGAACATGACAAGAATCAGTCGGACCACCTCGGCCATTTTCCATCGAAAACAAACTCGGATGACAGTTCATCACTAGAAGTAGTTCGAAAAAATATGAAAATATTAATTTATTGTATTTTAACGTGAAAATTGTACTAATTAGTTCAAATGGATTCCAAGTAAAGTGTATTATTACATGAATGATTAATATTCCTAAGAGACCTTAGGTTTAAAGATGCACTCTTACTCCCAAATAAGATTTACCACAATTAATAATATTTGTTTAAAAATTCCAAAGAGGATGAAAAAAATGTCGAAAACAATCATGGTTCTTATGAAGGATACCGAGTTTAATTTGAAAGAAATTAGCATAAAACACCGTATTTCTACATTATGAGACTATAATAAATCACAGTAAACCTTTTAGCATTCACCAATCATTTAATATCTTGCGCTTTCTGCTATCAAATACACGGTTCAAATATTGTTTTCAGTAATTAAAATTGTTCAATGCATTATTTAGTAAGTAGTTAAAGGTTTATCAGTCAAAATTGATGTTTGTTATACATGTGTATGTATTGATTTTAAATAAGAGTGTCACTTTAATTGATGAATTGAAATTACTACGCGATCTACTTGCAGCGTAGTTAAATGCGAAGATTTCTGACATTGTAAACCGTCCATATACATCAGAAAATATTTTTTATGGAAAATGACCGAAGAGTTCCGGCTAAACAAAACCGTGGCAAAGCCGTGCATACCTTTAAGGCAGGCATCCATCTGAGGTTCATACGTTTCTCCAGTGAGAGCACACTGACACGTGGAGACGCCAGCTTCCATCCTACACGTGGCCGCGCTGGTCACGCACTGGGACGTTGACGTACACGCGTCGCCAAATGGTTTTGTCACTGGAAAAAGAAAAAAAGAGAGGATACTTTTCTTAAAACACTTTCAGACGACACAACGGGTTTAAAGAAGATAAATCATTTTCTTGATATCGACAAAAAGATAATTTAAGGTGTTCCACGTCTGTCAAATTTGTGACCAACAGAATGCAAACACCAAGTATATGCTACCTTTTACTACTGACACTTGTTTGGGTGGAATACAAGACGGACTAAAATATACTCTAGCTATAGTGCGAGCATTCGTCAGAATCGATCTACTTAAAAGGAATGAACAGAAAATTTGAAATAGATTCCTCGATTGTCATTGGCCCACACGAAAATACAAACACCAACTAATATAGCGACTCTTTCAGGTCGCCGTTGACATAAAGAGACCATTACCAATAGTGTATGACGTCCGAGACTATTGTATCAAAAACACAAACATAAACAACTCACCGACATAACACAGCGGCTCCTTTGACCACTCGCCTGATGCTTGGCACGTGACTGTTGCAGAACCAGACATACTGAATCCATCCTCGCATGTGTAGGTGGCCTGGCCGCCCACCAGCATCATTCCCGCATTTGTGGTCACCATGCTGTTGGAGACCGACGGCGGGCTACCGCAGTCTGCAAAATATATGAAGAGTAATTATTTGTTTCTGTGTATGATCGCGAATATATTTCACAGAGTGAAATTATCTTAGTGTTTTGCTGCATATTTGAGTAAATTAAACTTCAGTCAGTATATAAATGAACACAATGCACAATGTTGAGGAAATAAAAGCAATCAATGTGTTGCCATCTGTGCGGTTTATACAGATTCAATTGTGGTTGTTATAGAGTTTATAAAGGTAAGCCCGCGCCCTATAGTGGCTTCATTATGGCTTGACCCCGTCACATCCCCAAGTGTGACTGAAACATATTTTTTGATGCCAAAGGGGGAGTTTTTATTTCCACCGTTTTGTGGGATAATCGCCAAATGAGTAATTTTGAACCCCAAATGCCGCGGGCCCTACGATGAATGACATCTAGAGTGGTCCCACAGCTCCGACTATTGGATATGATTTTATTTCTTTTCGTATTAACTTGTTGTTATTTAGAGAGGATAGCACGCGTGTCTTAAAATCTTTAACTAGTGTAAGTTTGGTATTTTTAAAAGGATGAGGAACACTCGCGGACAGTTCATTGGCAAGAAAGTGTTCTGAGAACAGGACGTTTTCTTGGATTGGAGTAACGCCTTAAATCCTTTATAGAAGCGCCCCCAGGCCCATTAAAATACCGAACTATGTAGACCGGGCCCCAGTTTCTCGTAACTTCTTAAGTCCCTTATAACAGGATTAAGCTAATCTCGATATTTTTGTTGTTCTATATAAAATGTGTTATATTAACATCTTCATGAATGTTTAGAAATTATGTAGAAATAATCTGTATGATTATCAGAATAAACCATTTTTCATTTATCAAAATCCATTTTCAGTATGTATTTTGGCTAATTGAAATAAGCGACTTAAGCCTGTTAAGCTTAAGAAGTTTCGAGAAATTGGGGCCGGTTGAGCATTAATACAAATAATTTATCTTTGCCCTGTGTATTTTTAGGAATTGGGTAGCGTAACTAAAATATGTAACTTATATGCATAGTTATATGTAGTCTGTATCTAAATGAATAAGCATTTAAGGCTCTCATTTGTATTTAATTAGGGTTACTGCTCTCAGTAACCTGTTTTATCACTGCATCATTTACTAAGCACACGTCAACTATCAGTTGTGTGTGACCTATGCATAATGTACCGAAAGAAATGATGACGTAACGTCCTTTTCCTTTCTGAAATTCTCTCAAACGGTAACGCATTTTATTCCTCCTCCAGAAATCGAAACCATCAATAAGTCACTATCAAGAATAACGAATCGCTTAGAGTGTTTAACAAATGGAAATTGAGTAAGAAATCTCTATGTCAACATCCCCCGAAACTTGTAGACATCTAGGGTCAAATATTAAACTACTTGATTATTTTACTGAAATGTTATGAAAAATGCACAATAATTTGATTGAGTTTGAAGAGAACTGTTATCTTAAGCGTATCCCAGTAGCCGGAAGTTAGGCAGGAGACGGAGGCAGCTCCTACAAGGCCATATCCGGAGTTACAGGCATAGGTGGCCGTCGCTCCCACCTTGGTTCCGCTGTGTACCGAGAAACCGTTCGTTAGAGTTGTGGGCGTACCGCAGTCTGTAGAAAACAAAACTTTCTTAAAGATGCACACTTACTCCGAAATAAGCAGTTCCACCATTAATACAATTGTTTTAACTTACCTGATGAATACATGTCGGAAACAACGGTTCTTATGAATGAATCTTTGTTCAATTTGAAAGAAATGTGCAGAAAACACGGTATTTCTACCTTTTGAGACGATCGTTGATCTCTGTAAATCATTTAGGACTCACCAATCATTTAATGTGTTTGCGTTTTCAGCTATTAAATACACGGATACAATCGTTTCATCAGTTATTGGTATTTTCCATAAATGCATTATTAAGTATATAGTTAAAAGTGTATCCCTCAAACGTTATGTTTATTATAATGACAGTAAATAAGAGTAACACTTTAAGGTAAATAACTTCATAAAGTTTTTCATTTAACAGCTATTGGGCCAACATCATATTCTATGTGACAATAACAAAACCTAGAAATCAATCTAACGATCCAAAGACACAGCTTAAGGTGTCTATTTATAAAAACAGTTGAACCCCGTTAGCTCGAACTCGCTTGGCTCGATATCCTCGTTCGCACTAACGGAATCTAAAGGACCGATTATATTTGCACTGAATGTAACAATTCCCGCTTGGCTCGATTTATCCGAAGCTCGATGTATTTTCGCCGGCAACTGGGTGCTCGAGCAAACGGGATTCGACTGTATTATTCTTTTAAAAACGGCATAGATATTCTTGTATATTCAGTTCAAAACACAATGAGGCAAACACTATATTTGAAGTTCTATTAATCCAGTTTTATCATCAACCATGATTGAAAGAATAAATATTATAATTGTAAACCAAGAATCAATCCCGTTTCTAACATTTTACTTTTTTTCTTAAAGGCCCACAATATAAGTTAATGCAATACTTAATGCATGTTTAATACATATGTTTATCTCAATTGCCTTCAATGGTTAAAAAAACTAATAATTTAGGTACAGAAAGTTTTTTTACTTTTTTAAAGGTAATTCTAATTAAAGGCTACGTGGCCACAAATCCCCAGTTATATTGCAGAAACATCGCTTATATAATTTAATTCAACATACTTTATATGCTTTTTTCGTTTTAAACAATTAATAAACTAAAATGAGATAATGCGTTTTTAAATTAAATCTTTAAAAAAAGTGATATCAACCTTTATTACGCGCCTTTAAAGTATTTGTCGCCTTCCATTACAACAAGGGCGGTTTTATAAATCTTTTTAAGTCATTTCCTAACCAATTCACTTTCTTAATTTTAGTATCTCTTAAGTCACATGAAATAAAAACATTCTTTTATTGACCTTATTGGGAAAAAAACTGTTAAAAACACTTTTGATTTAATATGACTATTAACACTTTAAGAATTTAGAATTAAGAATTACGTTATGAAATGACAAAATATGCTCTATGAATACAGCCAAAGTATATAAGTGAATATATCAACCAGTGAAGGGATAACTATTAGAATTTTAAATCAAGAATAACTCACGTTTCTAACATTTGAATTTTTTCTTAAAGGCGCACACTATAGCTTGATGCAAAAAAATGTTATTTATTTTTAATGCATTTTCATGTTTAACTCATTTTCCTTAAATAGTAAACACAAAAACACGCATATGATTTAGGTACATTTTAAAAAAAATATTAATGTTTTTAAAAACAATAATAATAATGAATCATTATGGCATTATACCATAATGTGCGCCTTTAAAGTATTGGTCACCTTCCATTACAACAGAGAACCCATTTATTATTATTAGAGGACAAAATATTAAGCATAATTACCAAGGAGGTTGCAAGAAGGCTGTGAGCCGCTCCATGAACCAGTAGCGAGGCACACGCGGCTGGAGACGCCAGTTATTCCGTATCCGTTAGCGGCGTCACACGTGTAAAAAACAGTAGATCCGTACAGCGTACCCGGGTCGTAAGTCGCGGCGCCGTTTTGTATGCTAGCCACGGGACCACAGTCTGTATAGAATTAAAATAATTATATATAGTCAGTTTGCATATTTTGTATTACATTGACTCTTATGTTGTTGCAATTAACTTTTTTGCTATTATAGCAAACACTATTATGAATTCGCTAAATATTTTAAACATGATTTTATTATCAGTGTTCAGACTCATGCCTTCCCCACTGGTATCGCAGGATCTTAGAACGATGTAGCTAATCGGATAACTTCTTATCAATAACTTGCCAATAAAATGAATTAAGTCAATGACTTATGAGCATAAGATTAACTTAAGATTAGTATGGAATACGTCCCTAGGCGTGAACGGTTCATATTTGGAAATAATCACCGAATAAAGATACAAATCTTAGCAGACTATCAAATTTACCAAGGACTCCACACGTGGGTGGTTATCCAGTCCACATGCCGTCCATGCTGCACGTGCGGATGCCGAGGCCGGCTAGGGAGTACCCGAGATCGCAAGAGTACTGCGCGGTCGCACCGGCCGTAGTTCCCTCCACTGTGAGAACTTGTCCGTTGCCTGGTGCCGTTAATGGGCCACAGTCTTTAAACCAAATATTTTAAAGCTGTACTTTCACCCAAAGATTGACAGTTTTGACTGTTTTTAAAAACGAATTGTATCAGAATGAGCTGACTTAGGCACCAATGCTCAATTGTTTGGAAAACTGCCGAAATTCATGTACGTGAAGTAGCGGCGTGAAGTTAGCGGCCTAGCGGCGTGAAATTACCGGCCAAGAGGCCTAGCGGCGTGAAGTTAGCGGCCTAGCGGCGTGAAGTTGGCGGCCAATCGGCCTGGCGGCCTAGCGGCGTGAAGTTAGTGGCCTAGCGGCTTGAAGTTGGTGGCCTAGCGGCCTGGCGGCCTATTTTTTTTCTCTTTTTCCAAGCAATTGTTAATGCGTTTATTTTTTAAAACAATGATAAATCAAAGTGTTTTATTCATACAGTAAAATAGCGGCTTTAAATTGTTTTCTATTCAGATCATTTTTCTGTACGTTTTAATTTAAAAACAATTATAATTAACTATTTTATGCCAAAGTTATCACTCTGAAGCGTTTTTAACTTTTTTTTTCAAAAAAGTCGATCAAGCACTTCAGCGGCCTAGCGGCGTGAAATTAGCGGCCTAAAATTGAATCCTATTTCAAAGCATGTATACATGCATTTTCTCCTAAAACAATGACATATTAACTGTTTTTAAGCACATATTAACATATTGAAGCGATTATCAACATTTTTTTTTTCAAAAACGTCGATAAAGCAGTCAGCTATTTCTAAGCATTAAACATGCCTGTTCTCCTAAAACAATGATATATTTACTGTTTTATGCACAAATTATCACTGTGAAGCGTTTTTCAACTTCTTTTCAAAAAAGTCGATCTAGCACTTCAGTGGCCTAGCGGCCTAGCGGCGTGAAGTTAGCGGCCTAGTGGCCTAGCGGCCTAGCGGCCTAAAATGGTATCCTATTTCAAAGCATGTATACATGCATTTTCTTCTAAAACAATAACATATTAACCGATTTTATGCACAAATAAACACGTTGAAGCTATTAGCGATTATCAACAGGTTTTTTTCAAAAACGTCGATGAAGAAGTCAGCTATTTCAAAGCATTTAACATGCCGGTTCACAATGATATATTTACTGGGGTTTTTTCACAAATTATCACTCTGAAGCGTTTTTCAACTTTTTTTCAAAAAGGTCGATCGAGCACTTCAGCGACCTAACGGCCTAGCGGCGTGAAGTTAGCGGCCTAGCGGCCTGGCGGCCTAAAATGCTATCCTATTTCAAAGCATGAATACATGATTTTTTTTCTAAAACAATGATATATTCACTGTTTTTATGCACAGCCTATCACTCTGAGGCGATTATCAACATTTTTTTTTCTAAAACGTCGATAAAGCAGTCAGCTAATTCAAAGCATCAAACATGCCTGTTCTTCTAAAACAATGATATATTTACTCTTTTATGCACAAATTATCACTGTGAAGCGTTTTTCAACTTTTTTTCAAAAAAGTCGATCAAGCACTTCAGCGGCCTAGCGGCCTAGCGGCGTGAAGTTGGCCCGCTGTGATTATCCGACTTTTCCGAGTGTACAACTGACACCTCACTTCCAGGCGTAACTATTAACGATGCATTTCCAGGCGTACTGACAGACAACGCACTTTCTGATGTACTTACTGACAACGCTCTTCTGGGCGTCCTTACTGGCGCCGCAGTTCCAGGCGTACTTATAAATGAAGCACTTCCGGACTTACTGACAACGCACTTTCTATTATTTGTTCCTGATTGATATCACAATCTCACACACTAATAGACATATCAAAATTAGTACTTATCTTATTGTTCTGCAGCGCAGACAACTGAGGCCACTCGTAATTCCAGTGCCCTTGCTTGCCAAATTTGAAACACAAACCCGGTCTCGGGTTGAACATATGACCCGTCTGCACCGGAACCGTCTGTGCGGACGCAACATCCGGTCTTCTCTACGGCCAGCTACGACATGGCTTCTGGGACATTTTCACATTGACCTTCCTGGTCGCCCTGCGTTCCGTCTTGTACATCCCCTTCTCGTCCTCGCTGTCACTAGTCAACGGATTCGCCGAATATTCGTTCACCACACGCCATCCAAAATCGTAAGAATCTGCCAACAGTATCATCTTCTGCCTCCGTTTCAACAACTTTTGCGCCGAAAATATTGGTTTACACAAATTTTATTTGATCAACCCAACATACAAGAAATCATAGATATAAATTTCATGGATTTCGTGGGTTGGCTTATCTACGAATTTAAGATCCCAACGAAAATTTGACCTTTAATTTTGAAATTGTAGTGTCTATGTAGAAGAGAACACATGGTGATTATGTATTCATATGAATATACAACATGGTCGGGTATAAACCTTGTAAATACCTAAACCATGCATTTTACTGTTTAAATGGTTTATATTATTTATTGTGTAACCACAATGATGATACATAGAAGTCAATTATTATTACTTGCATTCAGTTTTTTTATACGTCATTATCGGAAGCTAAAAACATTCAATTGCTCCACTGTTGTATATCCTTGATGTGGGTGCCTCTTTATTTATTACCCTTAAAGCTGCACTCTCACAGATTGGACGTTTTGACAACTTTTTTTTTCTTGGTACGAGCAATTTTGCGAAAATCCATGGAAACTTGTTATATAAGACTGCTTACAAAACATCAGATCGCAGATTTTTATATTTAAGTTCAAAAATTGAATAATATGAAAATCTACGATCTGATTTTTTGTCAGCAATCTTATATTATTGGTTTAATAGCAGATATTTATGCAAAAAAAATGCTGTCAATAAGACAAAAAAAATAAAGAAAGTTGTAAAAATGGTATATCTGTGAGAGTACAGCTTTAAATCAAATAACATGCGTATCTGCTCTAATTGACAATTTGTCTCATTTTAGTGTCATAAACTGCCTGACGTTGATGGTACATATCTCGATATCGGCTCATGGTTAATTTGCATACAATTTAGAATCGCAGCTTCGATTTTTTTCTAAAAAATGAAAATCCACGAATTTAAGAACCCACGAAATTGTCCTTTTTCGAAAAACAACGAAATTTGAAGTCCACGAATATAGTGGAATTCACAGTATAACAATGTTTATAAATCTTAAGCCTTAAGCTCTACCGTGGGAATATATTTTGTTATCGTTGGGTAATCCGCTCTACAAATATCGTACTGGGTATACTTTAATAAACAATTGCCTTAATTACATACACGGCTCTGTAACAACAACTCATTGTATCGATTCAAAAACACAAGACTACTCTCAATCCCGCTGATGCAAGTCATTTTTGTTCTAGTTTACATCTTCCTTCACTTTCTGGTCTGTGAATGATTTAATGTCAGAATTCCATCCGCTCGCCATGCTGCCGAAAAATGCTGCGTAAATATATTACTGGTAATTGAATCAATTTAACATCTCGATGTCTAGAGTAAAACTGACCAATACAATAAAACCCCGTGCAAATTCCCGCCTTTTCACCTCGACTAACCATACATCACGTGACATAAGACGCTTCAATAACATGTACAAACTTTACTTTTGTGATAAACGTTATGTTTATACAAATGTTATGTGTAATACTACTTAGCAAAACATACAAATAGTATCACCTCAAACCCCTGCCCGCGTGTTATCGCAGTATGGTGTGAAATCTATGAGATGACCCGAGTTCGAAACAATGATTTACAAATAGGTATGAATTACCGAAAAGGGTCTGTAATGAGGATTTTTATATGGCAATCATTTCGAAAAAGCGATTACGGATAGTTTGATGCAAATAAATCAAAGAAGAAATAAATTCGGGACCGATAAATAACTTCGAAATATTTATAATTTCGGATAAACAGTGTTCGGTTGTATAGTGTTACAATATATTTTCTTAGGATTTTGACAAAAAAGCCTAAGACAACGGTCATATCGGAGTTCTTCAGATGGAAAATTAAAGGTTTGGTAAAATAACGCTTGTATTTTTAAATGTTATGGATGCAAATTTTTGTGGTATCTTTTTTCAAGAAATATGACATATGTGACAGTGTTGTGTGAAAAATGATATTCAACACCTGCGACATATAGGACCATGCATGTAGAATGTGATTTCTGACAAATATCGATCTTACTGAAGGATTAAATAACTAGCAATTGTTTGTGGTTCGCATTCCTTAACATCTGTTTCAGCTGAAAATTTATGTAAGGAAACTTAATACATATCATTTTTAAAACGAATGTTTGACTTTATAGCTATATTTGTGCTATTGGGATTTCTTTTATCTTAACCTGGTAGACACTATCAATATGAAAAGTACTTAGTGTCTGAGGTGGTACTATGAGCTATGCTTAAATCATATTTAAGTTAGGAAATTAAACTTAAAGCTTGTTTTATATACAGTTTATTTTAATACACATATAGGCATAATACGAACAAATACAACAACCGATGAATTATGTGTAGGATGTAACCAATTAAACATGCTAAATAGATATAACAGAGTCCAGGAAAAACAAATTAGTGTTTTAATTGCAGTGGTACACCAGAGAGGTTCTTGTAGCGAATGTTGAACAAAAAGCTGCTCTCTTTTTAATCATAGAACAGTTTTTAATGTACACGTTATTAAAATAAACTGCAACGGCAGCTGCCAACATTTTCTTGTCCAACATTATAATTACTGCGAATTGCGTGCCGTTGAACGTTAATGTTTTTGCTTCTCATCTGATGTAAAATATCATACAACACTATACAAATACAATCATTTAACGAACGTTATATAACCGAACATTGATATAAAATTTATTTACACTTACAATGTAAACAAAAAAAATGGCAAAATGTACATACATTTAAATATTACCAAACTGTTCAATATAGGTTGGGCTTATATATTAGATTTTTTTTTACACGAAGCGGTCTTTTTTGTTCTCTTATATCATCCTTTTAATAGAATATTTTGTTTAAAAAAATACATAGTTATAAAAAATAACAGAAAATCTAGTACATACAAAAAAATGATCTGCAATATCTATGTTTACTAAGATTATACACAAAATATGGATGTGAATACTATGTTAACAAAATAGGAAAATAGGTAAAATTGAGCATGAACTGCAAATTAATAAAATGCGTATGCTACAAACAAGTTCACAATTTGCTCCAAATACAAATAACTGTACTGTTTAAGAGATACAGGTCTAGATATGAAATGTATACACTTAAACACATGTCTCAATTTGTTTGTGCACTTAAAGGATATTGCTCAATTTGGATCTCGGCATCATTGATATCAGCGTGCTCATATGTGCCTTTTACTGGCATCTTGAAGATTTTCCCGTTGTTCAAGTGGAATGCAAGATTTGCCTTGTAGTCAAGGTGAACTGTTCTACCTTTGATCGTTGCATTTGCTTTTGTCACCGTCTCTGGAGAACAAACGATTGGCCAGGACCACGATTTTGTTTTACTGGTTGACTCTTCTTTAGATTGGACATATTTATACCCGCCCTTAAATGTAATACCCCCTTTTGCAATGAAAGGGATGTTTTCCTTTACCGATATCTCAAGATCAGCATGGAGGTCATGCGACCAGCTGCTTTTTTCAACGTATGTCAAACTGGCACTGGCATTGAATGTCTGCTTTTCTTTAGTAGCATTTATAAATTTTTCTTGCATTATTTCACATTCTTCCGAGCTGGGCGTTGCGTTTTCCCCATCTTGATATTTAATATCTGTCATCATGCAGACGTGAACAGGCCTCAGCATCGCAAACCCGATGCTGTCAACGTCATCCCCACTCCGACCAAACACACCAAAACAAATACCCGATCCTACATCGATTGTTTCAACAGGTATGTCATCCTTTCGATCATTGACTGTTAGTGTCTTTCCTGAACTTGTCTCGACAAAGATATACCCAACTCTTGTGTTGTCCGAGCGTTTTTTCCTTCTGGATTTTGATATCAGTTAGAGTATCCCTACCGACATATATTTCATGCACTTGTCCTTCTTTTTTTCCCTTCATAAACGTGTCTCCGTTCGATAAAGTTAGTTCTAATCCTGTGATAAAACTCGGGCTAACTGCCCAAATACTTAATCGGTCCAGCCTCGTGCCATTCTCTGTTCCTAAACAACAGAACTCTTTCCCACCAGTTCCACCAATGGGGAGAGTTGTTGTAAAGAAGTCGATGCTGAACATTTTAGAAGCTCCAATTTTTACCTACAAATAGATGCATATAAATTGGTTCATGAATTAAGCAAGGGTGTTTTGCAAAATCATATGACATATTTTATTGTAACAACTATGCGTTAAGGTATATCCCCATCAGACACGAATTCAATGTTCGTAAAAACATATTTTAAAGCTGCAGGCAAACGGTGACTTATGCCGACACATTTTCTCGTGTTAATAACTTCTTTCTATGATATTTGTATGTTTCAAGCGATTCGTTTAGTTGTTTTACATATGAAGAGCATATAACACAATATTGGCATGCTATTAAAAACAATATTAGAACAAATGCTATATTTCGCTTGACTTTTGATATGTTTTAACTAACTCAAAAAGTTCAACAATAAAATGTCTAAATCTCAAGCAGTAAAAATTAAACATTTCATCCAGAAACCAAATTCCAAAACTCAATCATCTTTGCTTGTAATCTTTTGATCCAAAACAAGAAACGTTAAAACTAGATAAGAAGAACCTTACTTAAGATTGTCATCACCTTTTCAGACAAACTACAGAAAATTGACTTGAAACGAACTAAATTCAAGTCTGTGATTTAGATGATTCTTTAGTCAGTTAAATTGCTTTTAAACCTATTATGTTTAAAATTACTACGAGTATTTATACATAACGTTAGTTAAAAATTCCACCTACCTTTTCACTATTCTTATCTATAGTACGAGTCCGTTAAAATTGACGTTCGAGAAATGAATGGTAAACATATCAGAAATCTTGGGTATTTATAGGATAATGTTTTCCTTGATAAATTCTTGGAAGAAAACGATATTCGGTTAACCATAATGAAGAATACGCACTAATAAAACATTGACATATTTATATGAAATGAATTTCAAGAAGAACAAGAGGAAAATCTCAAAGGCGTATTCCCAGAAGAACTAGAGGAAAATCCCCAAGGGTTATTCCAAGAAGAACTAGAGGAAAATCTAAAAGCTTATGACAAAGCAGTTTACCATTTGAGTAAACATATTTATCGAAACGAGAAACAATAACTCAAGCTATCAATTTGAATTGGTCCAAATAAGACTATGCTATACGAAGAGCTTCTACGTAAATGAAACAGACAAAAAAAACTACTTTTGTGATAGCTACATCAGCCATAATATTAAAATTGACGCATGGTGACCCTATGGAGTATTGGTATCAGTTCATTGGATTTTGCTTGCTGATTAATTATTTAAATTTTTAATTCATAAATGACAAAAACGAATTATACGCAACGATTATTGTTTGCTCTTCACGGTTCTTGGGCACTGCACTTGCTCTCAATGAGATCATTTTAAGTTTCAGGTTAATACCTCTTATAGTTAACGATATATGCCCCTGACAAATTTTAAGCTTGAAAATTAAAAGGGCAATAACTCTAAAAATATGGAAGCAAGAGTTATGGTTCTTGTGCACAGCGCTTGCCCTCAATGAGATCTATCTAGCTATGAAGTTTCAAGTTGATACCTCTTATATTCTTTAAGATATGCCTCGGACAAAACTTTAAGCATAACAATTAACAAAGGGCAATTACTCTATAACTAAGAAAGCAAGACTTACTGTTATTGTGCCCTGGACTGGCTTTCTATGAGATCTATACATAATATGAAGTTTTAAGTTGATAATTCTTATATTCTACAAGATATGCCTCGGGCAAAACTTTAAGCACGAAAAATAACAAAGGTCAATAACTAAGAAAATATGGAAGCAAGAGTAACAGATCTTGTAAACTGCACTTGCCTTTAATGAGATACCAATAATAGTTTACGAGATATGCCCCGGACAAGTGAAAACGGGACACGACTGCCGCCACCGCCGCCGAAAAAAGTAACCCCTATATGTCGCGTAGTCAGGCGACACAAAAAGCCAAATTTGAGTGACCTCCAGAAACACTTGAACAGCGTAATACAATGTAATTTTACCTGAGTGTTGTTGTTTGTTTTGTGTGTTGTTTTTTTCAAGTAAAACACCAGAACACGAATAATAATATAAGGAAGACATCACGCATTTTAGTGTAGTCATCCGTAGAGCATATATATAAATTGGTCATCTATATAACATATTCAATTCTCCCCAATTATCACAGCAAAACTAATGTTATCTTTGATGACTTGTATGGCCTACCCCCTTCCTGATAAGATGTTTTATGTTTTATCGAGGCCTTTCAAAAGTAATTAACATCTACTGAAATGTATGATATCAAGAATTTGTCTCATGCTTATCGTTCAATATCATAAAGCCGTCATCGATTTCCAAAATAAACTATATACCATTACTTAGATTGCCGGGAATATACACAAGAGTAGTTTCTTAAAAGCCAGATGAATATCAATTTGAAATCAGGGCCTCTAGTAAGATTCTTCTGGGGCCTCTTTTTCGTGACTTGCCGCCATAAGCCGCAAAACATAAGCCAGACCCTACCCAATACTTTAACAAGATAAGGAAGCACGGATATAAATAATAATTGTACAATATCACGATTAAATATATAATTAAATTGAATAATTTCAAGTGGTTGCGTTTGATTATGGCAATTAGTGATATCGTCTGATCATTCATATTAAGCCTCGTGCATTACAGCCTGTGTTATATGATATCCTTGAGTCGATCGTGGCCTCCGTCGATATATTGGACAATGTATTCCTTAATCTATTATTGGAGGAACACAATACTTTGTGAATTTTTCAAACAATAAGTCACACATTAAAATTTACAAATCGTAAAAGCTATTCCTAGAAGAACAAGAGGAAAATCTTAAATGACAAAAAAACGTAACAGATGTCGGTTAAACGCTTCTTCGTTAAATCATTATATCATACGCACGTCTTGGCATAAAACATAAGGCAAAGAAGTAAACGCTATTAAATATATTATAAGAATTGCAGGATATATCATGTAAACCACAACCCTTCCAATCCCAAAAACATCATAAAAAATCATGCTTACAGAAGAACCTAATACTTTTCAACACCATCGAATATGAATTTATGAACACATAATTGAGAGTTTTTTATCAGTTCGAATTGATGATGATCAGAAACGGTGAGCTGGTCCAAGTTAAACTGCAAAAAATTGCAGCAATGACATAAATCAAATGTTCCGCATAGTACAGGGTGCAGTGGCGGTTCTACCGGGGGGGGCACATAAGGCCCGTGCCCCCCCCCCCCCAGCGGGCCGGCAAGTAATGTTTTTGGGGGCACACCTTTATTGATCTCACTGTACAAATAAGTTGTTTTGTCACAATTTAAATTTTATATAAGCGTTTGAGCAAATAAAAACATGGTAATCGAGTATGATATGGTATACGAAACGAAAGTCTTTTGAAAAATGACATCGGGCCCCGAACATTCAATAAAAAATTCTGCGCCGCATTTTATACAGACGGCTGATCAAAAGTAGACAAATATGGCTACAGTGATACGCGTAAGTTATTGTTTTTAGAATATATATATCTTAGAAATATAAGTTGTTTTAAACTGTTAACATGTGAAAATTATATGTTCGTCATTGCTTTTAAAAATGCCCTTGTGTGCCAACATAATATGTGTGTGCATGACGTGCATTTAACAAAAGTTTAAATTCAAACGTTGCCGCTTTGAAACTTTCCATTTCGGCCTTTATTATCGTCTAGTTCTCTGAATTATGCTAGAGCCTTTGTAACTTAATACATAATAATTTATTTGAAACCTTTTTTAGCTCGACTATTCGAAGAATAGGTGGGCTATACTACTCGCCCCAGCGTCGGCGTCGGCGTCCGGTTAAATATTTAGGGCAAGTTGGCATTTTCACTTATAAGTCCAATACCTTTTTTTCAATTGACTTTATACTTCACTCAGTTGTTCAGAGCCATCACATGATGAGGTAAGATAACTCCATATTATCTTTTATACAAATTATGGCCCCTGATTGACTATGGAACTTAGGTTAAAGTTTTAGGGCAGGTTGGGATATTTATTTATAACTTCTATACCCTTTGTTCAATTGACTTATTACTTCACACAATTGTTCAGGACCATCACACAATGAGGTTACATAACTCCATATCCTTAATACAAGTATGGCCCCTGATTGACTTAGGTTAAAGTTTTAGGCAAATAAAAGTTAAGAGCATGTTGGGATTTTAATAAAAAACACCTCTATACCGTTCTTTCAATGCACCTAATAAAGTTCAAAATTATTTGCGACCATCTTACAACAAGAAACATAACTCCATTTTAACTCTAAATACAAATTATGGTCCTTGGTTTTTTTTTGTTTTTTTTAATTTCTTTTGAAAGGCATATTTGTTATATAATTCTTAACCACATTTCAATAATGGGAAATCAAGTTATTTGAATGACTTGCGTAATTGTTCGGGTGGACTGGTGGGAGGGCAGCATCAATGTCACCTTATGTATCGAATAATATTAGGTAGGTTTGACATAAAGAGACCAAACTTGGTAATATTACATCGTTATTGTATTCACTTCAAAGTCAAAGCTGCGTAGTCGAGCGCGCTGTCTTACGACGGCTCTTTGGAATCTGTTGTCAAGTTGTTTTTACTTCAGTTAACTAAGATTTATAACAATAACATTCGAAGTACCTACAGTATCGTTGAGTGCAATCAATACACTGACTGTAGTGTATGTTTATATAGCACTAAATGAATAGCATAAATATGTGTGTCTCAGGTGGACGAGTGGTGAACGACTTTGCCTGTTAATCCGTCGACCCTGGTGCGGTTCCCCAAAACGGCTAGATATATTTTTTGAAAGGTTTATCTCAGTAAATGATATATTTTTAATTCAATTTATCTGCGAAACATTAATGACAGTGAAGACAAATGTTCATTTTATTATATGATTTAAATAATGCATTCAAACAAAGTTTGATATGTTTATAATTAGTTGTGCCCCCTTCCCCCATTTAGAAAGTCCTGGATCCGCCGCTGGGGGGCTTGGGGATGGAAGGTGTATGACTGTTTATCTTCATCGGGCATAATGGACAGACGTATGTTATGCCTTCCAGGGGGAGACATATTGTTTTTGCCGAATCAGTCAGCCAGCCAACTAGCCAGCCAGTCACCCATTAAGTCGATCTTAAGAACGCTTAGATCAAGTTACTTGTTTGAAATCAGTTTAGAAATGGCCAGTAGATGTCCTCTATTGATCTTGAGATCAAAAAGTCAAGTTCGAATTGTATCTTAGGTGGGAAAACTGTTTCCGTTATGTAACTTAAGATCCTTTGGTCCAGATCCTTTATAGTTGGTTTACAAGTATGTCATGATCTGTTAATGACCCCTATTGTGTTGTGTTATTTCAGTAGCTTACAGGTAAAGGTCGCGATGACATTCAAGTGAAAAACGATAGTCTGGCGCTCAATATCTAAAAATTGCTTGCATCCAGGATCTTCAAACTTTTTTAAGCCAGTTGGTTTTGACTATTAGCTGGACTCTATTGTGTTTGAGTTGGTCATAGGGCAAGGTCGCCCTGAGGTAAAAAAAAACGGGTTCCTCTCAATAACTTTTTAGCATTTTACCCACGAACAATAAACATGGTATGAACGTTGGTTATGCCTAGTTGATGACACCTATTGATTTAGGCATGAGCAGTCAAGGTCGCGGTGACCTTAAGGTGAAAAAACCGGTTTCAGCTGAATGACTTAAGAATGCTTGCACAAAGGAACTTCATACCTGGTATTCCAGTTGGTCAAGACAAATATTGACCTCACTTGATTCAGTAGTTTAAAGGTCAAAGTCGCGGCATAGGTTGCAGTGACTGTGAGAAAAAAGAACGGTTTCGCTCAATAACGAAATGAACGCTTGCACCAATGAACTTCATACTTGGTAAACCAGTCGGTCATTAGTAGTAGAAGTCCCCTTTGGATTTACAGGCCAGTAGGATAAAGATCAACTGACCTAGAAGTAAAGGAAGTAAGTCCTGGTTTCGCTAAATACCTGAATGAACCAATGAGCCAATAAACTACATACTTGATTAGCTAGTTGGTTTTGATTAGTAAATTAGTATCTGACCTTCATTGATTTAACGTTCAGATTCTCATGACCAGTAAATGAACCCATTGATTGTTCGCCTCCTGTCCAAAAGTACAAATTTCATGTTCTTCATGGGTCATTTCACACCTATAACCACACAATGGACAGGCGCTTTAAAAAAAGATATCGCTAGTTAAATTTGCAATTTATTGTTTTTTAACGTTCTCCATTATGTAGATTTAACGTCAATTCAGTTTTGTTTTGAGAGGAATGGAATCAAAGCTACAAACAACGAATTAACAGTCTAGTGGCTTTCCAGTAGATCACGTATCCACCATATGCGATTTAACCAAGTCATTTTGTCTTTTTCACTTTTCATTTACTGTAATGTCACTTAAATATGTCAGGTTGTAAATTACCTAAGTTTTGGTTCAGGTAATTACTTCTGCATACCGAGTCAAACTTTAAATGATTTATGTGCAATTCAGTAAAAAGCTACAATTGATCAATTTGACTATCATATTACTAAAGTAGGACTATTAATTTCCCTAGTTTAAAGGCGATATTTGAGTTATAGCCTTGTTGTATAGAAAAAACTGCAGCTTACAGCTTGTTTATGCGTTATATTTTGCCTTCTACTTCTCATGTTTATTTTTTTGTTCTCAAAGCTAGCCATACTAATATGTGATATTTTTTTTAATTTTACAAATATAGCTGAATATATCTTTGTGAAATCTAATACACTAGTACCCGCTAGCAAAAACTGTCGAGAGAAGTTATAACTTTCTTTTATAGTATATTTTAGCATTGCATAAGTGTTCTTAAGTTTAACAAGATTTTGATGTAGAATGAGGCTGAAATTTCGAATACTGTTTATATGCTTTAAGTGCCGGCCACTGTGCAAAAGTGGATGGGGAAGATAAAAAAAACGTTTCAAAAGTTCATATTTTATTTAGTTCTGATCTATTTAAGGAGTAAAACATTCTAAGTGACATGTTTTGGGGAAATAAGGAGTTGAACAAATTTTACAAAAGAAAATTTTATCAGATTTTGAATAAAAAAGTATCCATATTCTTTCGGAAAAGTCTGTCGACATTATTACTTTGCCTTTGTGTCAAAATGCCACAAACAACATAATCAAAAAGGTATTGAAAGTTCTCGATGATATCTTTTCAAATAAGAATGTTATTGAAAAAATAAGGAATAGCAAAGGAAGAAATCTATTTCCTAGTTACAAAAATGCAAAAACAATACACTGCAATTACCACAAAGCCTCACGCCATTGGTGACTGGGTAGTTCCGATTTGACCCAAAAACATATTTTTGTTAAGACATTTCCGGGAAAACGTACAATGTGAAAATCCATGGAAACCAGTGATATAAGACTGCTGACAAAAAATTAGATCGCAGATTTTTATAATTAAAATTAAAAATTCATGTTTTATGCATTTACCGAGTTCAATTTAAAAGAAATATGCAGAAAAACGGTATAACTACCTTATGAGACCATAGTAGATCGCAGTAAATCTTTTAGCATTCACCAATCATTTAATATTTTTGCGTTTTCAGCTATTAAATTAACGGTAATAATATTTTTGAAAGTTGTAATATTTTCCATAAATGCTTTATTTAGTAAGTAGTTGAGGGTGTATCACTCAAAATGTAAATGTTTGTTTTACATATGTATATACTGATTTTTAACAAGAGTGTCACTTTATAGTCACAAACTAGTAGCAATATCGCATGTATTGGCATAAATGCAATTAAAGTGAGTTCAGTATACGCACCAAATATATCTAAATAAATTGCATTATTCAAATCGCAAATACTTTTGTTAACAGATGCTTGGCATTAATATGTATAAAGCTATGAATTAAGAGAGATATATTTATTATATTACGGGTACTCGTATTGTCACCACAAACTACTTCACGCTCAATTATATTAAGCTATATCGTTTGGTTGCATGATTTGCTGTATTTATATTTTGTTAAGTTTCTTATATGAATGTTTTATACCTAGACTATGTTTAGACACATGTTTCATTACATAAGGTGAAAGGTGATAATGGTAATGCTAATAACTTTATGGGAATTACAGTAATAATTAATGTTCATGGCTGATTCTGAGAATGAGTTAAAGAGAGTTGTATTGTTATTAGAAGAGTATTGTGATAGATGGAAGCTAAGTGTAAATTCTACCAAAACTAAAGTAATGATTTTTTAAAAAGGGTGGTAGGTTAAGGAATAATATTTGTTTTTTATATAAGGGTGAAAAATTAGAGAAAGTCAGAAATATTACATACTTGGGTATTGTTTGTACAAGTCGAGGCTCTTTTTCAACAACAAATACTAGCAGGACAATAATCTAAGGATAATTTTAAATCAAATTCATATTCAAATATCTTTCAATTTTCATGCAAAATAAATTAGATCTGTTTGATGAATTAATTCTTCCAATTTTATATTAGGGATTAAAAATTTGGGGTCTGAATAAATCACTTGTTCTCGAAAGAGTTCATTTATTTTTTTGTAAAAAAAGTCTTAGGTGTTAAAATTCAAACTCATTGTTAAGCAGAAGAGCTGTTAATACATTGGTTAAAAGTTGTTAAATTAGTGGATCATAAATATACTAAAGATGTTGACATTCAAATGTGTAGTTACATAGAAACACAGCTAAATTGTAATTCTTTGGTGAAATCTGTATGTACTTTGTTACAATCTCTTGGATTCCACTATGCTTGGTTGAATCAAGATGTTTGTGATAAATATATATATATGTCTTTGTTGAAGTCTAAAATTAATGATACATTTATCCAAAACTGGAGGTCAGAACTTAATAACTCGTCACGTGCAAGAACTTAGACAATGTTTTGTAAAGAAAGACAACTCCTTCCACATGAACTTTTCATCGTATCTATATCCATTCGTCTTTAAGTCATCCAATCATAAGCGCTGATTTTTGTATCCATCCAGACGTTTGATTGGACAAGAACGCTCGAAAAAATAGGTGGACTAGTTACAGTTAAGCTATTTCTCGGACAGCAAAACAGTAAATTCATTTGTTTAAATAAATGAAAATGATACTGTCTCCGATATTATTAACACAAACATTTCCTCTAATACACTCGTAAATCATGTATACTGATATCGTACGGCTGGAAACGCAAGTAAACACGAAGGGAGATCGTCATACCAAATGACATGCCGGGCTCCGAGTTGATACAAATCGGGGTCAAATTCACTGTCATAAGAGGTTCTGTCAAAAACAGAGGAAGAAAACGTGCCACCGACCAGGACTGTCAATTTATTTGATATAATGATGTCCACGACAAAGAAATTTGATTGAGTACCTCCCGAAAGCTTGAATATTGCTCCACAGTATGGTGTCCTTTCACTAATACCCACATTTACCAACTCGAATCTGTCCAACGTATGGCTGCCAGATGGGCCAAACATGACTATGGACAAACATCAAGTGTCACTGACATGATGCAGTCTCTACAGTGGCGTAAGCTTGATCATAGAAGAATAGATAGCATTCTTTCTTTAATATACAAAATAACTATCTCTGGCTACCTTATCCCACTGACAAGACCATCTCGACATTATCACAGCACCTCTAACAGATTGATATCTGCCTCAACCGACTACTATGAATTATCTTTCTTTCCAAGAACTGTCTTTCACTGGAACAACCTCCCACCAAACATTATGGCATACCCTACCCTGGAGCAGTTCAATCAGGCTGTCTGCCAGATTGAACATGTCTCGCCATAGCTATCAACTCTTTTTTACCTTTTGAACCTAATCTGTACCCCCTTATTTTAACTTTGCTTTTAAAAGTAAAGCTTTTACTAACATTCTTGCAGGTTGACGCACAAATGTCTAGATCCCCAGTAGGGGTTTGACATTAATATAAGATAGATAGATAGATAGATAGAAAAGTATTATTCTGGCAGTTGTTGACTCTGCCTAAATGTTTTTATTTGTGCCGGTACCACGGACCTATTATATTCCGTGTTAGTGCCATACCGAAAAAAAAGTTCATAATAGTTTTCAACTTATTTTCAGGTGTATAAACCTGTGAAGAAAAGTGTTTCTTGGTTTGGGACTCGAACCCACAGTAACCGGAGCTCTAGCATGGCCAACATGATTCAGACTCATGGTTTGGTCTGAAATGATGTTTGAAAGTAATTTTGGGACCAAATCAATTGAGCTAACTTGTGTTAAGATTGTAAACAGTGTTATAAATTCGAACAGTATTTAGTTAGTATTAACAGTCATGTGATAATTTAAATGAAACTTCAGTGTTAAATATAAAGTCTATGTTAAAATTATGAAAAATATCTAGTCAGTATTAACTATCATCTGATAATTTAAACATAACTTAATAATAGTGATCAATATCGAACTGCTGTTTAGATTTAATGATGTGAACACCATTCAGGCAGTAATTGTTCAGTGATCGGAAGAAAACTAGTGTTTAATACAGCACTGGTGGTAAGATTCAATCCTGTGTTTTGTTTAAAGTAATATTTTTTTAATAAGTAGCTTAGTAACTAATGTGTCATTTTCTATCAATGAATAAAACAAGATATTTTTGGGGTTTTTTGTTGTATTTTTACATCCTTCCTCTACGAACATATTCAATCTTTACCAAGACCTGTCGTTTTGCCAGTAAGTTGTGACCGAGGATCATGTGTTATCTGCATTCTTGATAGTCGATCGGATGTGAGTAGGACCTGTAATGAGTTGTTCAGCCAATACTGAGAAGCGATATGAGAAAAATAATCCTAAATCAGATATAAGTTTCAGTACATCAAGACTAATGTGAAATGAGGTAGAGACAAAATGATATTTAAGCATTTTGTTTGTGATTAAAATTAACATCAGCACAGAGGTATTTAAGGAATGAATTGCGGGGTTGATGTCATTATCGGGGTATGAACGCAATTGGGCTGGTCAAAGTACGCGTGGAGTCCTTCGGACTCCACACACTTAGACCAGCCCAATTGCGTTCACATCCCCGATAATGACATCAACCCCGCAATTCATTCCTTATATTTACACCAATAGTTCATTATTTTATTCAAGAAACGTTAAAAAAATACTTCATTTCATTTCGGATTACCTTTCAGTAATCCTTTCTTACCCATTTTGTAAATAGGACGACCCGACTGTTTTTTTTTTCGAATGACGTCACAATAACGCGGGAAATTGAAACACTTTTGGCAACAAAACGTTTAAATATAATAACTCAGCACTTTCTAAAATGTTGATTTATATTTTAAGGGACCTGCTGACACAATACAAACAATAACAAGATCAATAAGTTTCATGTATATTGTTATGCGATGAATTGCGATCCGAACATATCCGAAGATGTTGCGTTCATCGATTGATGAACGCAATTGCCGAAAGGCAGTTCATTTAAGGAATGGAAGTTGAGGTGTAAATATATATTCATAGACATTCAAGGAAGAAATTTAAATGTATTGAAGCAATTCAGACCTTTGCAGAATATTTTGTAAAACATAAGTTACTCGTATTCTGTCAGTTCCTATATCAATACTCCTATAATGCTCGACGAAAGACAATCCACGAAATTGAACGAACCAGTCACACAATCGAAAGAAAGTGGCAAAGAAATTGCAAATGAATAGGGTGTGAGATGAACATAAATGTATAAATAATCATAGTTGTTACAAAAATGACCATGACTATGAGTGTGACTTTAAACAAATCACAAAAGTTCTACCTAAAAGGTTACTCATTTGGAATGAGTAATAAATTACTTAAAAACGGTGGTCTTACAATCATGGTATTATCTCTAATGTATTGAGCAGCTGTTTATAAATTGTCGCGACTTATTAAGTAGAGCGAAAAACAAAAGCGATTTGTACTATGTGCTGAGCCATAACAAAGCTAAGGGTACTAATAATGAAAAATAGGTAAAAATATATGAACAATTTCAAGTCAATATAAAACCAGTTTAAAAAAAGTTTTATTTCTTGCATTAAGTGCATCTTCCTTAAAGTTATATCGATTTGTAGATTATTTTTACTTATTTTAAGTATCATGCTATGATACAATTTTTTAACGTATCAGGAGTTAAGATAGCAGAAAAACAAAGCAAAAGAGTACATATGCAAATATGTGCAACAATAAAGCAGAGCTGTGATCAATAATATTTGGTTAAAAATGTTATCTAAGATTTGATATATTAGACATTTGCTATAACGAGCGTTTTCTCTATTCAGGTCTTGTGACAATATGACATGCACTTGGATTGCGTTAAGGCACACATGTGATTTTGATCAATGAAATTCCTATAGTCAAATCGTAAACAAAAGCTGTCGTATTTATGGCAAATGGATATACATATATAGTGTGTCAATTTTTTGTTTTTTGAATTGACAAAATGTAAACACGTGTCGGTAATCTTTTTATTATATGCCTTAAAGTAGTATAAAACGACATTTAACTACATTTACATTAGAAAAACGCACCAAACAGAATGCGCACGTAGCGTCACATCGGAAATAAAGTCGTTGTTATTGTGTACCAGGTCTGTGTGCGCTGATGGTTGATTAAAGGACAAAACGGGCTTTTTTTCAAAACGGTGAAAAATATCATATTGTTAAAACATCGAAATTTTATAATTTCACTGATAAATATATGTAAACCGCCGAAAAGAATAAAAAGACAATATATGATAGATGTAATAAATGTTCATTAATTTAGAAGTAATCTGTATATACAAGTTTGACAAGACGATGCATTACTAAGCGTTATGTCGTATTTTTCTGCATTGTTGATATATTATCTCTTCCGATAGACCCTTGCGCCCGAACGGCTCGATGGGAGAGATTAAAGTCGATCTCACTGGTTTTTGAATCACGTGCAATTTTCAGGGCAATATCTCCAGCTAATTCACCCATCTCCCCAGGGTAGTTCCTGGTGATGACACTGTGTTATTTATAGTACTGATGGAAATCGTCGAGATCCTAGGTAGGTGAACTCAGTTAATCTTCGAGTGGGTTAACTTGTGCTATGAGGTAAGTAATCTAGCATATATTTTATTTATTTTTGTTAGCAAGCATTCACACTGGTGTTATGCATATCAGCTACTAAAATACCTGTGCTGGGTAATGGCGGGCATGCAAATGAACATAACGTGTTATAGTAAAAGCCGTGTGCATTAGCGACATTGCTAATCAAGACGGCAATACTTTTAGTGTCGGTAGCTCTTAGGTCTAGGTTCTGACAGGTGCCGTGACTTTCTTTCAAACTTTACATGTGTTCTTGTTGTATGTACGTGTTTTGTTTGTGGAACAACCAAATGTCCATTTGTTGTGTTTGTTAAGCTTTTATCCTTAACCCATAAGGCAAAGGTACATACAGGCGGTTAAAAGATTGTTAAAACCGAAAACCTTGAGTCATCTAACATTTGAATGGTCACAGCCAGAGGCGGATAGAGGCTTTGACATAAAAGGGCCAGTCCCCATTAACAAAGCCTCAGGTCCTGATGGCATAACTCGCCGAATCCTAAAAGGATGTTCGGACTCTCTAGCTCGCCCGCTGAGTACCCTTTTTAATAAGTCTCATTCTACCGGTCAGTTTCTAAACCATTGGAAAGAGACCAATGTATTGGCAGTTTTCAAAAAGGGAGATCTTGCACTTCCTGTAGTCTATTTTCGTATGTCCCTCCTTAATACAATGGAAAAAGTGTTCAAACGGGCAGTGTATACTTATTTTTTAACCGTCATCGTGATATAATTGTTATAACTCGTTTCAGTCAGATTTTCAGCCTGGTGACTCCACTGTTAATCACCTTACTTTTTTACAACACTTTCTGCATGGATATCGATGATGACTTTGAAGTTCAGAACAGATTTTTATATCCGTAAGGCGTTTGATATAGTTTGGCACACGGGTTTACTTGTGAAACTGCAAGAAACAAATGTCCATTGTAACCTACTATGATCATGGTTCCGTGATTATCTCAACTTGAGGTCGGTGTACCGCAAGGATCTATTCTAGATCCTCAATTATTTCTGATATTCATAAATGGCAGTGTCTTAGCATTGGTAGCAATATTAGGTTATTTGCAGACGATACCTGTCTGTAAACTCTCGTGGACTAGCCCTTGCTGGCCACTGAAATAATCCAAGGGACATTGATAGCATAAAAGTACTTGGGGTGATAAATGGTTAGTAACCTTTAACCCTGCAAAAATTGTGTTAATATTGTTTTCCCCAAAACGACAACCTCTTTTCTATCCAGAGTTATATATGTAAGGTTAACAAATTTCCTCACATTCTTAAATATGCTGATATTTATGTGAAAAGAAACAAACATAAACCCCGTTTAATGGCCCAGGGTAAACGCTAAAGACATGGAACGCAAAAACAAAATATCACAAACAAGAAACATGGAACAACAGCACAAAACTCCAAAAACTACATAGTGCATATATACTATATAAAAACTAGCTATGTTTATCAAGGATTGCAAGGTACCGCCTTGGAACGATCAGTAAAATGTAAATTTACTGGGGGTTTAGACCACGGGCACAAACCTCACTCATAAATCTTATCAAAGTATGCATTAACTTGAGGAAACTTAATAATAAAACAAATATTTATAGACTAATAGTTAAACCCCAAGTACTTAAATGATTAAGGATCCCAACTAAATCTGCAGATGGAGGAATACATAGTCTAAAATAATAGACGTGTTATACGGGTTTCTTCCAATCCCTAACGTCTAAACGGGAATGTGCAAAAAACGGGGGTGTTTTAAAAATATTGAAATTGTTTTAAGTATTTTATTGTTGAAATTGATCATAAAGAGTAATATTCATATTTTACCATGTAAGTGAAATGTTATTTTGCACTAAACAAGCATTTAATGCATAAAAACAAGTTGTTTACCTTTCCAATAAAACGAAAGTTGACTGACACAAACAACAATTATGCGAAGGGGAACAACTCGATACAATCGTAATAACTCGGCCTCCTCCGACAAAGCTTCGAGATAGACCTCGTTATACAATCGTAACAACTCGGCCATGGCCGAAATGTTCCGAGCGATTTAAAACTGTGCCCTGAAGCTTTGCAGGTGCCCTTCATGTATATATCGTTATGTTTTGACAGAATGAAATGAAGAAAAGCCGTCAAACTCATAATTAGAAGTTGGATATTTATTTTTTGTGTACGGAACTAATATAAAATAACATTATCTGGTAATATTTCTTGTTTTTATGATATTCTATAGACACTATATGCTTTAACCCGAAATCCTGATCGGAACAATTACCCACTTTTGATACTAAACAATTTGTACGTGAAGGATTTGCCATATCAAAAATCTAAAAAAAATCCGTCAACGTACAATTATTTGGACTAGAGGAATACAATGCAGAGTACCTAATGCAAACACGTTTTAAAGATACGATGCAGTTATTGTGTGAAACTATGAACATCATCATAAAGTTTCATAATAAAAAGCATCATTTTACTTAAACTGGGAACAAATGAAGAAAACATTATTAAAAATTAAAACGATATTTATAAGCTAAACTTTTCTTCCAAATGATAACCTATGTAAAATGGTTGAAGAAAAAGACGTCACATGCTTGAACATTCCTAGTCGGCCAAAGACCGTTTTAAAGATAACTTAAATCTGCAAAATGTTCATAAAATCAATGGCCTGAAATACTAGTTATGTAAGGATGCTATATTCAACCTTATATTTTGCTTGAGGAATTCATCTTCAAAAAAAGACGGCAAGTACTCTTTACATAGTTATATCTACAGTTTAAATAAAATCCAAGCAATCCATTGAGTCTATCTGCGCAACTACCTGCTGGAAACATTTTAATTTTATGAAATTTCTTTAAAACATCACCATAAATATTGAGATGAGCAATACTATAAGCAATCAGCGATTTAAGACTACTATTGTACTTTGATATAATATTATAATGCCCATCAACAAATTTTGAAAAAGTTTTCCTTAGTTCATGATATCTGAAACCCTGTTTTAGAAGTTTTTCCGTCATAAGTTTACTGCGAGAGATGAAATTTTTGACATCTGTACATATTCTAGCGAATCTTATCAACTGTGCAATAAAAACACCATTTGATTGTAAAGTAGGAACATCTCCATCTAAAGAAGGGTAATTCATTAGTCTAAAGTTAAAATCATCACGTTTATCATAAAGATTGACATTCAATATATCTTCCCTTACTTCGTGTTGCGCGCAAGATCTAAATAGGATGCTTTTCAATTGGATGTGTTATATTTATTAAGTTGCAATTGGGAAGGGTATATCGATTTAATGTCATCTGCAAATACCGGATTATCCGAACTTAGAATATCATGAATATATCTAAAAGTGCTATTGAATTTATCATCAAGGGCGAGATCTCCAGACTTAGATATTTTCAACCTATATTCACTTTCAAAGCAGTATAAAACGGTGTGCAACCAATATTGCATAGTTGGCACCAATTGGAATGTCTATTGTTTACTTATATAAACATTCACCGAATTTTGAAAGGAATAATTCGGTACAAAATTTAATACTTCCATGACATCTGTGCATGTCCAATAGATATATTTACTAAATATTGTTGAATAGATGTATAAAGCGTTAAAAAGTAATCAGTATTAAGCACTGAGACCTTATGTCGTCTTCTTTCAAAATCATTAACTAAATCTAAAGAATTATTGATAGACCAAAAGAGATTTATTCCAGAATTCTCATAAACATTGCAACAGTATTTTTTTCACATGAGTTAAGCTGGATGTTAGTAAAATTAAAACGTGTTTAGTAGATCAAGAAATGGAATTAACTATAAATCGTGATTTTTTTATGCATTTTAGGTAACCAGTGTGTTGTAGGAATGTTTTATGATCATCATTCAACTTGAAATTTCACATTAGAATCAATGTGATTTTTAATAACACTTTGTTCATTGAGTTGGCTAGGAACGTAAGTTCTAGCAGACTGTAACTCTTCAATGATAGTATTAACATAATATAAACGTCAAACTATGATTACATTATTAGCTGTTTTGTCAGCTGGTACAAATACCAGTTTTTTATGTGGAGTTTTGATATCCATGATCAGCTTTGGAGTTATCGAAATAGACTTTTAAGGGAGGGCCAATGGATTATTGTTAATAAAAGTCTATTTTCTTATCTATTAGGTACAATATTTAATTCATCCACGGTATTAAGGCATTAAGTTCAACCCCTTCTCTTTTACACCAACTTTTACAATACTATCCAACGTTCAAATATTCAAAATTGAAGAGGTACGAAAACATTTTTAGCGAGCCTATTGTAAAATGAACCCCTCGGGTATATAAAATGTAAGTTCGATAGTATGCTTATATGTATACGCATAACAAAGCATAATATTGTAATATATGTGTTATTTTCCTCGCAATAAACATCAAGTATAAATTCTAAAACGTTTATCTTTAAAGCATTAATGTAGAAGGTGTAATCACATGCGTCGCCAAATTAAGGGCCTCCCACAGTACAAATGTCATTTGAAGGACCAAAACTAAAATGTTTAAAGAATCATTTTTTATTTAGTTTTGGAGTTCAATATTTAGCAAGCATTAGTCATATATCCGTTGCACCATGTGTAGTTGTAAGCAGGAGTTGTGCAAATTTGACAAAATAAGATTTTATCAGATTTCTAATAAAAAGCATTTACATATTTTCGGAAATGTCTTATTACAAAATGAATATGTGTTTGCGTCAAAACTGTCAGTACTTCTAAATCAACAATGACTTGTGGTTTTGTTTGATTGCAGCTATTTCAAGAAAGATATTTGCATTTTTGTTACCGGGAAATGAATTTAATCCACTATTTTTCATTATCTTACTTAATGTCTTTCTTATTTGAAAAGATATCAGAACCTACAAGACATTGTTATCTAGGTAGACTTGGGCATTTTGACACAAAACAAGGCTGTTAAGACTTTTCCGAAAATAATCTGAATGCTTTTTTACCCCAAATTTGATAAAACTTTCTTTCGTAAAATTTGGTCAACTCCTTACTTCCCCAAGACATGTCACAAAGAAAGTATGTTTTACACCCGAAAAAGATCGTTCCTCAAAATTAAATAAAACATGAACTTTTGAAACGTTTTAATTTTTGGCCTTCCCCACCCACTATTGCACTATGGATTCCCTTTACACAAAGATAAATCATAACCAATGACTTAGTCACATACCAAAACTAACTACGATCGTTTCAGAGTTCCGGTTTCAACAGATATAAGTAGGCTGGGGCGGAAGTAAAAGAAGTGAATAAATTGATATAATAGCAAACGTTTTTCTATTCAGTCAAATCTAATTGGTTCGAATGCGTTTAGCCCTAAATTATCGTTGTATATTCATGATGGTTCTTTCTTGTAGTTGCTTCCATGATTTAAAATCGTTAGATGTTTTGCATATATAGATTCACCACTCACTACCTTTTGAAAATCTATAAATAACATCAAGTAAACAAAGATGGCGGACATTGATACCTTGTTGAAACATTTGAAAACTTAAGATTGATTTTAACATTTAATTTCGAAAGATATTCGTCTAACACAGAACAAATTTGCAGTGATATTTTACTAAAGTTCGAAAATAAATATTAGATTCAAGTTTATGGATTAATCGTAGATGAAGGCATTATAAACGAAGGGGAGCGTAAGAAATTTGGGCTATGTACTTTCTTTAACTGTAATTATCTAAAATATACATCCATTTCACTATAAACATGCCAATGAATTAAAACTTCACTCAAAATGATTGTTTATGTCAGACATTCTATCATAAATAACTGGACTAAATGCCTGTCTGCAAGTTCATATCTGATTCATGGTCAAAACCCGTTGTCCTCAAGAGCAATTATAACAAAAATACTGAAGTCAACAATTAACAGAACTGTGTCAGTTGCGATTCTCCTCAAAGGACGAGTCCAAAGATTCGTTGTGGTCTTCGCTGTTGGCTGTTTGGTAGCCGCCATCCCCCTGAAAAATGTAGAATATACACTATATCCATGTATTGTAGACTGGTCACCGAACATCACTTAGTATATTCTGCTAGTCATTCGGAACATCTCGGCCGTTTTCCATCGCAAACAACCTCGGATGTATATGGACGATTTACAATGTCAGATTTTTTTTAATTTAACTACGCTGCAAGTTGCAATTTTGCATTTAAACTTAATGATTTTACTCTTGGGAATTTTCATTATTTAAGCAATAATGCAATTCACTAGGAATCAATTTAAACTAAGTCATACAAATTACATGTAAGAACGCTCAAATTAATTAAAACGATTATTTAAAATATTACGAAATACTTAAACTGATGTACCGGCATACATCCGAGGTTGTTCCGAATGTTCTGATAGTGTGCTCTCTTTTCTACACGCAAGGAGGAAAACGGTTATAGAATGGTCATTTTTTGAAGTAAAAAGTCTAAACTTGATTACCAAGTGGATAACTCGGTAAAACTTTTTTAATGCGTGTTTATATATTTGTGTCTCCAGTTCGATGTCTTTGGCCCTTCCCTTGTACCTTTAAACAGTGTTTATTTTGTAATGTAAGACTATTGGACTTGTCCCTGTAGTTTTCAGTGCATTATTTATCTATCAAACACAGATGCTAATCAAAGCTAGAATCTTTCACTTTCTAGTTCTCATACGATTCCTGTTTCACTTTTCAATTATTTGCCTTATTCGAAACCCACAGCTCGTATAAAAAAATGTTTAAATTTAACCTAAAAACCATTTATTAAATTGCTCCCAAATAAGTAATAGGTAAAGTAAACACTTTTTATCTCGGACGCACATTTGTATAGGTGGTGTCAGGCGGCTGAGGAAAGACTGTGGCACCGTAGGGCGTCACGCCATTCTCATCAATATCCTGTTCATACTTCCGGCCCTTGGAGAAAATGCTTTTAATAGCGGAGCTTGCGCGGCCTCGGATCACCTTGGAGCGGGTGGTCTTTTTGGGTAGCGGGTGGGTGGAGGAAGCCTCGGACGGTGAGGGGGAGTACATGCGGGGCCGGTTGTCGAAACGCTGGAATAGGTTTGTATGTTATATGATGTGTTCCATATAACATCATCAGCGGTTGAAGGAAACAAAACATCATTGCATCTGAATAACTGACTTAAACAAACTTAAGTAAAGCTTAAGATTTGTTTGCCAATTTAAGTTTAAACTTATTTATTTTACAACGATTGTGAAACAAGTTATTACAACATTATATTGATCAGTCTCGTTGGCACGATGTTACGTGAGAGTGTGGTCTTGTCTTGTGGGGAAAACCGGAGTTCCCGGAGGAAACCCACTTGTCCGGCTTGGTGACCGCTAACCAAACTCACATGCGCCCAGGCGCATTCGAATTCGGGATTCGAACCCGGGTTGCCTTGGTGAGAAGCGAGTGCGCTAACCACTAATTCGGAACTCCTCGGCCATTTTTACATTAAAAACGAATAAATACCAACTTTCAACCATCTTGAAATGAAATTGCATTTTGAACTACAAATGGGCGTATGCGCATTATTGACGCGTATAAAGAATGGATTATAAATATTATGAATACCGCATTGTACGGGCCCACATGGGGGCGAGGCGCAGGTATATTGAAGCTGTCATCATCGGAATCAGAATCAGCATTCTCTTTCTCCTTTTTCTGCTTCTCGAGTCGGTCAAACTCCGCCTCCTGTCAATAAAAATGCAATTGACAATGAAATATGCAAAATAGGTAACACTTTGGAATGATGAATAAAGCTATCATAGTGAGTGTCAAATAGTGGCGGATCCGTGGTCTAGTGGTAACACACTTGACCTTCATTCCAGGGGTCGCAGGTTCGATTCCCCGCAAGACCACTAAAATACTAATCTTCCGGGAGGGAAGTTAAATGGGTGTCCCGTGTGATAGTGCTATACACTTGTTCTCATTAAAGAACCAGGGTAGCTCTCAGTGTTACATCGTGTCTGTGCTCCAAACACCTTAAATGACTAACAATCTTATCGGAGCACTCGCAGAATGGGCAAGGCCCGAGTATGACTACAAATGAGCTTACATACTCAAACACCCAACTGCAATAGTGATTATAACTATTGTAAGCCCGACCTTTTTTGTTAAAGAAGTAGAAGACGTCCATCCAGAACGAGGAAGAAAACCAGACCAACTCTGGACCATCTACTATTGTAAGCCATACATTAGCCTATATGTGCTTGTTAAAGATAAAAAAAGATTACGATGTATACGTCCACGAGGACGAGGCAGAATAGCAGAACTTAACCAAACCCTCTACTATTGTAACCATTATCTTAGTCTGGCTGTGCTGGTAAAAGAAGTAGAAGGGAACGATGAAGAACTACATTAGGACGGGGCAGAAAACCAGACGTAAACTGGACCTTGTACTATTGTAATCCCTACCTTAGTATAGCTGTGCTTTTTAAAAAAAGAAGTAGATAACGATGAAGACGTCCACGTGGACGAGAGAAAATAACGTACTCTGGAACCTCTACTATTGTAATCCATACTTTTGCCTGTCTGTGCTAGTTGAAGAAGTATAAGATAACGATTTAGGCTTCCACAAGGACGGAGCAGTACTCTTGACCCACTACTTTTGTAATAACTACCTTAGCCTGTCTGTGCTTGTTAAAGAAGTAGAAGATAGCATGAAGACGTCCAGGAGGACGAGGAAAAATACCAGACGTAAACAGGACTCTCCACTTTTGTAATCACTACCTTTGCCTGTCTGTGCTTGTTAAAGAAGTAGAAGATAACGATGAAGACGTCCAGGAGGACGAGGAAAAATACCAGACGTAAACAGGACTCTCCACTTTTGTAATCACTACCTTTGCCTGTGTGTGCTTGTTAAAGAAGTAGAAGATAACGATGAAGACGTCCACGAAGACGAGGAAGAATACCAGACGTACTCTGGAATCTCTACTATTGTAATCCCTACCTTTGCCTGTCTGTGCTTGTTAAAGAAGTAGAAGATAACGATGAAGACGTCCACGAAGACGAGGAAGAATACCAGACGTACTCTGGAATCTCTACTATTGTAATCCCTACCTTTGCCTGTCTGTGCTTGTTTAAAAAGAAGAAGATAACGATGAAGACGTCCAAGAGGACGAGGCAGAATAGCGGAACTAAACCGAACCCTCTACTGTTGTAACCATTATCATAGTTTTGCTGTGCTTGTTAAAGAAGAAGAAAATAATGAAGATGACGTCCACTAGGACAAAAGAGAGAACCAGACGTACTCTGGACCCTCTACTATTGTAGATCCTACCTTAGCCTGTCTGTGCTTGTTAAAGATGAAGAAGATTAGGATGAAGACGTCCACGAGGACAAAGCAGAATAGCAGAACTTTACAGAACCTTCTACTACTGTATAAACCATTATCTTAACTGTCTGTGCTTGTTGAAGAAGTAAGAAATAAAGCTGAAGACGTCCACGAAGACGAAGATGAGTACCAGACGAACTCTGGACCCTGTACTATTGTAATCCCTACCTTTGCCTGTCTGTGTTTGTTGAAGAAGTAGAAGATAACGATGAAGACGTCCACGAGGACGAGGAAGATGAACAGACTGCCCAACGCCAGGATTATGTCGGGGAAAATTGCTGGAAAGGAAGTAGCGAATAGGGTAAATAGTTTGAAACTTGGTATCGACATCGAGACGTTGTAGCCGGAATAACTCACAACAACCGCACGCTGTTACTGTTAATAAGTGAAATCAGTTTCACGTAAATAAATATATTTATACATAAAAGATTAGGTCTCGCGAAATAATAAGGATCTGTAACAGCTACAAGTTTTAAACGCCAACTATGAAACCGAACATAACCATACTAAAAGTGGGAATGTCCATGAAAACTAAATAATTAATCACGATTGTTTTATGAGAATGAATAAAGCGATACAGTTGTGATGCAAAAGGAAATAATTATGTCTGTTTCAAAGTTCTGAATATTCTTACCAAATAAGCAGCGCGGCTCTTTGCCTCCCCATTGCCCCGTGTACTGGCACGTGCGAGTGGATTCCCCAACCAGTCCGTAATCCTCCTCGCAAACATACACGGCCTGTGCGCCTTCCCACGTGCCGGCCGACATGTCGATGTACCCGTGTTCTAGCCCCGGCAGTTCCGGACATTCTGAAAATGAAACAAAGAATTTTAATTGTCTGAACGCCACCTCGTTCGTCAGGAAACATTTCAATAAACGTGCAAATAGGTTATCATATTTGATTTACAGTCGAAACTCGCTATGTCGAACTCTGTTGTCTCGATGTCCAGGTTATCTCGAACTTTTATTGAGATGCCAAGAAAAAACAAAATATTGGACTGGAGGACACTACATATTTTCGGACGGAATCAGTATGATAGGTAGCGAAATAATAATGTTTATATTAAACCGGGCTACTTCTACGTGTATTTACAATCTATGACGTCACGTCATAGTATGAAGTTGTTAACAGGTGTATTTCCCTTCTTTAAAAATATGGGTGTTCAAATGAGGTGTAATTTTTTTGACACTTCATGCATCAATGAAACGCAGAAAAATAATGTTCAATTCTTAAATATACACACTATAAACTGGGAAAACATTACGCGTAATTTTCAGACGGGTAATCTAAGCAAAGACAGCGACGACTTTTTATTCATGTCAAACGATGTAGCATCGGCCCGATTCTAGTCCATATTGATAATTTTAAGCTCGTTTTTGGGAAATACTGAAATTGTCGATTTAGGGACCGTCTGGTGTCTGGTCCCTTTAATACATTTGGGAAGGCCATGGACATGTTAGAACGTAAAAGAAAACGGACTAATCATCGATAGGCATGTAGGTGCTTGTTCGACAAGACGACGCCTGATATTCTTTAATTATGAAAATCCTACCCTTTGCGCATGAGGGCATGAGGCCGCTCCAAGTAGAGTCGTCCTCACATATACGTTCACTGACGCCCACGAGGGTATACCCCGCCTTGCACGAGTAAACGACTTTGTTTCCCGCCACCATGCCGTCTGACACGTTGACGTAGCCGTTCTCCGGGCTGTCTGGCATTGGGCATCCTGAAGGAGGTATAAATAAGTTTGGGCGGGTCGTACTTACAAAAGCTCTTCACCATTAACTCAACAATTGGGTTTTGTCTCGCTAAAAATAATTGCTAAGAACAAGTTAAAATGTCAGAATGTCAGATTATATTTAATCAGTATAAATACATGCCACGCAATAATTATAACGTCACTAATACTCACCGAACGTGCATTCCGGTTCAGTTCCACTCCATATACCGGAAGTTAGGCACGTGCGGAGGGCGGGTCCGGAGAGCGCATATCCGGCGTCGCACGAGTACACGGCAATCTGACCGGCAGACGGTATATCAGGGAAAATCACTGAACCGTAAAGCAGGTTGCCTTCTGGTAGGGTCGGGCATACTGAAAAACACATCTCAGTTGGTTGTTATGTATGACAGTTATTATTATTCAATCACACACATATGTGATACTCTAGGCTTGAAACCTAGATACATTGTTGTAATCATACAAATAGTATTCAGAGTAACTATGCAAGTAGATTTGTGTGGTTAAAAAAAACTACTAAATGCAAATTAACTGACAACACAGCTAAATTTGAACTGCTAAACTGGGCTGAAATCAAACTCTTAAGATATCCGTGCCAAATGTATGATTGGCAGTTAACAGAATACACAGCTTTGGTGACTTAAAACGCGACCTTAATCGCTTCATTGGGTTGACGTAAAAGTTGTATCGGAACATGACAAGAATCAGTCGGACCACCTCGGCCATTTTCCCTCGAAAGCAAACTCGGATGACACTACCTCAATAGAAGTAGTTCGAAAAAATATGAAAATATTATTTATTGTATTTTAACGCGAAAATTGTATTTCTTAGTTCAAATGGATTCCAAGTAAAGTGTATTATTACATAAATGATTAATATTCCTAAGAGACCTTAGGTTTAAAGATGCACTCTTACTCCCAAATAAGATTTACCACAATTAATAATATTGTTTAAAAAATCCAAAGAGGATGAAAAAAATGTCGAAAACAATCATGGTTCTTATGAAGGATACCAAGTTTAATTCGAAAGAAATGAGCATAAAACACGGTATTTCTACATTATGAATCTATAGTAAATCACAGTAAATCTTTTAGCATTCACCAATCATTTAATATCTTGCGCTTTCTGCTATCAAATACACGGTTCAAATATTGTTTTGAAATTTTTCAATGCATTATTTAGTAAGTAGTTAAAGGTTTATCAGTCAAAATTGATGTTTGTTATACATGTGTATGTATTGATTTTGAATAAGAGTGTCACTTTAACTGATGAATTGAAATTACTACGCGATCTACTTGCAGCGTAGTTAAATGCGAAGATTTCTGACATTGTAAACCGTCCATATACTAGTACATCAGAAAATATTTTTGATGGAAAATGACCGAGGAGTTCCGGCTAAACAAAACCGTGGCAAAGCCGTGCATACCTTTAAGGCAGGCATCCATCTGAGGTTCATACGTTTCTCCAGTGAGAGCACACTGACACGTGGAGACGCCAGCTTCCATCCTACACGTGGCCGCGCTGGTCACGCACTGTGACGTTGACGTACACGCGTCGCCAAATGGTTTTGTCACTGGAAAAAGAAAAAAGAGAGGATACTTTTCTTTAAACACTTTCAGACGACACAACGGGTTTAAAGAAGATAAATCATTTTCTTGATACCGACAAAAAGATAATTTAAGGTGTTCCACGTCTGTCAAATTTGTGACCGACAGAATGCAAACACCAAGTATATGCTACCTTTTACTACTGACACTTGTTTGGGTGGAATACAAGACGGACTAAAATATACTCTAGCTATAGTGCGAGCATTCGTCAGAATCGATCTACTTAAAAGGAATGAACAGAAAATATGAAATAGATTCCTCGATTGCCATTGGCCCACACGAAAATACAAACACCAACTAATAAAGCGGCTCATTCAGGTCGCCGTTGACATAAAGAGACCATTACCAATAGTGTATGACGTCCGAGACTATTGTATAAAAATAAAACATAAACAACTCACCGACATAACACAGCGGCTCCTTTGACCACTCGCCTGATGCTTGGCACGTGACTGTTGCAGAACCAGACATACTGAATCCATCCTCACACGTGTAGGTGGCCTGGCCGCCCACCAGCATCATCCCCGCATTTGTGGTCACCATGCTGTTGGAGACCGACGGCGGACTACCGCAGTCTGCAAAATATACGGAGAGTAATTATTAGTTTCAGTGTATGATCGCGAATATATTTCACCGAGTGATATTATCTTATTGTTTTGCTGCATATTTGAGTAAATTAAACTTCAGTCAGTATTTAAATGAACCCAATGCACAGTGTTAAGGAAATAAAAGCAATCAATGTGTTGCCATCTGTGCGGTTTATACAGATTTAATTGTGGTTGTTGTAGAGTTTATAAAGGTCTGCCCGCGCCCTATAGTGGCTGCATTATGTTTGACCCCGTCACATCCCCAAGTGTGACTGAAACATATTTTTTGATGCCAAAGGGGGAGTTTTTATTCCCACCGTTTTGTGGGATAATCGCCAAATTAGTAATTTTGAACCCCAAATGCCGCGGGCCCTATGATGAATGACATCTAGAGTGGTCCCACAGCTCTGACTATTGGATATGGTTTTTTTTTCTTTTCGTATTAACTTGTTGTAAATTAGAGATTGGAAAGCACGCGTGTCTTAAAGTCTTTAACTATTGTAAGTTTGGTATTTTTTAAAAGGATGAGGAACACTCGCGGACAGTTCATTGGCAAGAAAGTGTTCTGAGAACAGGACGTTTTCTTGGATTGGAGTAACGCCTAGATCCTTTATAGAAGCGCCCCAGGCCCATTAAAATACCGAACTATGTAGACCGGGCCCCAGTTTCTCGTAACTTCTTAAGTCCCTTATAACAGGATTAAGCTAATCTCACTATTTTTGTTGTTCTATAAAATGTGTTATATAGACATCTTCAAGAATTTTTAGAAATTATGTAGAAATAATCTGTACGATTATCAGAATAAACCATTTTTCATTTATCAAAATCCATTTTCAGTATGTATTTTGGCTAATTGAAATAAGTGACTTAAGCCTGTTAAGCTTAAGAAGAATTGGGGCCGGTTGTGCATTAATACAAATCATTTATCTTTGCCCTGTGTATTTTTAGGAATTGGGTAGCGTAACTAAAATATGTAACTTATATGCATAGTTATATGTAGTCTGTATCTAAATGAATAAGCATTTAAGGCTCTCATTTGTATTTAATTAGGGTTACTGCTCTCAGTAACCTTTTTTTCGCTGCATCATTTACTAAGCACACGTCAACTATCAGTTGTGTGTGACCTATGCATTATGTACCGAAAGAAATGATGACGTAACGTCCTTTTCCTTTCTGAAATTCTCTCAAACGGTAACGCATTCTATTCCTCCTCCAGAAATCGAAACCATCAATAAGTCACTATCAAGAATAACGAATCGCTTAGAGTGTTTAACAAATGGAAATTGAGTAAGAAATCTCTATGTCAACATCCCCCGAAACTTGTAGACATATAGGGTCAAATATTAAACTACTTGATTATTTACTGAAATGTTATGAAAAATGCACAATAATCTGATTGAGTTTGAAGAGGACTGTTTAGATACCTCCATGGCAGACCGGAAGCGTATCCCAGTAGCCGGAAGTTAGGCAGGAGACGGAGGCAGCTCCTACAAGGCCATAACCGGAGTTACAGGCATAGGTGGCCGTCGCTCCCACCTTGGTTCCGCTGTGTACCGAGAAACCGTTCGTTAGAGTTGTGGGCGTGCCGCAGTCTGTAGAAAACAAAACTTTCTTTAAGATGCACACTCACTCCGAAATAAGCAGTCCCACCATAAATACAATTGTTTTAACTTACTTGATGAATACATGTCGGAAACAACGATTCTTATGAATGAATCTATGTTCAATTTGAAAGAAATGTGCAGAAAACACGGTATTTCTACCTTTTGAGACGATCGTTGATCTCTGTTAATCATTTAGGACTCACCAATCATTTATTGTGTTTGCGTTTTCAGCTTTTAAATACACGGATACAATCGTTTCATCAGTTATTGGTATTTTCCATAAATGCATTATTAAGTATATAGTTAAAAGTGTATCCCTCAAACGTTATGTTTATTATAATGACAGTAAATAAGAGTAACACTTTAAGGTAAATAACTTCATAAAGTTTTTCATTTAACAGCTATTGGGCCAACATCATATTCTATGTGACAATAACAAAACCTAGAAATCAATTGTATCGATCCAAAGACACAGATTAAGGTGTCTATTTATAAAAACAGTTGAACCCCGTTAGCTCGAACTCGCTTGGCTCGATATCCTCGTTCGCACGAACGGAATCTAAAGGACCGATTATATTTGCACTGAATGTAACAATTCCCGCTTGGCTCGATTTATCCGAGGCTCGATGTATTTTCGCCGGCAACTGGGTGCTCGAGCAAACGGGATTCGACTGTATTATTCTTTTAAAACGGCATAGATATTCTTGTATATTCAGTTCAAAACACAATGAGGCAAACACTATATTTGAAGTTCTATTAATCCAGTTTTATCATCAACCATGATTGAAAGAATAAATATTATAATTGTAAACCAAGAATCAATCCCGTTTCTAACATTTTACTTTTTTTCTTAAAGGCCCACAATATAAGTTAATGCAATACTTAATGCATGTTTAATACATATGTTTATCTCAATTGCCTTCAATGGTTAAAAAAACTAATAATTTAGGTACAGAAAGTTTTTTTACTTTTTTAAAGGTAATTCTAATTAAAGGCTACGTGGCCACAAATCCCCAGTTATATTGCAGAAACATCGCTTATATATTTTAATTCAACATACTTTATATGTTTTTTTCGTTTTAACAATTAATAAACTAAAATGAGATAATGCGTTTTTAAATTAAATCTTTAAAAAAAGTGATATCAACCTTTATTACGCGCCTTTAAAGTATTGGTCGCCTTCCATTATAAGGGCGGTTTTATAAATCTTTTTAAGTCATTTCCTAACCAATTCGCTTTCTTAATTTTAGTATCTCTTAAATCACATGAAATAAAAACTTAAGAATTTCCAAAATACAATCTTTTATTGACCTTATTGGAAAAAAAAACTTAATGTTAAAATTACTTTTGATTTTATTTGACTATAAACACTTTAAGAATTTAGAATTAAGAATGACAAAATATGCTCTATGAATACAGCCAAAGTATATATGTGAATATATCAACCAGTGAAGGGATAACTATTAGAATTCTAAATCAAGAATAACTCACGTTTCTAACATTTGAATTTTTTCTTAAAGGCGCACACTATAGCTTGATGCAAAAAAATGTTATTTATTTTTAATGCATTTTCATGTTTAACTCATTTTCCTTAAATAGTAAACACAAAAACACGCATATGATTTAGGTACATTTTAAAAAAAATATTAATGTTTTTAAAACAATAATAATAATGAATCATTATGGCATTATACCATAATGTGCGCCTTTAAAGTATTGGTCACCTTCCATTACAACAGAGAACCCATTTATTATTATTAGAGGACAAAATATTAAGCATAATTACCAAGGAGGTTGCAAGAAGGCTGTGAGCCGCTCCATGAACCAGTAGCGAGGCACACGCGGCTGGAGACGCCAGTTATTCCGTATCCGTTAGCGGCGTCACACGTGTAAAAAACAGTAGATCCGTACAGCGTACCCGGGTCGTAAGTCGCGGCGCCGTTTTGTATGCTAGCCACGGGACCGCAGTCTGTATTGAGTTTGAATAATTATATATAGTCAGTTTTCATATTTCTTATTACGTTGACTCTAAAGATGTTGCAATTGAATTGTTTTGTTATTATAGTATACAGTTATATTTATTAACTAAATATTTTAAACATGATTTTATTATCAGTGTTCAGGCTCATGCCTTCCCCACTGGTATCGCAGGATTTTAGAACGATGTAGCTAATCGGATAAATTCTTATCAATTACTGATCAATAAAAAGTATGAAGTCAATGACTTATGACCATAAGATTAACTTAGGCGTGAACAATTTATATCTGAAAAAATCACCGAATAAAGATACAAATCTTAGCAGACTATCAAATTTACCAAGTATTCCACACGTGGGTGGCGATCCAGTCCACACGCCGTCCATGCTGCACGTGCGAGTGCCGAGGCCGGCTAGGGAGTACCCGAGATCGCAAGAGTACTGCGCGGTCGCGCCGGCCGTGGTTCCGTCCACGGTGAGAACTTGTCCGTTGCCTGGTGCCGTCAATGGACCACAATCTTAAAGAACAAATATTTCATAGCTGCACTTTCACTCAAAGACTGACAGTTGATTTTGGCATCAATGCCTTTCTTTCAGTCATACGATATATTTCACACAAAAAAAACATATTTCAGTTGTTTGGAAAACTGCCGAACTTTTAATTTTCTTAATTAAAACATCAATTTTCGAGGGTTATGGTTAAGGTTTTCAAGCGCATATAAAAAATGCGGTTTGCTCTAATGTCAGCAGTTTTATGTCACCTGTTTCCAGACATTTACGCAATTTGGCCCATTTCAAGACGAAAAAATATTAAAAATCGATTTGTGAGAATGCATTTTTAACAAAGTATTTGCTTTTTTTGTTATAGTTCAAATTGAACCCAACAATGCATGTTTATATAAGCCATATCAACTTGATTCATGCATGACCTGTTCCAAGCAGAGCATTTATATATTCTAACCGAGTTATGATTATGTAATAGTATACTAAAACTGGTATATCAACCGCTTATTAATTTGAAATTTTACAAACCAAAATATAGATTTGAAAGTTATTTAAAAAAATAAATAATAATCGTATGCAAACTTTTAATCGTGCAGGTCGGAGAGGCTCCACTCCAAGACGCGTCCGCTTGGCACGTGCGTGATGTAACGCCATTCAACGTGTACCCTTCGTTGCACGAGAACTGTGCCACCGCATCGAACAATACGCCAGCTGTGAGATCTACTGTGCCGAATGTTGGGGAAATGAGAGTTCCGCAGCCTGGTACATAAAAAAACAAATTTAAAGCGCTTACATCTTATATTTACATGCGTCTAATATGATTTGTATACCTTATACATGTACTGTACCGTTGCGCCCTCTATGAGACGAGATTTGATGAATGTATATGAGAGGACGTGTAATTAATAAAATTCGTATACGATCCGTTTTGTAATCAGGGGCCGATCCAGGACTCGACGTAAGAAGGGGCGTAAATTAGGGTCGTAACCTTTCGACTTGCATCCCTACCTCCGAACAGAAATTCATTTGGTTTAAAGTGTTAGCGATGGGGTTGCGGGTATTCCCCCAAGCATTTTGTGACAATTTCTAGTCCAAAATGGTGCATTTTGGGCGTAACTCATAACTTTCTTTTCTCCTATATTGCAATAGAGAGTAAACTCTGACGCCCCCCCCCCCCGGATCCGCAAGTGGTAATCGAAAAGCGTTGGGGCTAAAGTAAAATTAAGATATGTTTTGATAAAGGCAAGAACATTGAAAAGAAAGAAAAGAAATTTGTGTTTATTGGTTGAAATGTATTATAAAATATATGCGGCACACATTTATTTAGATCTGTAAAGCTCTCAGTTGGTATTCGCCTTGTAATACAGACATGTGTATTAAATAAATTCAGAGGCATGCGCATCAATTTTCAGTCAAAGTGGGGCCTTAAAATTAAATAAACATTTCTTTAAAAAAAATGGGGTCAGGAAACGGCAGTATGTACGTAAAACAGCTTCTTTTTTACAATTTTAAAGGAACCGTACTGATTCTATCACAGGTCGGCTCCAGGTTCGACCATGTCTGATCTGCTCTGCACGTGCGTTGGTTGACGCCATTTATGTCGAAACCAGCGTTGCACGTGTAAATGGCCACCGAATCATACGTTGTTCCGCCGCTGATGTCAATTGAACCGTTGTCTGGGACGCCGGGGTCACCGCAATCTGAAGTTAAATAAAACGTTGGCAAATTGTCTCAGACTAGGTTAGATAAGGTATACGAACAATGTGGGGAAAATGTAAACAAAAAGGTTGATCTAGTAGATGTCCAGCAAGTTTTTGAAAACAAAACCATTCAACTTCAAAACCTATAAATATGGAGAGAAAACAATGGTCTGAGATGGTATATACTGGCATGTGTCAATTAAAAGAAATAAGGCTTGTAACAATGAGTAGGCACTTCCGAATTGGTGTGATAGGCCCTTCGAGCTCTGATACGAAAGAGTAAAAGAAACGAAATATGACATCCAGCGAAGCCGGACAAAGATAATATGTCCTTCAGCATAAGTAATCGACGCATAAATCAGACATGATAAAACATTATGGCATTGTAATGGTTAAAGACTGTTAGTATGTTCTTAAACCAAATGGTTTGATCGACACATTAGTGGTCTACATAATCTTGTAAAAACTACCCACTAAGTGGGCCAGCCACTGTTTATATCTACAGCTTCAACTGATTAAAGTCGATAACGGCTGACTGCTGATTTACTGAAAATAAATGTATTGGAAAACCTGTTAATGAGTGCTTTCTCGTCATCTAAAAGATAGTTTTGAACTCTAAATCAAGTTAAACTCAGCTGTGCATCAACCAGACATGAGCCTACTAGATATGCTAACAATAAAAGAAACCTTTAATTTCGCAGGTTGGTTCCACGTCGCTCCAAACCCCGGTATCGAGGCATTCCAGAGTAGTGGTCCCTATCGCCTGGTAGCCCGTGTTGCACGAGAAGACAGCACTCGCACCGAACGTGGTTCCCGCTGAGGCGTCCACCGTGCCGTCTTGTGGTGCCGTCAACGCTCCGCAATCTGCAATAGGATTCGTTATTGTTACGTAATGGGTCGAGGGTTTAGAACTTCGTTAAACTTAGGAATTGTTCGGTTAAGAAAAGCATATATTTTTTTCTCTATTGCCGAATCCCGACCTATATATATATATATGTACAGGTTTTATCCTAACATTTTAGGACATGGTTTCTCTTTTGGTGAATAGTATGTTATACATCGCCGTCGCAGCTTTGTATCGGTGTTTAGCCTTTTAGGGTTGTGTACGTTGTGACGGACGATACAGCATGTGTTGTTGAGCGGCCTTCAGGCAATTGCGAAGATTTCCCGATCAATGAAACATCTTCGGATATGTTCGGATCGTGATTGATTATGTTATTGTAAGTATTGGGTCAGAAGGTAAGGAAAACATTTATCAATATGTTGCAAAGTGTCAATTTATGACTGGTTGAATGTATTATTGTCATAATCTTTTTTTAATTTTACTTTAAAAATAGATTTAACGTATCGACTATGAAGTGATCGAACTTTCCCGCGTTATTATGATGTCAAATGATTAACTGTTTCCGGTAACCGTTGTGGCGTTCTATTTACAAAATGGATGACAAAGAATTACTGTAAGTTTTTTGTATGAAACAAAAAACAGTCAAGGTCCAGTCAATAAAGTCATATACAGTGAGGGTATGGTCAGTGAAGTCACCTACAGTGAGGGTACAGTCAGTAAAGTCACATACAATGAGGGTACGGTCAATAAATTTACATACAGTGGAGGTACGGTTAATAGAGTCACATGCAGTGAGGGTACGGTCAGTTAAGTCACATACAGTGAGGGTACGGTCAGTAAAGTCACTTTCAGTGAGGGTACGGTCAGTAAAGACACATACAGTGAGGGTATGGTCAGTAAAGTCATTTACAGTGAAGGTACGGTCAGTTAAGTCACATACATTGAAGGTACGGTCAATAAATTTACATACAGTGGAGGTACGGTTAATAGAGTCACATGCAGTGAGGGTACGGTCAGTAAAGTCACTTTCAGTGAGGGTACGGTCAGTAAAGACACATACAGTGAGGGTACGGTCAGTCGAGTCACATACAGAGAGTGTACGGTCAGTAGAGTCACATAAAATGGGGGTACGGTCAGTAGAGTCACATACAGTGAAGGTATGGTCAGTAAAATTACAAACAGTGAGGGCACATTCACTAGAGTCACATACAGTGGGGGTACGGTCAGTAAAGACACATACAGTGTACGGTCAGTCAAGTCACATACAGTGAGGGTAAGGTTTGTAGAGCCACATACGGTGAAGGTACGGTCAGTAAAGTCACATACAGTGAGGGTATGGTCAGTTAAGTCACATACAGTGCGGGTACGGTCAGTAAAGTCACATACAGTGCGGGTATGGTCAGTAAAGTCACATACAGTGAGGGTACGGTCAGTAAAGTCACATACAGTGAGGGTACGGTCAGTAAAGTCACATACAGTGCGGGTATGGTCAGTAAAGTCACATACAGTGAGGGTACGGTTAGTAAAGTCACATACAGTGCGGGTACGGTTAGTAAAGTCACATACAGTGCGGGTATGGTCAGTAAAGTCACATACAGTGAAGGTATGGTCAGTTAAGTCACATACAGTGCGGGTACGGTTAGTAAAGTCACATACAGTGCGGGTATGGTCAGTAAAGTCACATACAGTGAGGGTATGGTCAGTAAAGTCACATACAGTGAGGGTATGGTCAGTTAAGTCACATACAGTGCGGGTACGGTTAGTAAAGTCACATACAGTGCGGGTACGGTCAGTTAAGTCACATACAGTAAGGGTACGGTCAGTACTGTCACATACAGTGGGGTACGGTTAGTTAAGTTACATACAGTGAAGGTACGGTCAGCTAAGTCACATATAGTGAGGGCACGGTCAATAGAGTCACATACAGTGAGGTAACGGTTAGCAAAGTCACCAACAGTGATTTTACGGTCAGTAAAGTCACATATAGTAAGAGTACGGTCAGTGAAATCACAAACAGTGAGAGTACGGTCAGTAAAGTCACATACAGTGAGGGTACGGTCAGTAAAGTCACATACAGTGATGGTATGATCAGTAAAGTCACATACAGTGAAGGTATGGTCAGTTAAGTCAGAAACGGTGGGGTTACGGTCAGTAATGTCACATACAGTGAGGGTACGGTCAGTAAAGTCACATACAGTGAAGGTACGGTCAGTTAAGTCACATACAGTGAAGGTACGGTCAGTAAAGTCACATACAGTGAGGGAAAGGTAAGTCAAGACACATACAGTGAGGGGACGGTCAGTAAAGTCACATACAGTGAGGTTACGGTTATCAAAGTCACCTACAGTGAGGGTACGGTCGGTAAAGACACATACAGAGAGGGTACGGTCAGTAAAGTCACATACAGTGAGGGTATGGTCAGTTAAGTCACATACAGTGCGGGTACGGTTAGTAAAGTCACATACAGTGCGGGTACGGTCAGTTTAGTCACATACAGTAAGGGTACGGTCAGTACTCTCACATACAGTGGGGTACGGTTAGTTAAGTTACATACAGTGAAGGTACGGTCAGCTACGTCACATATAGTGAGGGCACGGTCAATAGAGTCACATACAGTGAGGTAACGGTTAGCAAAGTCACCAACAGTGATTTTACGGTCAGTAAAGTCACATATAGTAAGGGTACGGTCAGTTAAGTCACATACAGTGAAGGTACGGTCAGTAAAGTCACATACAGTGAGGGTACGGTCAGTAAAGTCACATACAGTGATGGTATGATCAGTAAAGTCACATACAGTGAAGGTATGGTCAGTTAAGTCAGAAACGGTGGGGTTACCGTCAGTAATGTCACATACAGTGAGGGTACGGTCAGTAAAGTCACATACAGTGAAGGTACGGTCAGTTAAGTCACATACAGTGAAGGTACGGTCAGTAAAGTCACATACAGTGAGGGAAAGGTAAGTCAAGACACATACAGTGAGGGGACGGTCAGAAAAGTCACCTACAGTGAGATTACGGTTATCAAAGTCACCTACAGTGAGGGTACGGTCGGTAAAGACACATACAGAGAGGGTACGGTCAGTAAAGTCACTTTCAGTGACGGTACGGTCAGTAAAGACACATACAGTGAGGGTACGGTCAGTAGAGTCACATACAGAGAGGGTACGGTCAGTAAAGTCACATAAAATGGGGGGTACAGTGAGTAGAGTCACATACAGTGAAGGTATGGTCAGTAACGTCACATAGAGTGAAGATACGGTCAGTAAAGTCACTTTCAGTGACGGTACGGTCAGTAAAGACACATACAGTGAGGGTACGGTCAGTAGAGTCACATACAGAGAGGGTACGGTCAGTAAAGTCACATAAAATGGGGGGTACAGTGAGTAGAGTCACATACAGTGAAGGTATGGTCAGTAACGTCACATAGAGTGAAGATACGGTCAGTAAAGTCACGAACAGTGAGGGTATGTTCACTAGAGTCACATACAGTGGGGATACGGTCAGTAAAGTCGCATACAGTGAGGGTACAGTCACTAGAGACAAATACAGTGAGGGTACGGTCAGTAAAGACACATACAGTGAGGGTACGGTCAGTAAAGACACATACAGTGAGAGTACGGTCAGAAAAGTCACAAACAGTGTACGGTCAGTCAAGTCACATACAGTGAAGGAACGGTCTGTTAAGCCACATACAGTGAGGGTACGGTCAGTAAAGTCACTTTCAGTGAGGGTACGGTCAGTAGAGTCACATACAGAGAGGGTACGGTCAGTCGAGTCACATAAAATGGGGGTACGGTCAGTAGAGTCACATACAGTGAAGGTATGGTCAGTAAAGTCACAAACAGTGAGGGCACATTCACTAGAGTCACATACAGTGAGGGTACGGTCAGTAAAGACACATACAGTGTACGGTCAGTCAAGTCACATACAGTGAGGGTACGGTTTGTAAAGCCACATAAGGTGAAGGTACGGTCAGTAAAGTCACATGCAGTGAGGGTACGGTCAGTAGAGTCCCATACAGTGAGAGCACGGTCAGTTTAGTCACATACAGAGGAGGTACGATCAGTAAAGTCACATACAGTACGGGTACGATCAGTAAAGTCACATACAGTGCGGGTATGGTCAGTTAATTTACGTACAGTGAGGGTACGGTCTGTAAAGACACATACAGTGAGGGTACGGTCAGAAAAGTCACAGACAGTGTACGGTCAGTAAAGTCACATACAGTGAGGGTACGGTTTGTAAAGCCACATACGGTGAAGGTACGGTCAGTAAAGTCACATGCAGTGAGGGTACGGTCAGTAGAGTCACATACAGTGAGGGTACGGTCAGTTTAGTCACATTCAAAGGAAGTACGATCAGTAAAGTCACATACAGTGCGGGTACGGTTAGTAAAGTCACATACAGTGCGGGTATGGTCAGTAAAGTCACATACAGTGAGGGTATGGTCAATGAAAATCACAGACAGTAAGGTTATGGTCAGTAGAGTCACATACGGTGATGGCACAGTCAGTCAAGTTACCAAAATTGAAGTTACAGACAGGTGCAGGGCTCAGATAGGCTTCAATATGTACACGGACTTGCGCAATATCGGTACAAATAGTATAAATATTATATTTTACAACTTACCCTTAATAGCACAGGTAGGCCGCGGAGCACTCCATGTGGCGGCCGCCGTACATGTAACAGATTGGGCGCCCTGCAGGTCGTATCCACTGTCGCACTCGTACTGGCCGATGCTCGTGTATACTGTGCCGCTCTGTGTAACAACACCGTTTGCAGGGGCCGTCAACGGACCGCAGTCTGAAAACATAAGTTGACCCAATTATGGTGGTCGAGCTTTTGTCTGATATCTCTTTCATTTTTCATCTTACATTGTACTTATTAGAAAGAATGAGACAATGTGCCACTTGTTAAAGTTAGCAACGTTATTGCGACATCGTAGTAACATTTAAACGTGAAATATGTGATGGTGTGCTAATATATTCAAATGAAGCAAGTACAGTTGAAACAGTAATATAAAATCGGGTTCGGAACACTGCAGATCACAATTATATACATTAAACATTCAGACAAGTTACACATTTAAAGTTAACAACAATGACATTAACTTAGCTCTTACAATTGTCCCAACTCGTGTAAGTAACACAACAGATCATAAATGTATACATAAAACTTCAAGAGCAGTTAAAGTGACACTCTTATTCAAAATCAATACATAAACATATATAACAAACATAAATTTTGACTGAAAAACCTTTAACTACTTACTAAATAATGCTTTTATGGAAAATATTAATTACTGATAACAAGATTGTAACCGTGTATTTAATAGCAGAGAGCGCAAAAATATTAAAAGATTGGCTAATGCTAAAATATTTACTGTGGTCTACTATAGTCTCATAAGGTAGAAATACCGTGTTTTATGCTCATTTCTTTAAATTTAAGTCGATATCCTAAGAACCATTGTTTTTGACATTTATTCATCCTTTTTGGAATATAAAAACAATATTTTAATTGTGGTAAATCTTGTTTGGGAGTAAGAGTGCATCTTAAAGATTTGGCATTTAACAACGATGACATAAACAAAGTTGTTAACTTAAACAAAGTTCTGAACAATCGGCCATTTGAAGGAATCGTATGTATTTCAACAGTGTACTTGAATTTCAGAGAATGAAGAGATCACTGTATGTAGGGTGAGGAATCACGTGACCTAAGGGGTTCTTACATGGATCACCACGGGTCATAACCCATGTAAACAAACAGTTAAGCGGCATTAATTTCGAAATAACTTTTTGACAGAAAAGATATGAAAATATTTCTTAGCCTATAAAAGACTATGATATTTTCTGCTTCTACACGTGTGAAATATTTTAGATTTGCATGTATTATAATTATGCAATCCTTGGCCAAATTTTCAGCGTTGCATCGTTCTACAAAATTTCATCAAGTTTCAATGGTATGAGATTATCTAATTGGCATGGATGTTATGACGTTTACCGTTGATGACGCAGATGGGACTCGATGAACTCCACGTGCCGGTAGACATGCAAGTGCGAGCGGTGGCGCCATTTATGGAGAACCCCACATTGCACGCGAACTCGGCATTGCCCTGGTACTCAGCATTCGGTAAAAACACTACCGTACCGTTCAAAGGTGCATCGATCGTTGGGCATGCTGAAACAACGAAATCATTTCCAATAAATTATTATAAAAAAATCTTTATCATGTATTATATGTATGTAAGAAGACAATACAGTCCAAACTTGCTATGTCGACGTCGGATATCTCCGGTTATGTCGACTTTTTTCTCCGGTCAAGAATTTATTCCCTCTTAATCCATATACTAAGTAAAATAAATCTGATTGTGTCTATTTTTCTATTTCGATTTTTTCGCTATGTCGACCTCCTATAAAAATAGCTCCTCCCAGAAAAAAAAAAACTTAAACGAGGCTGATGTAAGGGTGTTCCTAATTGTCATTTTCAAACGTCAATCAAACCGCTTGAAAATGTGTGACGGGGGTTTGGGGTATTCCCCTAGCCACAATAATGCGTGTTTGGGGAACTTTTTAACATTTGGACATTCATTTTGTTCCCTAAACGCCACAAGTCGACTGATTCATACCAATGTAAAATGTTTTCTTCAACTGTAACTACGCAATATTTAACACATTTTTTTAAATAAAAAACGAAAGTTGCGCATTAACTAATTATAGCCAATACCTTTCTCTTATAACACTGAAGTGTTTCATGAAACACTTATTCAGATCGACTTCTGTCAACAAAGCATCACCATTTTAGAACTACATGTATATAGCAGGTGCCCGTTATCTATTCGCTCAATATACTTAGCGCTGGGATCTATCATTTTGGGGTAGGAAAACAACAAGTTGGATATGGACTCGTCGAGTCGCCAAATCAAAAATTGTCAAAGACTCTGAAGCGGCTGTCTTTATGGACATGTATTGCCCGTAACACCCCGTAACACAAAATATTAGAAAAGCTGCAAAAGTGTACAACATTGTCGTTTTGATAAATGTATACGACAGAGATATGCCGAACAAAACTTATCTTATAGATCCAAACACATTTCATATAGGCTATCTTACAAACAATGGCGCATGTTGGCGCTACACCGTCCCAACTTCCGTTTGCCAGGCACTGCACGGAAGAAAGGCCGATCCGTATGTAGCCAGTGTCGCAAGAGAAATAAGCTTTCGCTTGGTAGAGCGTCCCTTCACCGTGATTGACTGCTCCATTTTCCTGTGGACTGAGGGTCCCACAATCTGTAACAAAAATGCAAAACAATAATTTATTCCGTAGAGAGGAATCCCTAGATATTGAACTTCCTGAAAAAGCATTCCTTTTTTTCATATCTTCAAAGAATCTTATAATTGTATAAGTTCCGAACGTTAAGTAGGAATCGAACTTCCTGCAAAAGCTTTACTTTCTCCCGAATCGTCAATGCATCTTATAATAATATGAATTCCGAACGTATTTTATTTCTTAAGTTTCACAGATCGCCCAGGAGTGGTATTCACTATTCAACTTAATAAGAAAGTCTTATGGTCATACATCATTGACTTAATCCACTCTATTGGTCAGATATTAATTACACGTAATCCGATTAGCTACATCGTTATTATATCCAGTTAAGACTTATATTGAAACCAGCCTTCAAAGCGTTACCCGCCATTTTGGAAAACAACAAATCATGTAGACACTGTTTAGAAAAGGATAATTCGTAAACAAGGTCATTTGTTCTTTATTTCATTAATTTCTAAACAGTTTACCTATTCTCGAGCAGACGGCAGTATCAGTTTTAAGATATCCGGACACGCATGCGCATACGCCAGATGCGCATTCGGAGTTCTGGATGTTTGCGCATACTTCCGGCCGTGTGCTGCAGTCGTCCCCAAGAAGACCTGGAGGAGAGCAGGTTTAAATGTTTTTCATAACAAAGCTATAACACTGTTAAATTTTCCGGATGTTGAGTATAAATCAGGCCAACATGTGGGTAATATAATAATAATAATGATAATAATAATAACAAAAATAATAATAATTATTATTATTATTATTATTATTATTATTATTATCATTATTATTATTATTATTATTATTATTATTATTATTATAAAAATAATAATAATAATAATAATAATGATAATAATAATAATAATAATAATAAAATATTAGTAAAATAAAAAAAACTATAACACAGTACCTGCTCTGCACGTGATACCCGTGTGCCCATCAGTACACGCACACGAGAAACCGTTCACGAGGTCAGTGCACGTGCCACCATTATCGCACGGTTTTGATGCACACTCCTGTATGTCTGAAATTCGAAATATTAGCTTTATTTTTCATCTTAAAGGCGCATTGTATGTGTTTCGATTTGATTAACAGAAACCGGATGTAAGTAAGGTGGATGATTTCTGAAATTTCGTGTTGATGGGATTTTCTTCATTTCCTAGTTATAAAAATGCAAATATTTTTCTTAAATAGCTGCAATCACCACAAAGCCACAACGCATTGTTGATTGTGTGGCACGGACTATGTTGACACACAAACATGTTCATTTTGTATAAAGAAATTTTCGGAAAAAATGCCAATGCTTTTTTATAAGATATCTGATCAAATCGTCTTTCGTAAAATTTGCTGAATTCCTAAAGACACGTTTTTGTTGTGCTTGCTAAATTATTATTATAGTGTGTACCTGTGTCTTCGTCTGTCCGAAGAGTCGTTACTCGGGGGGCCCTGTGTGACAGTGCTATACACTGGTGCACGTGAAAGAGCCAGGGTAGCTCTAACCAGGGTTACATTTTGACCGTGCACGATGCTCCAAATAACTAAAATGACTAACAATATAATCGGAGCACACTCTGAATGGGCCTTGCCCGCGTGCGAGTGTAAATAAACTTACACACCTGTTTCACAGAATGTCCCGGTGTATCCCGTCTGACACACACAGTCGTAGCCGTTGATGAGATCCTGACACAGGCCACCATTCAGACACTGGTGGGAGGCACATTCGTCTATATCTACAATTAAATGGAAACAATTTGAGAATACAATCCAACAATTCATATACGTTAAACCACTGAGTTTACTGAATAACGATCATTCGATTTCGACTTCCAACACCAACAACAGTCATTTTGGACACTTGTGGTCCCCCAGTCTAAAAATGAACAATGGTGTGACCATTCAACCAATTTACTTATTGGACTGCAGTAGCATTGGTCCAAGGGCTGGTATTCATTATGACGAGCAATCCGATTAGCTACATCGGTCCTAGATCAAATTAAAACAAGTTTTACATACCGACCTAGTTAAACATGCATAGGTTGTCCGGTAAGCGCAGTTGAAAGTGCACTCGCCTCTCACCAAGGCGACCCGGGCTCGATTCCCGACTAGGGCGTGTGTGAGTTCAGTTGTTGATTACCATGTCTGACAAGAGGGTTTACACCAACCACTCCTTTTTTCCCCAACAACGCATGATCAAACTCTCACCCAACATCGTGCCAACAAGAGTGACTTAGAAGAAGTAATTACTATCGTCACCAGAATTTAAGCTTATTTACATACAATTCTACTGCCTGTTATCTCACTTCGAATACCCGGCCATGCACGGATACACTAGGAAATGGAACCTTCTGAAAGTGTTGTATCAAACCTTAACTACACCCATACAGTGGTCCATACTACGCCCCTGCATGTCAATACTCACCAGTTTCGCAGTTGTCCCCGTTATACCCGGGCACACACTGACACGCATATCCGTTCACTTGATCCACGCACGTGGCCCCGTGCTCACACAGGTTGGTGGCGCACTCATTAATGTCTGGAGGTGTATAAGTCATTCATAATTTGTGCAGGTGAACATCATACTAGATAAACGTATTGTTAGCTAAATAAAACATGTTTAATTGAATAAACTTTTAACAGTTTGGCAAAGACAATGCTAATGGAATTTGGTTGAGAGGGTAATCATTGTTATATTTTCAAAAGGAATTATACATGCTTATTCATTTTACTTTGTTTAACAACGTTTTACGTATCTTCAGTGTAATAAGTATCAAATAAATGTTTTGGTGTTATTGACTAGTATCGAATTACTCGTGCTGCATTCGGTGTCTTCATATCCGGCAACGCAAGCGCAGTAGTAATCATCCACAAGGTCAGTGCACGAGCCACCGTTCTGGCAGGGTGAGGGTAAGCAGTTGTTAATATCTGGAAAATAAACGATACAATGCAAGAACATTTTCAGGAAGGTTGCAATGAATTCTTTGAAAGTTTTGGTCGGTGGGCAAAGCTATTTTAGTGGGAAATCAAAGAACAGCAAGAACATACCAATGAACAGACTCGCATAGATTTCAATACCATAGTTTCAAATGCATATTATATAATGTTTATTACTAATTTTACAAACTAATTCGACGATGTACCGGCATACATTCCGGGGGGGGGGGGGGGGGGGGGGTGGAAAGAAAATGGCCAAGGAATGCCGATAATCAAATACAGCAGATTAAAATACCATACATGTAGTAATACATTTTTTTCTTGATACTTTTTTCATATCTAGAAATCGCTCACAATTTGTACGGCTATAGAAAAAATATGTGAATAACAAATACAAAATAAGTGTTAAAACATGCACACTAAACAAACCAACTATCCTCCCTTGCCCTCATCTTAATATAGTTTGGGACAACCAGCTGTTGTTGTTTTTTTTGCAGTAGTTGTTGTTGTTACTGTTGTTGTTACTGTTGTTGTTGTCGTTGTTGTTGTTCTTGTGCTGGTGGTTGTGGTGGTAATGGTGGTGGTGTAGTTGTTGTTGTTGATGTTGTTGTTGTTGGTGTTGTTGTTGCTGATGTCGTTATTTTACTGTAACTGTTACTGTAACTGTTACTGTTGTTGATGTTGGTGGCTGTGGTGGTTGTTGTTGTTTTTGTTGATATTGTTATTGTTGTTGTTGTTGGTGGTGGTGGTGGTGGTGGTGGTGGTGGTGATGGTGTTGCTGTTGCTGCAACTGTTGCTGCTGCTCTTTTCGTTGACGTCGGCGTTGTTAATGTTTTGTATGTTTTTGATATTTCTATGTTTCATGATTTAATGTTATTACATTGTTATCCAAACGAAAATTAAAACACACACATTAAATAAAAGCTATCCATCACAGCTTACCATTGTCACAATTTTTCCCATCATACCCAGCGACACAAGCGCACGTGTAATCGTTCACCAGATCCGTGCACGTGCCGTGTGCACAGGGGTTAGGGGAACAGTTGTCAATGTCTGAAATATACGATGAGATTGGAAGTTAACAGTTATGTACACACGTAACGCTTCTTGGAGTTCGTACACATGCCATAAAAACATGTACGTGAAGTTAGCGGCCTAGCGGCCTAGCGGCCTAGCGGCCTAGCGGCCTAGCGGCGTGAAGTTAGCGGCCTAGCGGTCTAGCGGCGTGAAGTTAGCGGCCTGGCGGCCTAGCGGCCTAGCGGCCTAGCGGCGTGAAGTTGGCGGCCTAGCGGCCTAGCGGCCTAGCGGCCTGGCGGCCTAATTATATTTTCTATTTCCAAGCAATTTTTAATGAGTTTTTTTTTAAACAATGATAAATCAAGGTTTTTTATTCATATAGTTACATAGCGGCCTTAAATTGTTATCTATTCAGAATATTTTTCTTTACCTTTTATTCTAAAACAATTTTAAATTAACTGTTTTATGCACAAATTATCACTCTGAAGCGTTTTTCAACTTTTTTTCAAAAAAGTCGATCGAGCACTTCAGCGGCCTAGCGGCCTAGCGGCCTAGCGGCCTAGCGGCGTGAAGTTAGCGGCCTGGCGGCCTAGCGGCCTAACGGCCTAAAATGGTTTCCTATTTCAAAGCATGTATACATGCATTTTCTTCTAAAACAATGACACATTAACTGTTTTTATGCACAAATTAACACTTTGAAGCTATAAGCGATTATCAACAGTCTTCTTTTAAGAGCGTCGATAAAGCAGTCAGCTATTTCAAAGCATTAAACATGCCTGTTCTTCTAAAACAATGATGTATTTACTGTTTTTATGCACAAATTATCACTCTGAAGCGTTTTTCATTTTTTCGCCCAAAAAGTCGATCGAGCACTTCAGCGGCCTAGCGGCCTAGCGGCGTGAAGTTAGCGGCCTGGCGGCCTAGCGGCCTAAAATGGTATCCTATTTCAAAGCATGTATACATGCATTTTCTTCTAAAACAATGACAAATTAACTGTTTGAATGCACAAATTAACACTTTGAAGCTATTAGCGATAATCAACATATTTTTTCAAAAAAGTCGATTAAGCAGTCAGCTATTTCAAAGCATTAAACATGCCTGATCTTCTTAATCAATGATATATTTACTGTTTATATGCACAAATTATCACTCTGAAGCGTTTTTCTACTTCAAAAAAATCGATCGAGCACTTCAGCGGCCTAGCGGCCTAGCGGCCTAGCGGCCTAGCGGCCTAGCGGCGTGAAGTTAGCGGCCTGGCGGCCTAGCGGCCTAAGATGGTTTCCTATTTCAAAGCATGTATACATGCATTTTCTTCTTAAACAATGACATATTAACTGTTTGTATGCACAAATTAACACTTTGAAGCTATTAGCGATAATCAACATATTTTTTTCAAAAAAGTCGATTGAGCAGTCAGCTATTTCAAAGCATTAAACATGGCTGATCTTCTAAAACAATGATGTATTTACTGTTTTTATGCACAAATCGATCGGGCACTTCAGCGGCCTAGCGGCCTAGCGGCGAGAAGTTAGCGGCCTGGCGGCCTAGCGGCCTAGCGGCCTAAAATGGTTTCCTATTTCAAAGCATGTATACATGCATTTTCTTCTAAAACAATGACATATTAACTGTTTTTATGCACAAATTAACACTTTTTAAAACAGTAAATATATCATTGATTAAGAAGATCAGGCATGTTTAATGCTTTGAAATAGCTGACTGCTTAATCGACTTTTTTGAAAAAAATATGTTGATTATCGCTAATAGCTTCAAAGTGTTAATTTGTGCATTCAAACAGTTAAAATGTCATTGTTTTAGAAGAAAATGCATGTATACATGCTTTGAAATAGGAAACCATTTAGGCCGCTAGGCCGCCAGGCCGCTAACTTCACGCCGCTAGGCCGCTAGGCCGCTGAAGTGCTCGATCGACTTTTTTGGGCGAAAAAATGAAAAACGCTTCATAGTGATAATTTGTGCATAAAAACGGTAAATACATCATTGTTTTAGAAGAACAGGCATGTTTAATGCTTTGAAATAGCTGACTGCTTTATCGACGCTCTTAAAAGAAGACTGTTGATAATCGCTTATAGCTTCAAAGTGTTAATTTGTGCATAAAAACAGTTAATATGTCATTGTTTTAGAAGAAAATGCATGTATACATGCTTTGAAATAGGATACCATTTTAGGCCGCTAGGCCGCTAGGCCGCCAGGCCGCTAACTTCACGCCGCTAGGCCGCTAGGCCGCTAGGCCGCTGAAGTGCTCGATCGACTTTTTTGAAAAAAAGTTGAAAAACGCTTCAGAGTGATAATTTGTGCATAAAACAGTTAATTTAAAATTGTTTTAGAATAAAAGGTAAAGAAAAATATTCTGAATAGATAACAATTTAAGGCCGCTATGTAACTATATGAATAAAAAACCTTGATTTATCATTGTTTAAAAAAAAAACTCATTAAAAATTGCTTGGAAATAGAAAATATAATTAGGCCGCCAGGCCGCTAGGCCGCTAGGCCGCCAACTTCACGCCGCTAGGCCGCTAGGCCGCTAACTTCACGCCGCTAGGCCGCTAGGCCGCTAGGCCGCTAGGCCGCTAACTTCACGTACATCATAAAAACAAGGATGCGAAGATATAGCAAATGAGTCCAAAATGATTGCGCAGTGTAAAAGAAACATTGTAGATAAAATTTATGTTAATATTTTATTGGTCTTAATTTGATCTAAGAACGATGTAGCTAATCGGATTGCGTAATATAAATAGCAAAATTTAAAAAAAAAAAACAACAACATATATCCGGACGTGAAAATAAAAAAACTGAAAATAGCGTACTTGTCTCGCAGTTTGCCCCGGTATAGCCCGTGATACAAGTACACGTGTACTGGTTGACCTCGTCCACACATTGTCCTGCATTCTTACAGGGATTAGAGCTGCATTCGTACGTATCTGCAAAAGCATATGATATTAGAATATATAGAATCAGATTTATATCACGTATGTTTCTATTATTTAAGTGGTGGAACAATGAAAATATAGTTTGTTGTTTAGTAATTAATAACATAGTGTTGGATAACCCAGTCAATGCAACTGAACACATTCAAAGCTCACTCAGCGATTGCTTCCCTTTGATGTACAGTAATCATTACCGCCAACTCGGAACACGTCGGTCAGTCTCCATCAAAAACAACCTCGGATGTATATATATACTTTTACATGCCAGCGTTCAAAATGAAATGCATTTATGGTGCAGTCCATTGGTGTAAAATACTAATTCTACATTAACATACCAGTTTGGCAGAACTGACCCTCATACCCGTCCACACACGTGCACGTGTAACCAGCTACAACGTCGACGCACGTGGCGCCGTTTACACAAGCATGCGTTAAGCAGTCGTCCAAATCTGAAATGGGGAATTAGTGAATGGTATGCCATTTATGTGATCGAAATAACTTTTTGTTTCTAGTAATTTGGCGGAGTCAATGGAATGTCAAGATAACCATTAAGCCGATTGTTCAGAACTTTGTTAATGTTAACAACGCGAGTTACGAAATCGTTGTTAGAGCTGCACTCTCACAGATTGAGCATTTAAACAACTTTTTTTTTAATTTTTGTCTTGGAAAGTACATTTTTTGCGCAAATATCTGCAAACCAATGATATAAGATTGCTGACAAAAAATCAGATCGTATATTTTTCATATTTCTGTTCAAAAGTTAATGTTTTATGGCTTAAACCGTTACTAATGGTTTAAGAAAACTGCATAAAACATCATTTTTTCGTACTTAAATATAAAAATCTGCGATCTGATTTTTGTCAGCAGTCTTTTGTAACTGGTTTCAATGGATTTTCGCAAAACTTGGCTCGTTCCAAGACAAAAAATAAAAATGTTATCAAAACGTCCAATCTGTGAGAATGCAGCTTTAACTTTTAAAATGAACTTTTGATAATATGTTCCTATGTTTAAGTAAATCAAATACAGCTTAAACAGTTGTCTCAAATCTTGTTGGAAATACTGCAATTCAAAAACTTTCAGAATAGTCGAATATTTAAAAGTTAACAACGACAACATTAACAACGTTGTTAATTTAAACACAGTTCTGAACAGTCAACGCTATGTTCAGTGTGTGTATACCACGTGGTAAATTACGTCATATATGCTAAGTCGGAAGGCAAAAATTTGCTTAAAATGAAGACTAAAATCAAACATAACTTTTCATTTACAAAACCATTTTAAATGAAACAAAGGGCAGTCTATGCCGCTTAAAGAGCCCCGCATTTATTTCATATCCGACATTTTATGAGGTTATTAGTTTCCTTAAACACTTCGACAAACATGTTTCCAAAATAATGTTTTGGCAATGCTACGTCAGACGGCCATATTATGAAAAGGTTTGTCGAAGTGTTTCAAGAAACTAAACTAGCAATCAAATTCTGGTAAAAGACCGAAGGTAGGGCTCCGAAAGCGGCGTAGACTGCGCTATGTTTCATTTAAAATGGTGAAGAAATAGAGAAGTTATCTTTGTTTAAAGTATTTTCTCAAATGAAAATATTGCCTTCCGACGTAAAATTTATGACGCAATTTATCACGTGGTGTACACACACTGTATCTTATACACTAAGGAAATAAGTAGAACAAGAGAAAGTTCAATTTATTGTAATTTCAGTGTCATATATCCGAGAAGATTAACATTATCAGTTATATAATTTAAACTATGTGTATTTAAATATGGTATATGTTCACATGTCCATCAGATAAGGTAGCTTACTGTTTTGGCATAAGTTGCCGCCCCATCCATCCGCACACTCGCACGTGTAACTGTTCACCCCGTCCACGCACGTGCCGCCATTCTCACACGTGACTGTGGCGCAGTCGTCAATATCTGAAAGTGATATTTCATTTTTGCTGTTTATGTTTGTATCCCAATTTTCAGAATCTCTGTACTTCAATAAAAAATAAGTAATAAATAAAACAAAAACTGTTCCGTCTGAGGCTTTTAGAATGCTTTAAGCTAGAAATGTTTCGATGAACGATTATAATCGGAAATTGATTTGTTGGGACTGAAAATGGCAACAATCGATTGAACTTGGTCATAATCAATCATCCATTCCACCGGCTGTGGAGTTGTTTTCTTCTTTCTTCTCGTTATTTGCGTTCGGTCAATTGCCGCCGTTTTTCTCCTTTGAGTTCATTTATTATACATTCGGAAGCGTTCAGTTGTTATAGTTACAATATGGCCGAAAGCAACAGCAACACTAAATAACTTCAAACATACACATGCCATAAGCATAGTTATGGATAACGAGTTATTGTTTAAGAATAAGACTATACTTCGTCAAATAGTGATTTTACTAGCGATAATCGATTACTTGAGTGGAACCGAATCGAGAGTCAAACTGGAACCGATTCCCAGCACTACTTTGAGCCAAACTTAGGGTGTGTTTTTTTTAAATTGTTATGAGTAAAACTATTGGAATGATCCTTCCGAAAACTCTTTATATTTCAAATTTTGAAATCGTAGATTTTTCAAAAAAAAAAAAAAAAGCTTCATGGCATATCGCTATAAAGAAATTGATAGATAAAGCAATATAATTATAGTTACCAGTAGCACACATAGTTCCAGTATAACCGGTAACACAGTTACACGCGTACCCGTTCACTTGGTCCACACACGTGGCGCCATTTTGACACACCGACGCCGGACAGTCGTCTATATCTGTAAATGTGTCATATGAAATTAATTCATTAAATAATCACACAAAAAATATTATTCAATTATTTTAAGGACAAGCTTCTAAAGGCTCCAAGCCTGAGCATTACAACGACAATTCTAAATATGCCACCTGTAGCTCTCGGATTCAGAGGGTAGTTTGGGGTACACGGTAATAATTTGAGGATATCATGCACAATAAATAATCGAGGTGCTTATTCAAAACGAGCGAATCTATCACCCCTTAGACTGCCCCTACCGTCTCTACCGCCATCAACACTTCACTTACCAGTTCCAATACACTTACCAGTTCCACTACTCATACCACTTCCGCTACACTTACCACTTCCACTACACTTACCACTTCCGCTACACTTGCTACTTACAACTTCCGCTACACTTACCACTTCCACTACACTTACCATTTACTACTACAACCACCGTTACATTTACCACGTCCACTACCACTATCTCCACCATTACATTTACCACGTCCACTACCACTATCTCCACCATTACATTTACCACGTCCACTACCACTATCTCCACCATTACATTTACCACGTCCACTACCACTATCTCCACCATTACATTTACCACGTCCACTACCACTATCTCCACCATTACATTTACCACGTCCACTACCACTATCTCCACCATTACATTTACCACTTCCACTTCCATTAGCACTTCCAAAACCACTGCCACCACCACAACACTTACCACTTCTATCACGATTACCACTTCCACTACACTTACAACTTCCACCATGATTACCATTTCCACTACACTTCCACCACCCATATCGAGTATGTTTTTGACGTTGTTAATGAATAATGAAAAGTATTTATAAGGTAAGGTAAGAGTGTAAATTTTCCAAAAAGGTATATTTGACTGATAAATATTGTTTTGTAGTATCGGTATTTAAATGCGTTATCGTATGACTTTTTCTGCCAAGTATATCGTTTCAGAAAAAGGTCAAGTGTCTTACTTGTGTCACAAAGACTTCCGGTGAAGCCCAACACACACGTGCAGGTGTATGCGTTGATAAGGTCATTACACGTGCCACCGTTATTGCACGAGATGGCTAGAGATAGACATTCGTTGATTTCTGAAAATACCAAAAAAATGCAGTTATATTTTCATTCACTTTTTCATTTATTTTTATACAGACGTAATTAGAATAATTGAATGTAAGAATTGACCGTACCAAAAGTAGAACCGTTTAAACGATTCAAATCAGATTATTTGAAGAAAATTTGAAACATCTCGTCGTAAAGTTGGATTTAGTCCACGATCCAATTAATATATACCATACTGATTGCTGATAAAGATTCTTGCATTAAATGATTATTCCTTTCGACGTTGGTTAGAATTTTACCTTCATGTCGTTAAGTTATATTATCTAACTCACCCGTCTATATATTTCATAGAGTCTAACCAATATGTCAATACGTTTAATAGAATCTAACCCACCTGTCCCACACGTGACCCCCTCATATCCGGGCACGCAATTACAGGTGTATCCGTTAACGCCATCAACACAACTGGCGCCATTTAGACAAGGATTCGATCCGCATTCATCAATGTCTGATAATAAAAGAATAGTATATATATATACATATGTCAATTATCTGAAATTATATCGACACATTGCATTCAATATTTATTTTTTTAGTTTTGTTTAAAACTACCGCATAAAAAGGGCAGTGTTTTATTACCACGTGATAAATTACGTCATATATGCAACAGTACGTCGGAAGACAACATTTTGCTTAAAATAAAGACTTTAATTAAAGTTAACTTTTTGTTTTACTACTAACACAAATTTAAATAAAAACAAAGGGCAGTCTACGCCGCTTTAAGAGCCACGCCTTCGTTTTATTACCGAAGCTTGATAAGGTGATTAGTTTCATCAAACACTTCGACAAACCTGTTTCCGAATAATGTTTTGACAGTGCTCCGTCAGTCGGCCGTATTGTGAAACGGTTTGTTGAAATGTTTTAAGAAACTACACTCTCAATCAAACTCTGGTAAAAGACTGAAGGCGGGACCCCGTAAGCGGCGTAGACTGCGCTATGTTTCATTTTTAATGGGGAAGAAATTGTGAATTTATTATCTTTGTTTAAAGTCTTCATTCGAAGCAAAATGCTGCCTTCTGACGTAGCATTTATGACGCAATTTATCACGTAGTGTACTCACACTAAGTGCGTTCAACTTTAACACTTCTGTGGATTGAACGATGAGAAAAATCGATTGTCTGTCTCCGAAGTCGGCGATAATCGATTCTGATTTTTAAAAGTCGATTACCGTTTACAACCTTACAATAACAGAATAGTTTGCTTTACTAGAACCTATACTTCTTCATCTTAAATAAGAGATTAAAATAGAAAATTCTAGAAAACCAAAGCATGGTTATAATAAGTTTTATACCAAAGACATTCAAGGTCTTTATATCAAATAAGCCTAGTCCTAGGGTCATGGTTACGAACAATCTCAAATCTGAGTTCCGACTTTAAGCTGCACTTTCACAGATTTACCGTTTTGACAACTTTTTATTTTTTGTCTTGGAATGAGCAAAATTTTGCGTAAATTTATGAAAACCTTTGATAAAACCCTGCTAACAAAAGATCGGATCGCAGATTTTTATATTTCCGTTCGAAAATTAATGTTTTATGGCTAGAAGCGTTACTAACGGTTTAAGAAAAATGCATAAAACATCAATTATTTAACTTCAATATAAAAATCTGAGATCTATTTTTGTCAGCAGTCTCATTTTCGCATAAATTGGCTCGTTCCAAGTCATTTTTTTTTAAAAGTTGTCAAAACGTTCAATCTGTGAGAGTGCAGCTTTAAGCTGCAAATGAACAAAACTTTAGTCCTTTGTAACTATCAATACAATTCTTTGTTATTATACAAAAGAGCTTTTCTGAGTCTGATGCGAGTCTCGGACTTGAGTGACTGTTCATAATCATGTTGAATGCCAATTTTGATACTTTTAGATTAACAATTGTATATCACCTTCAATTGTATCCATTTTATCATTGTGAAATCAAATATTGGTCGAAAAGGCCCCTACGATTATTTCCGATAAGCGATTATGTTATTTTCAATCACTAATTATTTCAAAAAGTAGATAAATAAACACTGCAAAACTGTACAATATACCAAATATTTGCCAAATTTTAGTGATAATAAAAATATTTCTATATGGCAATTGAAAGGTTTTAAATAAATAAAGCATGGTTATTTAAAGAGTAACAGTTATTACTGGTTTGACAATCGCCGCCCTCAAATCCCGCTACGCATGCGCACGTGTATGTTGCCAGTCCGTCTGTACACGTGCCACTGTTTAAGCAAGGAGTAACTGCGCAGTCATCCGGATCTGCAAAAAAAATATAAAATTATTATAAAAATTATATCATCCAGATTAAGGAAATATGCTTATGTCTCAATAAAGTTACTGTTCCGGAATAAAGTAATTGAAAGTTAAGTAAGGATTGCATATTTTACTGACATCTTATTGTATAATTAGCCCGATGCATATATATATTTTCTTTTTTTTTAACCGAAAATTCATGTTTATTGGAATTAGATGATATATACTGAATATAAATAAGCGATCCATAGTGGCATTTGCCCATTAGTGTAATTATGTATGTAATTAAAATCTAGTGACGTCAAAATGTATTCGGTGACGTCATAACTTACTAGTCAAACAAGTTGTGCCTTCATAACCCGTGGCGCACGTGCACGTGAATTGGTTGAGCTCGTTGTTACATGTTCCACCGTTATCACAGGGGTTAGAAGCACACTCATCGATATCTGAAAGATAATATGTACATTGAGGTTCATGAAAAATCGAAATGTCCATACGGAACTCCTCGGCCATTTTTCACCGGAAACAACCTCGGATGCATGCCGATACATCAGTAGAAGTAGTTCGGTAAAATTTAAATGAGAGTATTAACTATTAATAGTGATTTTAACGTATATTTTGTATTAGGAAGACAAATTGATTGCCGGTGAGGTATTTAATTGCAAAATTACTTAAGATCCCAAAGAGTAAAGTCATAAAATTTAACTGCTAAATTGATATTACTACGCGATCTACTTGCATCGTAGGTAAAGAGTACCGATTTCTGACATTGTTAACCGTCCATATATATCAGAGGTTGTTTTCGATAAAAAAAATGACCGGGGAGCTCTGAATGAGAGTAGTCATTAACAGAGCAATGATGATGATGTATGTGTTTTTATTTATGGCAATGTATGCGTCGTCTGCACCAATGGTATCTTCTCTGTTAAAACTTCAAATGATGACGAACAGAACATGATAATATTGAGTACCGGGTGTATCCGGGGATAAAACCTATGCTATAAGACACACAGTCGTTTAATGGAAATGGACTTCTGCTTTGGTGTCTATTGACTTGTAAATTTTTCAGTTACATTTAACCTAAAGGTATTTTCTTTTTCTTCCTATTTATCAAAGGGGTCACTCCTACCAACAATCTAGCAAAAACTAACTATGAACCACTGTGGTTTAACATGGCCAGAAAATCAGGAAGGCCTTAATAGCGTACAGCAGGAGTTCACGCGACTGTGATGGGCAACAATACTGGCCCCAATTTCCCAAAACGTCTAAAGTCCTTAATAACAGAGTTAAGCTTAGCTGACTGTATTGCGCTGGTATAAGTTCTGTAAGTCTCTCATTATTAATTAAGTATAACCATTTGTTTTGTCTAAATGAAATAAGGAAATAAAGGCTTAAGTCTGTCATGATTAAAAAGTTTCAAAAATTGGTGCGGGGGGCTACGTTGATTATAATTCATTTTACCGATGCAGTTGGTAGTACTCCCGTCGTCCTGGTAACCGGCATTACACTGACAGGTGCCCGCAACGCACGCGCCATTTCCGATGTTAATACACAAGTCCGTAAGTACGACGCAGGCATCTCCCAGTGAGCCTGAAAGTATCGAGATCTTAAGAATACAACCACTTGCGGATCCAAGGGGGGGGGGTAGCAACTGACGCCCCCCCCCCCTTAAATCGCCCAAATTTACCTTTTATTTCAATATAAGTGAACGCCAAAATGCACCATTTCGGACGAGAATTTGTTGAAATTGTCTTATAGGTAGTACCATACACGATGAACTCAATTTCTTCGGAATTCCGACAAAGTTTGAAATTGGTCAAACTGGTGACGTTTTTTTGCGGTAATGTATGTGACGTCGATGAAACAAGTGACGTCATAAAAGCAAATGCTCTTCAAACAGCCGAAATTATGTTCCGTTAAATTCTAATTGAATCGTTATTTTTTAGGGTTTTAGTTCAAAATTGCAGAGAAACTTGCAAATAAAGAGTGACAAAATGTTTTAGAATTGCAGTTCATCTGCGTAGGTAAGCATTTGGACTTAACAAACCGTGCACTTACCTAATGTGTTCATTACCCGATGAACGCATTACTTTAACTTTCAATCCTTCAGTGTTGAAAAAATCAAAATTAGTATGTAGAACGTGCTTATAAATATTGATAACAGTATAACAGAAACATTCGAGAGGTTATTGACATCTACAAATTCATGAGGAAAGCGTTGTTTTGTGAAAGAAGGTCTGCCTACCAGTACACGTGAAACGAGAGATTCCGCGTACGCCTTATCAGGCTAATTACATCTTTTACGTAGCTACAAGTACAAGTAGTGTGTTCGCCACCTGTCTATTAAGTCATGTCCGCACCGAATCTGTGCATACAAAGCCAAACAAGGCTTATTCCTATCATTTGAACTCACGAAAAAGGGCGTCGCTGGCAACGACGGTACTGTCTTCCTTTAAACTTTATAATGCCATGAACATATTGACTTACAAAACCTCGTTTTAATATAAATATGTATGAGACAGGAGAGACAACTCTTCTTCCAATGAAATGACCCCTGTTTAAATTTAATCTCTTCAATAGCCCAGAAATGTCAGTTATTACCACAGGCGAGTGGTTTTATATGTGGTCATCAGTCGGATCGAGTTCAATTTGAGCTTTTGCCAGACTACGGAAAAACATTGAAATAAGTATGTGCATATGTTAGAATCAGATTATTAGGAGAAACTGCCTTGCCGAACCAATGCCTTATTAAGTGTTCATGATAATGGGATTTTCCTAGCCAAATCGTCCAAGGTACACAGCAAAGCTTAGGGCTTGGTAGATATTAAATATGCTTGAGTTTATGAAAAGTTTATCTAATGGTAATTCATCAATGACTTCATTCACTCTTTTTGGTCAGTTAATAGTATCAAGTAATCCGATTAGCTACATAGCTCTTAGATCGAATTACGACCAATATTGAAAACCAGCCCAGTAGAGTATCGGGGTTACCTGATGATGGAAAAAGGGCTACCTGGATCACATGTCGGGTCGGCTCCATTCCAGCCACCGCCTGCTCCGGAAACACAGTTCCTCAAAACGTTGCCATTAAGTTGAAAGCCGCTGTTACATGTATATGTCGCCGTCAGAAAGTCGTCACTTACAGTTACAGTGCCGTCAGTTGGAGGCGTAAGTGCCCCGCAGTCTAGAGTAATAATAAAACAAGTAAATGAATTATCTTCCGTGGCCATCATTTTGAATTATTCAGCATATATAATTATATTCAGTATATTTTACACATTTTGGCTAAAATTGTAATAATTCGAGTAAGGCTTCAAACTTAATTGATCCGACATGACCGACTGGAGGTATTGTCTATAATATGCATGGGCGACAACTGTCGAGAGAATAAAGCAGTATAGCTGCCTGGTCAACAATCTTTTCAGAAGTACATGTATTATGCTCATACACATTCTGGCTAAATAGGTGATGGTTTGACAAAGGCTTCTAAAGACACTGAGCGGACAACATACTGGACGCCACCCGCACGCAACCCGAAGGTCAAACTATAAAACGTCCCTTTTTATAAACGAGCGTATAATGATAGCAATACGTTTAAACGAAATTGTTAACACTGTTAAAGTATATTGCTTTTGCTTAAAATTTCCAAAGCAAAATACTTAAATGCAAAATATTTCAATGATAATCGTATAATTATATAAGAAAATACAATATAGACAGACTTACCATAATAACAGCCGGAGTTATCAGGAAGGGCTACGAAACCCTGTGCGGCTGAACAAACGCAGGAGCCAGAAACGACTGTGTCACAGACGGAGTTCGGGGTAGCCGCGCAATCGTCTGGTATCGTGCATCCTAAATGAGAGGGGAAACAAGTTTGACTCCTTAGTTTCATCGGTGAATTTAAACTGAAGTTCCCGAAACTTACAAAAGAGAGAGAAAACATGGCATATACAAGTAGCAATGATTACAAATGTTGTGCTTTGGTATGTTATCTTTAAAATTATGTTCATATATTATTTTCTTTGTGTAAAATATGGTTTGAAATAGCGCGGATTTCAAATTTAGAGTACTTTTAACACAAACATTATTTGTACTTACCATCAAATAATACGGCGTCGGTAATCTTAGTCAAAATCGAAAACAGAATTAAAACCGGAAAGATTTTGCTACGAAACATAGTGTGTTTTGGGCTGAAACATAAAAGCCAGTTACTAACACTTCAAAATAGTCCAGTTATTCACGTTCATTTATCAAAAATGAGTAGTGTCCTTTCTACGTACAGTCAATTTCGAAGTATTTTAATGTCTTTTAAATGTATGGTGTAAAGGTTTTGTTGAGTTGTTTAGTTCATCAATAGTGATTAAATGTATTGATATCATTGCAATCTTATGTTTTGGCTAGTTTTCAGCGCCATTATTCAAAACATGATTTAAAACACGATGCCAATTTTTGACAAAAGATGTGTTGATGTATTCACAGATACACTGATCATTACATTGACTTCGTGCTTTTGTAAATTATATAGGTATAAAATCTAAAGTATAAAATGAACTTATTCTAAATTAACAAAGAGTATGCAACATATGTAAGTTGAAACTTAATGCATCTACTATTAAACTGCGTATCGATAAATCCATTGAAAATAGCGTTTATTTGACCATGTTATATTGAATAAAATCAAAGCACTGAGAGTACTTACAGTGTGTGTAACGTTGATATTTTCGACGTGATGGCTCTTTCTCTTTAAGAGTGGTTAAATACGTTCGATTGATAGTCGATCAAGCCGGACAAGTGGGTTACACCGATTTTCCACACCACACAAGACCATGATTTCGTATAGCATTCAGGAACTTTTTCTTGAGCAATGATTAAAATGTTCGATTGATAGTCGAGCAAGTCCGACAAGTGGGTTACATCAATTTTCCACACCACACAAGACCATGATTTCGTAGAGCATTCAACTTCTTTTTCTTGAGCTATGATTAAAATGTTCGGTTGATGGTCAACCAAGTCGGACATGTAGGTAGCACTTTTTCCTTAGCTATGATTCTATAAGTTCGGTTGATAGTCGACCAAGTCCAAGAATATGATTACACAAATTTTCCACACCACCCAAGACCATGATTTCGTACAGCATGCAGGATCTCTTTCTTCAGCTATGATAAAATTAGTTCGGTTGATGGTCGGACAAGTGGGTAGCACAGATTTTTCCAACGACGCATACCATAATCTCGTATAGCATTCATTTTTTTTTATTTGGCTATGATTAAATAAGTTGGGTCGATAGTCGACCAAGTCTGACAAGAGGGTTACACAGGTTTTTTTTTCCACAACACAATACCATCATCTCGCGTAGCATTTAGTTTTCTTTAGCTATGATAAAATAAGTTCTGTTGATTGTCGACCAAGTAGAACAAGTGGGTTACACCGATTTTCGTATAGAATTCCGGTACTTTTTCTTTAGCTATGATTCAATTAGTTCAGTTGTTGATTGACCAAATCGGATACTTGGATTACACCATTTTTTCCACACAACACATACCATGAACTCGCATAGCATTAAGGTACTTTCTCTTTAGCTATGATTAAATTCGCTCGGTTGATTGTCGGAAAATTTGGTAACACCCATTTTCCACACAACACAAGACCATGATCTCGTATAGCATGCATTTTCTTTTTCTGCAGCTATGATTAAATAAGTTTTGTTGATGGGTGACAAATGTCGGACAAGAGTGCTAAAAGGTTTCGCACAAAGCAAAATTTCATAAACTCACAAAGCACCGTGCTGTTTTGAAGGTATAAAGTTCACAGTAACAGAGATAAGTTACATCATACCATTTAAAACAAATCTTTTCTGGATGTTTATACACAACCTACATGGGGGTGTATATAACTTGCGTACCAACCAGATAGTATATTAAGTTAATAGCTAAGGTCATCCTTAAACATGATTGTTTGAAATGGCTTGACCAAGTCGGCTGGAAGTTAAGGAACTATGTTTTATATCGTATTAATGACTGCACATTAACACGAGTTAATTCGCTGCATTTGTGCTTTTTACAGATGTCAAAAAAATGGATTCAGGAAATAGTTTGCGAGTCGGTTGGGCAGCTTCAAAAACGTATTAAAATGATTTACTTAATTTAACAACATCACCACCAGTTAGGGTTAACACTCGTCCAGGGGTCATAGTTCGACATTTTTTCAATCCAAAGATATACGGATTTGCAACACTTGTGCGTATAGCCACTGGCACTATGTGCACCATAGTTTTTGTGAATATATTAGGCTCTTGCTGAGCTATGGACATAATGAATGTTTTCGCACGACCTTTTTTGATAACCATGGAAAATATGAATCATTTCTACGCCATAGTACTTAAAGTTTTAATAAACCTTTTCTTAATACTAGAAACACTCATATGCCTTTGTTTAACATTGCTGTGGTTGCCTTAGCAGTTAACAAAGTAATAGCAAGATAAAAAACATATTTAGATTTTACCTAGGAAGTTAACTTCCTATTTAAGCTATTTGAAATAATTGCATGCGCAGATTGTCATTTTAAATCAAACAGGAACACCAATCCAAGACGATTTCGACTGCTATGTATTTATTCAGTTTCCGTTGTATACAGGAAGCCCCAAACTTCCGATCCATACATCCACATATATCATATACTAGCACAATAGCAAAACAGACGATGGTAACATGTTTATTGACTTTATTATGGTATAAAGATTACATGAACATGTACATAAGAGCAGTTTGGAAATAGCAAACAAAGTGGAGGATGCTATTATTAAATTTTAGTCTAGCATTCGCAATGTTCAAGCAAGAAAACAAAATCACATTGATAAATATTACACGTACTGCTACTTTACACGAATACTAAAAAAAACCTCGAACGAATATGAGTTGCAGTAAATCACGAAAAAATATATATTACAAGTTACAAATATATGTAGCGGTCAAGCAGGTTATCGTAAAAATTCTAAATATACAAAGTTACAAAAAAGGTATAGTTATCAAAGTTAATAATACTTCTTCTTGTACACTGGCATAGCGCTCTTCGCTCGTCTGTCCGAAGGCAACATGTCTTTGTCATTAAAAAGCGATTCTGTGATGTTTGCTGGAGGCGCGCGCATACGGAACCGAAAACGATCTTCTTCATCCTCCTCTTGTTCCACTATTTCCGGTTCTTCGACGATGGTTTTACGCGTTTCCCTCGGGGATTTGCCCCCGGGACCAGGTGTGGAGTGTGTGACTTCAAGATGCTTGTCGAAGTCATCCGAGCGTGACAACTCCAGAGAGTGACTTCCGGCGGTGCCGTATCCATTGTCGTTCATCTGTTCGTCGTCCTAGATTGATATAACAAAGGATGGTCAATAAAATATTATAGTTACTCACGCATTGATACGCTATTTAAGACAAAATCTTAATTCAACAGCTTTACGTAGACACTCAAGTATATTATTCTAACTTCTTACTAAATCTTCTATTACGACTAATAATATCCATGACGCACCGGTTAGCGCAGTGGAGAGCGGCTTCGCCTCTCACCTAGACGACCTGGGTTCGATTCCCAGCCTGGGTACATGTGAGTTTAGTTTGTGGTCACCAAGCCGGACAAGTGGGTTTCCTCTGGGTACTCCATTTGCCCCACAAAACAAGACCACACTATCGCGTAAAAGGCTTTCTGACGGTTTTACCGCAAACGCATAGATAACGTATTACCACTTGAACGTGTGCAAGGGGGAACCGCACTTGGTCAAGGCTTTAAGATACACTCTCACAGATAGAACGTTTTGACAACTTTTTTTGTCTTAGAACGAGCCAATCTGTGCTAAAAAATGCTTGGATACCAGTGATGTTAAAATGCTGACAAAAATCAAATCATTTATGTTAAAAAAACGATGTTCTGTGCATTTTTTCTTATAGCTTTAGTAACGCTTTAAGCCATTTATTATTAATTTTCGAATGTAAATTTAAAAAACTGCGGTCTGATCTTTTGTCAGCAGTCTAATATCGCTGTTTTTCAGATATTTACGCAAAAAAATGGGCTCATTCAAAGACAGAAAATAAAAAAAGTTGTCAAAACGGTAAGTTTGTAGATAAGTACATCATACAACGTTTACAACTCACCAAGTATGGCGTCCTCTCCTCATCCTCCGGCCGCCGGTACTTGCTGCCCTTTGAGAAGATGTTCCCTAGAACCGTGTCGTTCATCTTCATCGTGGACCGGTACACCACGTTCGGCTCCTCCGGTCGCGCAGGCGGCGGGTGGAAACCGCCGTTGTCTGGCATCACCTTAGCGAACTTCTGCCTCCGGATGTTCTGTGTAACAGATAAAGAGCATGACTTATATATTGGATTAAGTAGTGGCTTAGTACATTCATGTATCTCAGCACACAATAAGTTTGAGTTCAAACAAAAACCGTGGTATAAGCAGACATATCCCCCAACATTCTTATATAAAAGTGAATGTCCGATTTATTTGGTTGTCGCGAAAAATTGTACATACCAATAATTAATGATGCACATTGTTTATTTCAATATTGCGCTCCAATTGAATAAGCGCGACGTCATTAAACCAATGATATACGACGTAACAAAATCAGCTATTCCTTTTTACAAATGTATCTTGTCTGTTACACTGCTTTAAAAACAATTACTCAAATGCAGAAGATACTGCTAATGTTAAATCGCAATGAGTATTTCTTAATGAGTAATGTAAATATAAGTATTTTTTTCTCGCGATAATGCTGTATGAACGCAGTAGGGCAAGCGAGCAAATGACCAAGAAGCGCTGGTGCGCTTCATGGATTTTCCTCGCGTGACGTACTGCGTTCATACAGCATAAACCAAGAAAAAAATGCTATCAATCCTTAAGTGTCATTTTCAGGCAAGGAGATGACAACCCACCGCTGGCATCACGCTTTCTCTGGGTGGAGCTCCCCTCACCCCATCCTCTTCAAATACATCCGGGTACTCTCGCTTCACTCCCGAGGAAGTCGGCGTCTTTTCCTGGTGTGAAGAAAAAACGTCAGGTGGATGCAGATTTTGTGATATCTATAACAGGAGGAATACTATTAACCAATAAAAACCCGGCTTCCTACAAAATGAAAAAAGTAAAGCAGGCTTAAATAATGAAAATACCTCACGTAAAAGTTAGGTGACATGAAGTAAATTCTTAATAATTAAGAATGGGCGGAGTGAACGTAGCGAGCATGCCCTTTCTTAATCAGTAAGAGATTATTTCAGGTAATCTAACTGACTTAGAATACAACCTCAATCAGACGCACGGAATGTGTATCGGATCAGAGGTGGTAGGCGGATGTTTAAACAACCGCGACAGTTAAAATTCTGAATTATTAAGTCTAGTACTTAATGATTGCCTATCTGCAATTGTATTGGCTAAAAAATGTAGGGTGTATGTTAAGGATATTTATGACCGGTCAGTTTGACTCACATGTATACCGGTATAAGTTCAGTATCACAGTCTGGTCGATTAAAATGTGTGCATTTACTAAGCCCATTACCTAAAAGGACACCACCGAAAAGCGTTTCCGGTCAAGGTTAATGCGAATAGATGACCGGTAATTAACCGGCCCTAAATTTTCGAGATCTTTTAAGTCCATTAAAACAGGATTAAGTTACGCTGACTATTTCTGTTTTCTATCATTTGCGTATTTTTACATGTTTAAGAATTTCTAAATTGTAAATAGGTATTATCTTTATGATATATCACAAGAGCCATTATTTTTTCACCCAAATCAAATTTAAGTATGTATTTCGGCTATTTGAAATGCGTGGCTTAAGCCTGTTAAGCTTAAGAAAATTTGAGAAATTAAGGCCCGTTTCTTAAATTAAAATGACATACCGGTGTGTGTCCGATAATATCAGAAGTAGAGGCACACACCGAGTACAGGGTCAACGCTGAACAGAGGAAGTATATGGAAGTATGACCAACATGGGCATATATAAAGAGCATGGCCCTTGGTCATTAACCGGTTACATGATACCCGGTTATGGACTTACCGGTGCTCGATAGTAGCGGTAGTAGAGGCATATCATAAGTTATGGGGTTAGTAGGTGACCCGATGTGTGATATACGGTGCAGAGGAAACCATATCGGGTGAGAGCGAAGCTAGATCACGAATATGGTTTCCTGCGCCCAATATTTCCCAAATCGGGTCACCTACTAACCCGTAATGTATATATCACGTCGGCAACCTGTTTACATGTTTAAATGTTTCATTTATTAATCGGAATATTCAACAGAGTCGTAAATAGACTCCATTTTGGTACGATATAAATTTGGTGACCCCATTTTGAAAAAGATGGGGTCACCGCGTGACCGGTCCTGGACCAATGGCGTTGCGTCATTTATGTTGGAACGTGATATAGCCATATACCGAGTCTCCGATGAAAAGAGGAAATATATCTAAGTATGACCATCATGTGCATATATAAACAGCATATCCCTTGGTCATTAACCGGTTGAAAAATTACCGGTTATGGACTTACCGGTGCTCGATAGTAGCGGTAGTAGAGGCATATACCGACTACAAAGATATCTACTATGATCAGTAGAATTAAGATGGCACCAAACGCCAGTATGATATCCGGAAACATCGCTGGAATGAGAGAAAACGGTTATAGCCTAATATAGGTCAATCGTGTTACATGTGAAAGGGGTATACGAGAAATCCCCTGACCAAGACAAATTCCCCTGTCTCAAACAATATTTCCTGGCCCACACAAAATTTCCTGGCGCAGCCAAAATTACTTAAAAAAAATCTTACCAAGAAAACAATCCCTGATTAAAACAAAATCCATTCAAAATCACCTGACCCAAACAAAATCCCCTGAAATACCCTAACACAGACAAAAAATCCTCGCCCCCCCCCCCCACCCCCACCCCTCGACAAAATACCCCACTACTGACAAAACGCACTGACCCAGACAAAATTCCTTGACCAAGACAAAATCCCTTTACCAAGACAAAATCTCTTTAATAAGACAAAATCCCTTTACCAAGACAAAATCCTCCGACCTCAAAATTCCCCTGACCAACACAAATCCCCTGACCCATTTAAAAAAGTATGTCCAAGGCAAAATCCCCTGACCCAGACAGAATTCCCTGACTCAGACAAATTTACATGACCCAGACAAAATCACATGACCCAGTCAAAAAAACGCCAAGACAAAATCCCCTGACCCAGACAAAATCACATGACCCAGACAACAACCCCGGACCAAGACAAACTCATCAGACCCAGACAAAATCCCCTGACCTGGACATAATCCCCAGTCCAAGACAGAATTCCCTGACCTAAACAACAAAATCACCTGTCCCCGACAAAATACCCTGACCCAGACAAAAAACGACTCAGACAAAATCCCCCGACCCAGACAAAATAACCAACCCAGATAAAATCCCCGGACCAAGACACATGTGGCGTTAAAACCAAACCACTACAGATATAAAAATCGTCAGTGAGGGTTTGAAATGCAAAAGTACTCCAAAACGCATTGTCATTTAAAATATGGATCATTTAGACTTTCAGAGACTGCATCATTTGCCTGATCAGAATGTTCAATCGTTATAGCGTTAAAGCAGTACAAACTTCATGCCAAGACCCCTAACCCAGACAAAATCCCCTCACTCAGACTAAATTCACCTAACGCAGACAAAATTCCCTGACCCAGACAGAATCCCCTAACCCCGACAAAATTCCCAAACCCCGACAAAATCCCCTGACCCAAACAAAAAAAAAACAGACAAAAAACCGACCCAGACAAAATCCCAGACCAACATAAAACCCCAAGACAAAAACAAATACCCTAACCTAGGCAAATTCCCCTGACCTAAACAAAATACACCAACCCGACAAAAAAACAACGACCCAGACAAAATCCCCCGACCCTGACAAAATCCCCTGACCCAAACAAAACCCCCCGACCAAGACAAAATCCAAAGACCAAGACAAAATACCCTGAACCAGACAAAATCCCCCGACCCAGACAAAATACGCTGACCCAGAAAAGATCCCCCGCCTCTGACAAAATCTCCCGACCTAGAAAAATCCCCCGACCAACACAAAATACCCTGACCAAGACAAAATCCGCCGACCAAGACAAAATACCCTGACCAAGACAAAATCCCCGCCCCTGACAAAATCTCATGACCAAGACAAAATCTCATGACCAAGACAAAATCTCCCGACCCAGACAGAATTGCCCGATCCAGACCCCCACCCCCCCCCCCCCCCCCACCCCCACCCCCGACCCAGACAAAACCCCCGAACCAGACAAAAAAACCCGACTCAGACAAAATCCCCTGGCCAAGACAAAATCCACTGACCAGGACAAAATCCTCTCACCCAGACAAAACCCCAGACAAAATCCCCTGACCCTCTTTTGTAACGGCGATTTGGGGAAAGGAGGTTATAAAATAAAATATCTATACAATACATGCAAGGTAAATGATATTGATAAATAACCATACGACATGGAAGTTATAAATTTTGGAGGGTACTTCTTCGCTTCCTTTGCAAATATCGGGTGCGTCAGGGATTCCGGGAACAATAGTCTGTTTCCCGGGTAAAGGAGTATTTTATGATGGAATGTAACATGCAAATAATATTCAAGCAACATCTGGCAAAATGTATAATATTATTATGGGAAGGTATAATAGGTATGCCGTGTGATACAAGTTAAAAAAATTGTAAGACGAATTTTCGCTTCGTTAGTGTGTAAAGTTCCTTACCAAACACGCAGGTTGGCTGTATTCCACCCCAGACGCCCGTATCCTCGCACGTGATAATTGGGTCACCGACGAGGGCGTAGTTTGTGTTACAAGCGAATGTAGCGAGTGACCCCTCGTGCCGACCCCAGGACATGTCGACTTTGCCGTTCTCGATATTCCCGATGATTGGGCATTCTGGGGAGTAGAGAATGTTATTTACAATAAGGATCATGTTGCGTAACCAATGAGCGCATTGTCAATCGGAAAAACTCGGCTGTCTCCGGCAACCTCGGGGATAAATGTTGAATAATGGCCGAGATGTTCCGACTAGCGTATTGTTTGTGTAGCAGCCTAAAGAAGCAACTGACGCCTTATAACAAGGCAAGATGTACAAGTCAGAAATCAAGATGTAATTTTTGCTTCAATACACTTCCATAGGCGACCCTAAGACATGTTTACCTTCCCGTTCTCGATATTCCAAACGATAACAGGGTGAGGAATCACGTGACTTCAACGGGGTTCTCACATGGGTCACCACGGGTCAAAAAGATGATAACAAACAAGTAGGTGACGTTTATTTCTATATAACATTTTTGACAGAAAAAAGATTTGAAAATGTTTATTTGCCTATAAAAAAACTATGCTATTTTCTGCTTCGACACGTGTGAAATATTTTAGATTTGCTTGTATTTTAACGACGTTATTCTTGGCCAAAGTTCACGGCGCACACAGCGTCGCACAGTTCTACAAAATGCCGTCAAGTCGAAATTTTGGCCAAGGATTGCATCGTTAAAATACACAAATGTGACCAGAATACACGTGTGGCGACCAGAAGGCACGCCCGTTATTCCATTGCTCATGGTAGCAAAAAAGTAACAAACAATGAATAATGTAGTTTTAAAAATTGGACCCGATTTTTATCCAAGGGATCCTGTCCCGAAAATGTCAAACGGCTGCCTTGACAATCTAGCCTTGGTTGAATTCGTTGGTATGCATATCAGAATAAAACTAATAAATTATACCGGAAGAACTTACTGAGGCACGTGGGCGCTGTGTCGCTGCACGTGGACGGCACTGTAAAGGCTCACTCCGCCTGCCCAACCAATTCCTAGCTGTCTGCACACATATTACGATAATGAAAATAACTTTGATATAAGTGTATCAAACCCCCCAAAAACATACTTATAAGGCACGTGGGTGCCGTGCCGCTCCACGTGGACGAGGCCTCACAGATTCTCTCCTCTTGGCCGACCAACTCGTATCCGTCCACGCACGAGTAATATATAGTGTGACCCACGGCCAGCCCCTCAGTAGTGTTCACGCGTCCGTTCGCGGGAATCACGGGCTCTTCGCAACCTTTTTGTGAATAAAAATAATGCGTTAAAAAGAAAAGAAAGTTTGATTCTAATATTGATTTGATGCGCATGAGTACGGACGGCTCCAATGTACTCTGAAAACTGCGCATAAATCTACAGTCGAACCCCGTTGGCTCGAACTCCCAGTGACCGGCGAAAGTACCCCGTTGGCTCGAACTCCCATGGACCGACAGAAATACATCGAGCCTCGCCAAATTCGAGCCAAGCGGGAATGGTTACATACAGTAGAAAAAAATCGGTCCTTTATATCCAGTTTGAGCCAACGAAGAATTCGAGCCAAGCGAGTACGAGTCAACGGGGTTAGACTGTATTCTAAATATTTAATAAACAGCTTCTTCTGAACATTAAACATATATTTAAAAGAAATTCCAGATGCGGTATCCTTCCAAAAGCACGACATATCTTTGAAAACCACCTACCGAACACGCAAATGGGCGCGGAGCCGCTCCACGCACCGTTCGACTGGCACGTGCGCACTTTGGAGCCGACGAGACCGTATCCGACGAAGCACGCGTACGTGGCTACCTGGCCGACGGCGGTTACCGACGGATTCACGACCTCTCCATTGGTGGGGCTTGTCAGGGCACCGCAATCTGAATGGGGAGAGGGGTGTGTGTCTTGTTTGTTTGTGTTTGTTTGTTTTTTTAAAATAAGAATGGTTGGTTAGCTTACCTACAGAAGGTTAGGACCGCACACCTAAATTTACGAAATAGTGAACGAGGCATATTTCTTTACTCATACATGCTATTTGTCTTTAACACTTTTTGTTTTTGTTTGTTTACATTCTAAAGCACTTATTGTATCCAGTTAAGATTAAAATAATAAGTTTTCTCTTCTACTTCACTCGAAAACCACCAGTGTAGCACCCTACCTAGGAGACATGCATCTATATCCGGGTCATAAAATTCACCGGAAGCTGCGCACAGGCACCGGAGGGAGCTGAGGCCGTCGTTCCGACAGGTGGCGTGCGTAGTGGCGCACTGTGCCGTCACGTGACATATACCGTTGTAGATTACACCCACTTGTGAAAATATAAAATATTTCTATTTAAAAAGTTGACGAGAAGCACATTTTTTATTTAAATGACCACCCAAGCCTGCGCCTTGAAATAATTGTTGAAAAAACATTAATTGACATTATTTGTTACGCCCATGACACAGAAACCAAGTCTTTGCCAATATATCGAATGTTTTCTTTGAAAAACAGATGCGATGCAATGGGGAAATTTTATAATAACATGGAACGGTTTGAGATACTTACCCACAAAGCAGACACCGTGGTCTGACCACGTCCCGTCCGTCTGACAATCGCTGTTCGCCGACCCACTTAACGTATAACCGCCAGTACATGCATATGTCGCGGTTGCGCCAACTAGCGTCCCGTCAGGATAGGTGACGGCGCCGTTTTCGGTGGATGCCGGGACTCCACAATCTGCGAAATGGCGTAAAATATAACTAGAACGGTCATCATGGTGCATATCCGTTGCTACACGCTTACGGCTCTATTTATGATAAAAGCAACAAGGGGCTCATAAAACTACTAGTTTTTCTACGCCCGGGTACTGGTACCCGTTAAATACGCAATCACACGTGCTTACATAAACTGACAATGAAAACATAGGACCCCACCAAATCCTCTAATGCGTCAATATACTATCCCTTTACATTCCCCAATATAGCCCCAATTTCTCGAAAACTTCATTAGGTTATCAGCTTTATATATATAGTTGATTTTTAATAAGTCAAAAAAAACTTTCTTATAATAAATTGAATTATAATAAATGAAACATTGTTTACTGTGATAATCATAAAGATAATTCCAATCTTGAGCAAACCATTGAACCCACTCAAACACTTGTACATATACCGAATCAATATGTCATTACACGTGCCTCAGTTATGACCTTGAATACACAGGGTCCCCGCTAAACCTAATCAAGCACGTGACACGTGCAAACTTGTGTCATTGACAGGTCGTCCTGCCAAATGCAGGGGGTGCGGGGGTATTATCCGGTTCAAACACGAGCCGCGAACATGTTTTACCCTTTCAACACGTCATTATATGTGTCCCTGTCATACTGACCTTGAACACACAGGGTGCCTCCGAACCCACTCAAGCACGTGCACGTGTACCCGTTCAACATGTCATTACACGTGCCGCCATTTTTGCAAGGATTCGAACCACACTCGTTCACCTCTAATATAAGAAAGAAAATAAACACATGTATCACTTATACTGAATAATTTTACTGTAGACAACACTTGTAAGACTATGGCAAGAAGATACATTGTAAAAAGAAGTGAAATATGAGTGCAGTAAGAACAGACAAACAGATTAACCGTTTTGACAAGTTATTATTTTTTTGTCTTGGAATGAGCCACTGGCACCGGATTTTCAAACTCAATCATTTTTTTTTTAAAAATCAAAAAAAAAATCTTATAATTCCTTACTAAAAATTATAATACCGAATATGTGAAAAAATATGCACTGTATAATGTAATAACAGTTAGAATATTATACAGTACACAGTGCATGGGGTTTTTTTTAAATGTCTGAAAACCGGAGATATAAGACTGCTGATAAAAGATCAGATCGCAGTTTCTAATATTTACGCTTGAAAATTGATGTTTATGGCTAAAAGCGTTACTAACGCTTAAAGAAAAATGAAAGTTTTCTAAACAATTGGGATCTGTTCTATTGTGTGTTATCCTAAATAAATTATTTGAAAACATTGATGCCAAAATCAGCTGATTCTGAGACAAGAAAAAATGAAAAAGTTGTCAAATCTGGCAATCTGTGAGAGTGCAGCTTTAAAAATAAGAAATGAAGTTCATTTTATATTTAAAGCTATATTAAGCAGTTTCACTAAATACAACATTAAAACTATGACAAGAAGGTTATTTTAAACATTTGAGTCCGTGTGAGCAAATACATCGTTGATTTCTTTCTAAATTTGGTTTAGCAATGCTGCGAAACACAATACAATTGAACCCCGTTGGCTCGAACTCGCTTGGCTCAATTTCCTCGTTGGCTCAAACTGAATGTAAAGGATCGGTTAGCATTCCCGCTTGGCTCGAGGTTTTTTCGCCGGTCCCTGTGAGTTCGAGCCAACGGTGTTGGACTGTAGAATGTTTCCAACATTGGCACAGTGCGTTTTTTCACCCATTATTTCATGGAAGGGAACCTGTTTTAAATGTCATCATATTAAAACTGCACTCTCACAGATTTACCATTTTTTCAACTTTTTTTATTTTTTGTCTTGGAAAGAGGAAATTTGCGTAAACATCTGCAAACCAATGATAAAAGATTGCTGACAAAAAAAATCTGATCGCAGATTTTTATATTTCCGTTCAAAAATTAATGTTTTATGGCTTAACCGTAACTAACGGTTTAAGAAAAATGCATAAATATCATTATTTTTAACTTAAATATAACAATCTGCGATCTAATTTTTTGTCAGCAGTCTAATATTACTGGTCTCCATGCATTTTCGCAAAAATTAGCTCGTTCCAAGACAAAAAATAAAAACGTTGTCAAAACGTTCAATCTGTGAAAGTGCAGCTTTAACCAATAGGTGAAAAGTTGCAATTTTTATAACGCGTTTATATACCCTTACCTTCACAAACGGGCGCTGTGCCGCTCCAAGAACCATCGTTCTGGCATGTGACAGAGGCGACACCGCTCCGCGCATATCCCGTGATGCACGTGAAAAGTGCGATCTTCGTGTACGTTGTGCCGTCGGTGTGGTCAACAGCGCCGTTATCCGGGGGTGCCAGTGTCCCGCAGTCTGAAAGTTATATTCAGTGAATGATAAAATGTATCAAATACAACCTTGAATTTAGAGAAAAGCGCAATGTGTATACGCAGTGTCTCCATTTTTGTCAACGGTACCTCTTTCCAGATATCAAGTTCTTGGTCGGGCTATGATGTGAAGTACCCGACTTAGCAGGCACGTTTACCAGAATGCTTATTTACGCTGCCAGGCTGTCGGACTGCTTACTTACGCTGCCAGACTGCCAGACTGCTAATTTACGCTACCAGTTTGCCAGACTGCCAATTTCACGGACATTCCGTTCCGCTTTATTTCCTGTGTGCTATATTAGCGCCTAGAATGGCTGACATTTCAGACACCCACGGTCAATTCCATTTTACCAACGAGGCTGAACGTGATGTGTCAAGTCTTGTAACACCCGGACTGACAAACACATGTGCCGCTACATAGCCCGTACCCATTTGTAGCGCAGAATTGAGCACTGGTGCCTGTATAATCTAAAGTACCCGTGCACCCCATCTTACCTACGGGGCTGCACGTGACGGGTCCAGTCTTGTAGTACCCGGACTGACAGACACATTCGGTGCCGCTGCATTCCCCGAACACAATATTCGCACAGATGCCCGGATCTTCCGAGCAAGTGTCGCCCAGCAGACCTTAAACGAAACGTTATAAAATATAAGGAAAGCTGAATCAGTAGTTTTCTTTAACGTTTAGAAAGATGTCTAGCTACGCAAACACATGTAAATTGAAGTGAAATTCATCAATTAATAATATTTGAATCCGATTTTAAGCGAAGTCTCAAGTTTCCTCCCCACAGGGTATGTCCGTTCGTACGCGAAAAAAACGTCACTTATCCCCACTCTTACTAGTTCTACATGTGTCGCCGGTATGTCCGTCCGTACACGAACACTCGTAGCTGTTCACCCTGTCAGTACAGGAACCCCCATTCTGGCAAGGATTCGGGGAACACTCGTTGATATCTGGAAAAGGAGATCGGTGAAAACATCACATCAGTATGATTGATTTCACAGTTGGGAGTTTTTCTTTCTTGCCTTTCGATAAAATATGGAGTTTTATCAGTGAAATAACAACAGTGAAAATATCAATTGATATTTTCACTGCAAAATAAGGAGTGAAATTATCAACTTGAAGAACTACTTTTAAAATCAAGGGCAGTTACTTCCCCTTGATCAAAACTAAACTGATCCTTTTGAACCAGTATATGTCACCAAAAAATAATTTTATATTAAAAAAGGGTTGCATTAAATTAACGTTACTTACTGTTTATCATAAAAATGGTTGTCATGTTTTATATGTTATCTTAAACATGATGCTGAATGTTCAAGCATTTGCTTTCGTACAAAACAATACCTGACGAAAACAATTGAGCGAATATTTTAAACTCTACGACATTATAGTGTGAACTTCCGGGAAAATGCATATAATAATTAACTGATGTTTTAACATGCAGGAACACAAGTAGGTATTGACTTAGTAAATACACAATGTCCCGTGTCACGTGGTACCTATCTGTTTGGCAGTAAGTCCCTGTATAACCATTCGGGCATATACACACGTAGCCATTAACCTGGTCCACACACAATGCTCCGTGTCACGTGGTACTCACCTGTTTGGCAATAAGTCCCTGTATAACCATCCAGGCACATACACACAGCCATTAACCTGGTCCACACACAATGCCCTGCGTCACAAGGTACTCACCTGTTTGGCAGTAAGTCCATGTGTAACCATCTAGACATATGCACACGTAGCTATTTACCTCGTCCACACACAATGCCCTGCGTCACGAGGTACTCACCTGTTTGGCAGTAAGTCCCTGTATAACCAACCATCCAGGCACATACACACAGCCATTAACCTGGTCCACACACAATGCCCTGCGTCACAAGGTACTCACCTGTTTGGCAGTAAGTCCCTGTATAACCATCCAGGCAAATACACACGTAGCCATTAACCTGGTCCACACACAATGCCCTGCGTCAGGAGGTACTCACCTGTTTGGCAGTAAGTCCCTGTGTAACCATCCAGACATATACACACGTAGCCATTTACCTCGTCCACACACAATGCCCCGTGTCACGTGGTACCCACCTGTTTGGCAGTAAGTCCCTGTATAACCATCCAGGCACATACAAACAGCCATTAACCTGGTCCACACACAATGCCCCGTGTCACGTGGTACTCACCTGTTTGGCAGTATGTCCTGTATAACCATACAGGCACATACACACAGCCATTAATATGGTCCACACACAATGCCCTGCGTCACGAGGTACTCACCTGTTTGGCAGTATGTCCTGTATAACCATACAGGCACATACACACAGCCATTAACCTCGTCCACACACAATGCCCCGTTCACGATGTACTCACCTGTTTGGCAGTAAGTCCCTGTATAACCATACAGGCACATACACACAGCCATTAACCGGGTCCACACACAATGCCCCGTTCAGGAGGTACTCACCTGTTTGGCAGTATGTCCTGTATAACCATTCAGACATATACACACGTAGCCATTTACCTCGTCCACACACAATGCCCCACGTCACGAGGTACTCACATGTTTGGCAGTAAGTCCCTGTATAACCATCCAGGCATATACACACAGCCATTAACCTGGTCCACACACAATGCCCTGCGTCACGAGGTACTCACCTGTTTGGTAGTAAGTCCATGTGTAACCATCTAGACATATGCACACGTAGCCATTTACCTCGTCCACACACAATGCCCTGCGTCACGAGGTACTCACCTGTTTGGCAGTAAGTCCCTGTATAACCAACCATCCAGGCACATACACACAGCCATTAACCTGGTCCACACACAATGCCCCGTGTCACAAGGTACTCACCTGTTTGGCAGTAAGTCCCTGTATAACCATCCATGCAAATACACACGTAGCCATTAACCTGGTCCACACACAATGCACTGCGTCAGGAGGTACTCACCTGTTTGGCAGTAAGTCCCTGTGTAACCATCCAAACATATACACACGTAGCCATTTACCTCGTCCACACCAATGCCCCGTGTCACGTGGTACCCACCTGTTTGGCAGTAAGTCCCTGTATAACCATCCAGGCACATACAAACAGCCATTAACCTAGTCCACACTCAATGCCCCGCGTCACGAGGTACTCACCTGTTTGGCAGTAAGTCCCTGTATAACCATACAGGCACATACACACAGACATTAACTTTGTCCACACACAATGCCCCGTTCAAGAAGTACTCACCTGTTTGGCAGTATGTCCTGTATAACCATACAGGCACATACAAACAGCCATTAACCTCGTCCACACACAATGCCCCGTTCACGATGTACTCACCTGTTTGGCAGTAAGTCCCTGTATAACCATACAGGCACATACACACAGCCATTAACCTCGTCCACACACAATGCCCCGTTCACGAGGTACTCACCTGTTTGGCAGTATGTCCTGTATAACCTTCCAGACATATACACACGTAGCCATTTACCTCGTCAACACTATGCCCAGCGTCACGAGGTACTCACCTGTTTGGCAATAAGTCCCTGTATAACCATCCAGGCACATACACACAGCCATTAACCTGGTCCACACACAATGCCCTGCGTCACGAGGTACTCACATGTTTGACAGTAAGTCCTGTATAACCTTCCATACATATACACATATAGCCATTTACCTCGTCCACACACAATGCCCCGTGTCACGAGGAACTCACCTATTTGACAGTAAGTCCCTGTATAATCATCCAGACATATACACACGTAGCCATTTACCTCGTCCACACACAATGCCCCGTGTCACGAGGTACTCACCTGTTTGGCAGTAAGTCCTGTATAGCCATCCAGACATATACACACGTAGCCATTTACCTCGTCCACATACAATGCTCCGTGTCACGTGGTACTCACCTGTTTGACAGTATGTCCTGTATAACCACACAGGCATCTACAGACGTAGCTATTAATCTAGTCCACACACAATGCTCCGTGTCACGTGGTACTCACCTGTTTGACAGTAAGTCCTTGTATAACCTTCCATACATATACACACGCAGCCATTTACCTCGTCCACACACAATGCCCCGCGTCACGAGGTACTCACCTGTTTGGCAGTAAGTCCCTGTATAACCATCCAGACATATACACACGTAGCCATTTACCTCGTCCACATACAATGCCCCGTGTCACGTGGTACCCACCTGTTTGGCAGTAAGTCCCTGTATAACCATCCAGGCACATACACACAGCCATTAACCTAGTGAACACACAATGCCCCGCGTCACGAGGTACTCACCTGTTTGGCAGTAAGTCCCTGTATAACCATCCAGGCACATACACACAGCCATTAACCTGGTCCACACACAATGCTCCGTGTCACGTGGTACTCACCTGTTTGACAGTATGTCCTGTATAACCTTCCATACATATACACACAGCCATTTACCTCGTCCACATACAATGCCACGTGTCACGTGGTACCCACCTGTTTGGCAGTAAGTCCCTGTATAACCATCCAGACATATACACACGTAGCTATTTACCTCGTCCACATACAATGCCACGTGTCACGAGGAACTCACCTGTTTGACAGTAAGTCCCTGTATAACCATCCAGACATATACACACGTAGCCATTTACCTCGTCCACATACAATGCCACGTGTCACGTGGTACCCACCTGTTTGGCAGTAAGTCCCTGTATAACCATCCAGGCACATACACACAGCCATTAACCTAGTCAACACACAATGCCCCGCGTCACGAGGTACTCACCTGTTTGGCAGTAAGTCCCTGTATAACCATACAGGCACATACACACAGCCATTAACCTGGTCCACGCACAATGCCCCGTGTCACAAGGTACTCACCTGTTTGGCAGTAAGTCCCTGTATAACCATCCAGGCACATACACACGTAGCCATTAACCTCGTCCACACACAATGCCCTGCGTCAGGAGGTACTCACCTGTTTGGCAGTAAGTCCCTGTGTAACCATCCAGAAATATACACACGTAGCCATTTACCTCGTTCACACACATTGACCCGCGTCACGAGGTACTCACCTGTTTGGCAATAAGTCCCTTTATAACCATCCAGGCACATACACACAGCCATTAACCTGGTCCACACACAATGCACTGCGTCACGAGGTACTCACCTGTTTGGCAGTAAGTCCCTGTATAACCTTCCAGACATATACACACGTAGCCATTTACCTCGTCCACACACATTGACCCGAGTCACGAGGTACTCACATGTTTGGCAATAAGTCCCTGTATAACCATCCAGGCACATACACAAAGCCATTAACCTGGTCCACACACAATGCCCTGCGTCACAAGGTACTCACCTGTTTGGCAGTAAGTCCATGTGTAACCATCTAGACATATGCACACGTAGCTATTTACCTCGTCCACACACAATGCCCTGCGTCACGAGGTACTCACCTGTTTGGTAGTAAGTCCATGTGTAACCATCTAGACATATGCACACGTAGCTATTTACCTCGTCCACACACAATGCCCTGCGTCACGAGGTACTCACCTGTTTGGCAGTAAGTCCCTGTATAACCAACCATCCAGGCACATACACACAGCCATTAACCTGGTCCACACACAATGCCCTGCGTCACAAGGTACTCACCTGTTTGGCAGTAAGTCCCTGTATAACCATCCAGGCAAATACACACGTAGCCATTAACCTGGTCCACACACAATGCCCTGCGTCAGGAGGTACTCACCTGTTTGGCAGTAAGTCCCTGTGTAACCATCCAGACATATACACACGTAGCCATTTACCTCGTCCACACACAATGCCCCGTGTCACGTGGTACCCACCTGTTTGGCAGTAAGTCCCTGTATAACCATCCAGGCACATACAAACAGCCATTAACCTGGTCCACACACAATGCCCTGCGTCACGAGGTACTCACCTGTTTGGCAGTAAGTCCCTGTATAACCATACAGGCACATACACACAGACATTAACCTCGTCCACACACAATGCCCTCCGTCACGTGGTACTCACCTGTTTGACAGTATGTCCTGTATAACTACACAGGCATCTACAGACGTAGCTATTTATCTAGTCCACACACAATGCTCCGTGTCACGTGGTACTCACCTGTTTGGCAGTAAGTCCCTGTATAACCATACAGGCACATACACACAGCCATTAACCTGGTCCACGCACAATGCCCCGTGTCACAAGGTACTCACCTGTTTGGCAGTAAGTCCCTGTATAACCATCCAGGCACATACACACGTAGCCATTAACCTCGTCCACACACAATGCCCTGCGTCAGGAGGTACTCACCTGTTTGGCAGTAAGTCCCTGTGTAACCATCCAGAAATATACACACGTAGCCATTTACCTCGTTCACACACATTGACCCGCGTCACGAGGTACTCACCTGTTTGGCAATAAGTCCCTTTATAACCATCCAGGCACATACACACAGCCATTAACCTGGTCCACACACAATGCACTGCGTCACGAGGTACTCACCTGTTTGGCAGTAAGTCCCTGTATAACCTTCCAGACATATACACACGTAGCCATTTACCTCGTCCACACACATTGACCCGAGTCACGAGGTTCTCACCTGTGTGGCAGTAAGTCCCTGTATAATCATCCAGACATATACACACAGCCATTAACCTAGTCCACACACAATGCTCCGTGTCACGTGGTACTCACCTGTTTGACAGTATGTCCTGTATAACCACACAGGCACATACACACAGCCATTAACCTCGTCCACACACAATGCCACGTTCACGAGGTACTCACCTGTTTGGCAGTAAGTCCCTGTATAACCATCCAGGCACATACACACAGCAATTAACCTCGTCCACACACAATGCCCCGTTCACGAGGTACTCACCTGTTTGGCAGTATGTCCTGTATAACCTTCCAGACGTATACACACGTAGCCATTTACCTCGTCCACACTATGCCCTGCGTCACGATGTACTCACCTGTTTGGCAATAAATCCCTGTATAACCATCCAGGCACATACACACAGCCATTAACCTGGTCCACACACAATGCCCTCCGTCACGAGGTACTCACCTGTTTGACAGTAAGTCCCTGTATAACCTTCCATACATATACACACGTAGCTATTTATCTAGTCCACACACAATGCTCCGTGTCACGTGGTACTCACCTGTTTGACAGTATGTCCCTGTATAACCACACAGGCATCTACAGACGTAGCTATTTATCTAGTCCACACACAATGCCCCGTGTCACGTGGTACTCACCTGTTTGACAGTATGTCACTGTATAACCATCCAGGCACATACACACAGCCATTAACCTGGTCCACACACAATGCCCTGCGTCACGAGGTACTCACCTGTTTGGCAGTAAGTCCCTGTATAACCATCCAGGCACATACACACAGCCATTAACCTCGTCCACACACGAAGCCCCGCGTCACGAGGTACTCACCTGTTTGGCAGTAAGTCCCTGTATAACCATCCAGGCACATACACACAGCCATTAACCTAGTCCACACACAATGCCCTGCCTCACGAGGTACTAACCTGTTTGGCAGTAAGTCCCTGTATAACCATACAGGCACATACACACAGCCATTAACCTGGTCCACACACAATGCCCTGCGTCACGAGGTACTAACCTGTCTGGCAGTAAGTCCCTGTATAACCATACAGGCACATACACAGAGCCATTAACCTAGTCCACACACAATGCCCTGCGTCACGAGGTACTCACCTGTTTGGCAGTAAGTCCCTGTATAACCATCCAGGCACATACACACAGCCATTAACCTGGTCCACACACAATGCCCTGCGTCACGAGGTACTAACCTGTTTGACAGTAAGTCCCTGTATAACCTTCCATACATATACACACGCAGCCATTTACCTCTTCCACACACATTGACCCGCGTCACGAGGTACTCACCTGTTTGGCAGTAAGTCCCTGTATAACCATCCAGACATATACAAACGTAGCCATTTACCTCGTCCACACACAATGCCCCGTGTCACGTGGTACCCACCTGTTTGGCAGTAAGTCTCTGTATAACCATCCAGGCACATACACGCAGCCATTAAACTAGTCAACACACAATGCCCCGCGTCACAAGGTACTCACCTGTTTGGCAGTAAGTCCCTGTATAACCATCCAGTCACATACACACAGCCATTAACCTGGTCCCCTGTCTAACCTTCCAGATATAAACACACGTAGCAATTAACCTGGTCCACTCACATTGACCCGGATCACGTGGTACTCACCTGTTTGACAGTATGTCCTGTATAACCTTCAAGACATATACACACGTAGCCATTTACCTCGTCCACACACATTGACCCGAGTCACGAGGTTCTCACCTGTGTGGCAGTAAGTCCCTGTATAACCATCCAGATATATACACACGTAGCCATTTACCTCGTCCACACACAATGCCCCGTGTCACGTGGTACTCACCTGTTTGGCAATAAGTCTTTTTATAACCATCCAGGCACATACACACAGCCATTAACCTCGTCCACACACAATGCCCTGCGTCACGAGGTACTCACCTGTTTGGCAATAAGACCCTGTATAACCATCCAGGCACATACACACAGCCATTAACCTCGTCCACACACAATGCCTCGTTCACGAGCTACTCACCTGTTTGGCAGTATGTCCTGTCTAACCTTCCAGACATATACACACGTAGCCATTTACCTCGTCCACACACAATGCCCTCCGTCACGAGGTACTCACATGTTTGGCAGTAAGTCCCTGTATAACCATCCAGGCACATACACACAGCCATTAACCTGGTCCACACACAATGCCCTGCGTCACGAGGTACTCACCTGTTTGGCAGTAAGTCCCTGTATAACCTTCCAGACAAATACACACGTAGCCATTTTCCTCGTCCACACACATTGACCCGCGTCACGAGGTACTAACCTGTTTGGCAGTAAGTCACTGTATAACCATCCAGACATATACACACTTAGCCATTTTCCTCGTCCACACACAATGCCCCGTGTCACGTGGTACCCACCTGTTTGGCAGTAAGTCCCTGTATAACCATCCAGGCACATACACACAGCCATTAACCTAGTCCACACACAATGCCCAGCGTCACGAGGTACTCACCTGTTTGGCAGTAAGTCCCTGTATAACCATCCAAGCACATACACACAGCCATTTACCTCGTCCACACACAATGCCCCGTTCACGAGGTACTCACCTGCTTGGCAGTATGTCCTGTATAACCTTCCAGACATATACACACGTAGCCATTAACCTGGTTCACACACTATGCCCTGCGTCACGAGGTTCTCACCTGTTTGGCAGTAAGTCCCTCTATAACCATCCAGGCACATACACACAGCCATTAACCTGGTCCACACACAATGCCCCGTTCACGAGGTACCCACCTGTTTGGCAGTAAGTCCATGTGTAACCATCTAGACATATACACACGTAGCCATTTACCTCGTCCACACACAATGCCCTGCGTCACGAGGTACTCACCTGTTTGGCAATAAGACCCTGTATAACCATCCAGGCACATACACACAGCCATTAACCTCGTCCACATACAATGCCTCGTTCACGAGCTACTCACCTGTTTGGCAGTATGTCCTGTCTAACCTTCCAGACATATACACACGTAGCCATTTACCTCGTCCACACACAATGCCCTCCGTCACGAGGTACTCACATGTTTGGCAGTAAGTCCCTGTATAACCATCCAGGCACATACACACAGCCATTAACCTGGTCCACACACAATGCCCTGCGTCACGAGGTACTCACCTGTTTGGCAGTAAGTCCCTGTATAACCTTCCAGACATATACACACGTAGCCATTTTCCTCGTCCACACACATTGACCCGCGTCACGAGGTACTAACCTGTTTGGCAGTAAGTCCCTGTATAACCATCCAGACATATACACACTTAGCCATTTTCCTCGTCCACACACAATGCCCCGCGTCACGTGGTACCCACCTGTTTGGCAGTAAGTCCCTGTATAACCATCCAGGCACATACACACAGCCATTTACCTCGTCCACACACAATGCCCTCCGTCACGAGGTACTCACCTGTTTGGCAGTAAGTCCCTGTATAACCATCCAAGCACATACACACAGCCATTTACCTCGTCCACACACAATGCCCCGTTCACGAGGTACTCACCTGCTTGGCAGTATGTCCTGTATAACCTTCCAGACATATACACACGTAGCCATTAACCTGGTTCACACACTATGCCCTGCGTCACGAGGTTCTCACCTGTCTGGCAGTAAGTCCCTTTATAACCATCCAGGCACATACACACAGCCATTAACCTGGTCCACACACAATGCCCCGTTCACGAGGTACCCACCTCTTTGGCAGTAAGTCCATGTGTAACCATCTAGACATATACACACGTAGCCATTTACCTCGTCCACACACAATGCCCTGCGTCACGTGGTACTCACCTGTTTGGCAGTATGTCCTGTATAACCTTCCAGACATATACACACGTAGCCATTTACCTCGTCCACACACAATGCCCCGTGTCACGTGGTACTCATCTGTTTGGCAGTATGTCCTGTATCACCTTCCAGACATATACACACTTAGCCATTTACCTCGTCCACACACATTGACCCGTGTCACGTGGTACTCACCTGTTTGGCAGTAAGTCCCTGTATAACCATCCAGACATATACACACAGCCATTAATCTGGTCCAAACAAAATGCCATGTGTCGCTTGGTACTCACCTGTTTGGCAGTAAGTCCCTGTATAACCATCCAGACATATACACACAGCCATTAATCTGGTCCACACAGAATGCCATGTGTCGCTTGGTACTCACCTGTTTGGCAGTAAGTCCCTGTATAACCATACAGGCATATACACACGTAGCCATTGGCTTGGTCCACACAAAATGCCATGTGTCGCTTGGTACTCACCTGTTTGGCAGTAAGTCCCTGTATAACCATCCAGGCAGATACACACGTAGCCATTAATCTGGTCCACACACAATGCCCCATTCTGACACGAGTTAGCCAAACACTCGTTAATGTCTGAAAAGAGAAATGGATGGCACTGTATGACACACTTACATGGACTTATGGATGGCACTGTATAACACACTTACAGTGACTTACGAATGGCACTGTATGACACACTTACATGGACTTATGGATGACACTGTATGACGCACTCACAGTGACTTATGAATGGCACTGTATGACGCACTCACAGTGACTTATGAATGACACTGTATGACGCACTCACAGTGACTTATGAATGGCACTGTATGACGCACTCACAGTGACTTATGAATGACACTGTATGACGCACTCACAGTGACTGATGAATGGCATTGTATGACGCACTCACAGTGACTTATGAATGACACTGTATGACGCACTCACAGTGACTTATGAATGAGACTGTATGACGCACTCACAGTGACTTATGAATGGCACTGTATGACGCACTCACAGTGACTTATGAATGGCACTGTATGACACACTAACAGTGACTTATGAATGGCACTGTATGACGCACTCACAGTGACTTATGAATGGCACTGTATGACGCACTCACAGTGACTTATGAATGGCACTGTATGACGCACTCACAGTGACTTATGAATGGCACTGTATGACGCACTCACAGTGACTTATGAATGGCATTGTATGACGCACTCACAGTGACTTATGAGTGGCACTGTATGACACACTAACAGTGACTGATCAATGACACTGTATGACGCACTGACAGTGACTTATGAATGGCACTGTATGACGCACTCACAGTGACTTATGAATGGCATTGTATGACGCACTCACAGTGACTTATGAATGACACTGTATGACGCACTCATATTGACTGATGAATCGCACTGTATGACGCACTCACAGTGACTTATAAATGGCACTGTATGACACACTCGCAGTGACTTATGTCTGACACTGTATGGCGCACTCGCAGTGACTTATGAATGACACTGTATGACGCACTAACAGTGACTTATGAATGACAATGTATGACACACTCGCAGTGACTTATGAATGACACTGTATGACGCACTTGCAGTGACTTATGAATGACACTGTATGACGCACTCACAGTGACTTATGAATGCCACTGTATGACGCACTCACAGTGACTTATGAATGGCATTGTATGACGCACTCACAGTGACTTATGAATGACACTGTATGACACATTCACAGTGACTTATGAATGGCACTGTATGACACAATCACAGTGACTTTTGAATGGCACTGTACGACACACTAAGAGTGACTTATGAATGGCACTGTACGGTATGACGCACTCACAGTGACTTATGAATGGCATTGTATGACGCACTCACAGTGACTTATGAATGACACTGTATGACGCACTCACAGTGACTTATGAATTACTGTATAACACACTTACAGTGACTTACGAATGGCACTGTATGACACACTTACATGGACTTATGGATGACACTGTATGACGCACTCACAGTCACTTATGAATGGCACTGTATGACGCACTCACAGTGACTTATGAATGGCATTGTATGACGCACTCACAGTGACTTATGAATGACACTGTATGACGCACTCACAGTGACTTATGAATGGCATTGTATGACGCACTCACAGTGACTTATGAATGACATTGTATGACACATTCACAGTGACTTATGAATGGCACTGTATGACACAATCACAGTGACTTTTGAATGGCACTGTATGACACACTAAGAGTGACTTAGGAATGGCACTGTACGACGCACTCACAGTGACTTATGAATGGCACTGTATGACGCACTCACAGTGACTTATGAATGACACTGTATGACGCACTCACAGTGACTTATGAATGGCATTGTATGACGCACTCACAGTGACTTATGAATGACACTGTATGACGCACTCACAGTGACTTATGAATGACACTGTATGACGCACTCACAGTGACTTATGAATGGCACTGTATGACGCACTCACAGTGACTTATGAATGGCACTGTATGACGCACTAACAGTGACTTATGAATGACACTGTATGACGCACTCACAGTGACTTATGAATGGCACTGTATGACGCACTCACAGTGACTTATGGATGGCACTGTATGACGCACTCACAGTGACTTATGAATGGCACTGTATGACGCACTCACAGTGACTTATGAGTGGCACTGTATGACACACTAACAGTGACTTATGAATGACACTGTATGACGCACTGACAGTGACTTATGAATGGCACTGTATGACGCACTGACAGTGACTTATGAATGGCACTGTCTGACGCACTGACAGTGACTTATGAATGGCACTGTATGACGCAGTCACAGTGACTTATGAATGGCACTGTATGAATCACTCACAGTGACTTATGAATGGCACTGTATGACGCACTCACAGTGACTTATGAATGGCACTGTATGACGCACTCACAGTGACTTATGAGTGGCACTGTATGACACACTAACAGTGACTTATGAATGACACTGTATGACGCACTCACAGTGACTTATGAATGGCACTGTATGACGCACTCACAGTGACTTATGAATGGCACTGTATGACGCACTCACAGTGACTTATGAATGGCACTGTATGACGCACTCACAGTGACTTATGAATGGCATTGTATGACGCACTCACAGTGACTTATGAATGGCACTGTATGACGCTCTCACAGTGACTTATGAATGGCACTGTATGACGCATTCACAGTGACTTATGAATGGCACTGTATGACGCACTCACAGTGACTTATGAATGACACTGTATGACGCACTCATATTGACTGATGAATCGCACTGTATGACGCACTCACAGTGATTTATGAATGGCACTGTATGACACACTCACAGTGACTTATGAATGGCACTGTATGACGCACTCATATTGACTGATGAATCGCATTGTATGACGCACTCACAGTGACTTATAAATCGAACTGTATGACGCACTAACAGTGACTTATGAATGACACTGTATGAAGCACTCATAGTGACTGATGAATCGCACTGTATGACGCACTAACAGTGACTGATGAATGGTAATGTATCAGGGACTTATGAATGGCATTGTATGACGCAATCACAGTGACTTATGAATGGCACTGTATGACGCACTCACAGTGACTTATGAATGACACTGTATGACGCACTCACAGTGACTTATGAATCGCACTGTATGACGCACTCATAGTGACTGATGAATGGCACTGTATGACGCACTCACAGTGACTTATGAATCGCACTGTATGACGCACTCACAGTGACTGATGAATGGCACTGTATGACGCACTAACAGTGACTTATGAATCGCACTGTATGACGCACTCACAGTGACTTATGAATCGCACTGTATGACGCACTCATAGTGACTGATGAATGGCACTGTATGACGCACTAACAGTGACTGATGAATCGCACTGTATGACGCACTCACAGTGACTGATGAATCGCACTGTATGACGCACTCATAGTGACTTATGAATGACACTGTATGACGCACTCATAGTGACTTATGAATGGCACTGTATGACACACTCGCAGGGACTTATGAATGGCACTGTATGACGCACTCACAGTGACTTATGAATGACACTGTATGACGCACTCACAGTGACTTATGAAAGGCACTGTATGACGCACTCATAGTGACTTATGAATGACACTGTATGACGCACTCACAGTGACTGATGAATGGTAATGTATCAGGGACTTATGAATGGCATTGTATGACGCAATCACAGTGACTTATGAATGGCACTGTATGACGCACTCACAGTGACTTATGAATGACACTGTATGACGCACTCACAGTGACTTATGAATCGCACTGTATGACGCACTCATAGTGACTGATGAATGGCACTGTATGACGCACTAACAGTGACTGATGAATCGCACTGTATGACGCACTCACAGTGACTTATGAATTGCACTGTATGACGCACTCACAGTGACTTATGAATCGCACTGTATGACGCACTCATAGTGACTTATGAATGGCAATGTATGACGCTCTCACAGTGACTTATGAATGACACTGTATGACGCACTCTTAGTGACTTATGAATGACACTGTATGACGCACTCATAGTGACTTATGAATGGCACTGTATGACGCACTCACAGTGACTTATGAATGACACTGTATGACGCACTAACAGTGACTTATGAATCCCACTGTATGACGCACTCATAGTGGCTGATGAATCGCACTGTATGACGCACTCACAGTGACTTATGAAAGGCACTGTATGACACACTCGCAGGGACATATGAATGACACTGTATGACGCACTAACAGTGACTTATGAATGGCACTGTATGACGCACTCATATTGACTGATGAATCGCATTGTATGACGCACTCACAGTGACTTATGAATGGCACAGTATGACGCACTAACAGTGACTGATGAATGGCACTGTATGACGCACTCATAGTGACTGATGAATCGCACTGTATGACGCACTAACAGTGACTTATGAATGACACAGTATGACGCACTAACAGTGACTGATGAATGGCACTGTATGAAGCACTCATAGTGACTGATGAATCGCACTGTATGACGCACTCACAGTGACTTATGAATGACACAGTATGACGCACTAACAGTGACTGATGAATCGCCACTGTATGACGCACTCATAGTGGCTGATGAATCGCACTGTATGACGCACTCACAGTGACTTATGAATGACATTGTATGACACATTCACAGTGACTTATGAATGGCACTGTATGACACAATCACAGTGACTTTTGAATGGCACTGTATGACACACTAAGAGTGACTTAGGAATGGCACTGTACGACGCACTCACAGTGACTTATGAATGGCACTGTATGACGCACTCACAGTGACTTATGAATGACACTGTATGACGCACTCACAGTGACTTATGAATGGCATTGTATGACGCACTCACAGTGACTTATGAATGACACTGTATGACGCACTCACAGTGACTTATGAATGACACTGTATGACGCACTCACAGTGACTTATGAATGGCACTGTATGACGCACTCACAGTGACTTATGAATGGCACTGTATGACGCACTAACAGTGACTTATGAATGACACTGTATGACGCACTCACAGTGACTTATGAATGGCACTGTATGACGCACTCACAGTGACTTATGGATGGCACTGTATGACGCACTCACAGTGACTTATGAATGGCACTGTATGACGCACTCACAGTGACTTATGAGTGGCACTGTATGACACACTAACAGTGACTTATGAATGACACTGTATGACGCACTGACAGTGACTTATGAATGGCACTGTATGACGCACTGACAGTGACTTATGAATGGCACTGTCTGACGCACTGACAGTGACTTATGAATGGCACTGTATGACGCAGTCACAGTGACTTATGAATGGCACTGTATGAATCACTCACAGTGACTTATGAATGGCACTGTATGACGCACTCACAGTGACTTATGAATGGCACTGTATGACGCACTCACAGTGACTTATGAGTGGCACTGTATGACACACTAACAGTGACTTATGAATGACACTGTATGACGCACTCACAGTGACTTATGAATGGCACTGTATGACGCACTCACAGTGACTTATGAATGGCACTGTATGACGCACTCACAGTGACTTATGAATGGCACTGTATGACGCACTCACAGTGACTTATGAATGGCATTGTATGACGCACTCACAGTGACTTATGAATGGCACTGTATGACGCTCTCACAGTGACTTATGAATGGCACTGTATGACGCATTCACAGTGACTTATGAATGGCACTGTATGACGCACTCACAGTGACTTATGAATGACACTGTATGACGCACTCATATTGACTGATGAATCGCACTGTATGACGCACTCACAGTGATTTATGAATGGCACTGTATGACACACTCACAGTGACTTATGAATGGCACTGTATGACGCACTCATATTGACTGATGAATCGCATTGTATGACGCACTCACAGTGACTTATAAATCGAACTGTATGACGCACTAACAGTGACTTATGAATGACACTGTATGACGCACTCATAGTGACTGATGAATCGCACTGTATGACGCACTAACAGTGACTGATGAATGGTAATGTATCAGGGACTTATGAATGGCATTGTATGACGCAATCACAGTGACTTATGAATGGCACTGTATGACGCACTCACAGTGACTTATGAATGACACTGTATGACGCACTCACAGTGACTTATGAATCGCACTGTATGACGCACTCATAGTGACTGATGAATGGCACTGTATGACGCACTCACAGTGACTTATGAATCGCACTGTATGACGCACTCATAGTGACTGATGAATGGCACTGTATGACGCACTAACAGTGACTGATGAATCGCACTGTATGACGCACTCACAGTGACTTATGAATCGCACTGTATGACGCACTCATAGTGACTGATGAATGGCACTGTATGACGCACTAACAGTGACTGATAAATCGCACTGTATGACGCACTCACAGTGACTTATGAATCGCACTGTATGACGCACTCATAGTGACTTATGAATGACACTGTATGACGCACTCATAGTGACTTATGAATGGCACTGTATGACACACTCGCAGGGACTTATGAATGGCACTGTATGACGCACTCACAGTGACTTATGAATGACACTGTATGACGCACTCACAGTGACTTATGAAAGGCACTGTATGACGCACTCATAGTGACTTATGAATGACACTGTATGACGCACTCACAGTGACTGATGAATGGTAATGTATCAGGGACTTATGAATGGCATTGTATGACGCAATCACAGTGACTTATGAATGCCACTGTATGACGCACTCACAGTGACTTATGAATGACACTGTATGACGCACTCACAGTGACTTATGAATCGCACTGTATGACGCACTCATAGTGACTGATGAATGGCACTGTATGACGCACTAACAGTGACTGATGAATCGCACTGTATGACGCACTCACAGTGACTTATGAATTGCACTGTATGACGCACTCACAGTGACTTATGAATCGCACTGTATGACGCACTCATAGTGACTTATGAATGGCAATGTATGACGCTCTCACAGTGACTTATGAATGACACTGTATGACGCACTCTTAGTGACTTATGAATGACACTGTATGACGCACTCATAGTGACTTATGAATGGCACTGTATGACGCACTCACAGTGACTTATGAATGACACTGTATGACGCACTAACAGTGACTTATGAATCCCACTGTATGACGCACTCATAGTGGCTGATGAATCGCACTGTATGACGCACTCACAGTGACTTATGAAAGGCACTGTATGACACACTCGCAGGGACATATGAATGACACTGTATGACGCACTTACAGTGACTTATGAATGGCACTGTATGACGCACTCATAGTGACTGATGAATCGCATTGTATGACGCACTCACAGTGACTTATGAATGGCACAGTATGACGCACTAACAGTGACTGATGAATGGCACTGTATGACGCACTCATAGTGACTGATGAATCGCACTGTATGACGCACTAACAGTGACTTATGAATGACACAGTATGACGCACTAACAGTGACTGATGAATGGCACTGTATGACGCACTCATAGTGACTGATGAATCGCACTGTATGACACACTCACAGTGACTTATGAATGACACAGTATGACGCACTAACAGTGACTGATGAATCGCCACTGTATGACGCACTCATAGTGGCTGATGAATCGCACTGTATGACGCACTCACAGTGACTTATGAATGGCACTGTATGACACACTCGCAGGGACATATGAATGACACTGTATGACGCACTCACAGTGACTTATGAATGGCACTGTATGACGCACTCATATTGACTGATGAATCGCATTGTATGACGCACTCACAGTGACTTATGAATGACACAGTATGACGCACTCACAGTGACTTATAAATCGAACTGTATGACGCACTCATAGTGACTGATGAATCGCACTGTATGACGCACTAACAGTGACTTATGAATGGTAATGTATCAGGGACTTATGAATGGCATTGTATGACGCAATCACAGTGACTTATGAATGGCACTGTATGACGCACTCACAGTGACTTATGAATGACACTGTATGACGCACTCACAGTGACTTATGAATGGCACTGTATGACGCACTCACAGTGACTTATGAATGGCACTGTATGACGCACTCACAGTGACTTATGAATCGCACTGTATGACGCACTCATAGTGACTGATGAATGGCACTGTATGACGCACTAACAGTGACTGATGAACCGCACTGTATGACGCACTAGCAGGGACTTATGAAAGGCACTGTATGACACTCTAACAGTGACTTATGAATGGCACTGTATGACGCACTCACAGTGATTTATGAATGGCACTGTATGACGCACTCACAGTGACTTATGAATGGCACTGTATGACGCACTCACAGTGACTTATGAATGGCACTGTATGACGCACTAACAGTGACTTATGAATGGCACTGCATGACACACTCACAGTGACTTATGAATGGTAATTGTATGACGACACACTAACAGTGACTTATGTATGGCACTGTATGACACACTCACAGTGACTTATGAATGGCACTGTATGACGCACTAACAGTGACTTATGAATGGCACTGTATGACACACTCACAGTGACTTATGAATGACACTGTATGACGCACTCACAGTGACTTATGAATGGCACTGTATGACGCACTAACAGTGACTTATGAATGGCACTGCATGACACACTCACAGTGACTTATGAATGGTAATTGTATGACGACACACTAACAGTGACTTATGTATGGCACTGTATGACACACTCACAGTGACGTATGAATGGCACTGTATGACACACTCACAGTGACTTATAAATGGCACTGCATGACACACTAACAGTGAATTATGAATGACACTGTAAGACACACTCACAGTGACTTATGAATGGTAATGTATGACACTCTAACAGTGACATATGAATGACACTTATGACATACTCACAGTGACTTATGAATGGCACTGTATGACACACTAACAGTGACTTATGAATGGCACTGTATGACACACTCACAGTGACTTATGAATGGTAATGTATGACACACTTACAGTGACTTATGAATGGCACTGTATGACACACTCACAGTGACTTATAAATGGCACTGTATGACACACTAACACTGACTTATGAATGGCACTGTATGACGCACTAAAACTGACTTATGAATGGTAATGTATGACAAACTTAGAGTGAATTATGAATGGCACTGTATGACATATTTACGGGACTGATGAAAGGTAATGTATGACGCACTCACATGGACTTATGAATGGCACTGTATAACACACTCACAGTGACTTATAAATGACACTATATGACACACTTTCAGGGACTTATAAATGGCACTGTATGACACATGTACAGAGACTTAGGAATGGCACTGTATGGCACACTTACAGGGACTTCTGAATGGCACTGTATGGCACATTTACAGAAACTTATGAATGGCACTGTATGCCACACTTTCAGGGACTTATGAATGACACTGTATGAACCACTTTCAGGGACTTATGAATGACACTATATGACACACTAACAGGGATTTATGAATGGCACTGTATGACACACTATCAACAACTTATGAATGACACTGTATGACACATTTACAGGGACTTATGAATGGCAATGTATGACACACTTTCAGGGACTTACGAATGGCACTCTTTGCCACACTTACAGGGACTTACGATTGGCACTGTATGCCACACTTTCAGGGACTTATGAATGACACTGTATGAACCACTTTCAGGGACTTATGAATGACACTGTATGACACACTTACAGGGACTTATGAATGGCACTGTATGACACATTTACAGGGACTTATGAATGGCACTGTATGACACACTTACAGGGACTTATGAATAGCACTGTATGACACACTTACAGGGACTATTGGATTGTATTGCACGACACTTACTTTGTTCACAGTATGTCCCGTCATAGCCGTCCACACACTGGCAGATGTATGAGTTCACTTGATCCTTACAGGTTGCTCCATTCTTACAAAGATTGGATAGACATTCGTCAATATCTGTAATAAGGAGAGCATTTGATCTTACCCGACCTTGGACAATCCAAGTCCATAGATTGGCTTCACAAAATTTAAGACCAAAGTAAATACTTATCAATCACGTAACTGGAACGTTAGTATTTCATACTATCCATATTCACTAACGAATAGAGATTGTGTTTCAGACTCAGGCACTTATAAGTGAGAAAAAAAATGTTTCAAAATATCTATCACAAAACGTGTTTTATAAAAAATTAAAAACAAAAACAAACAAAAAATACATGAATGCCTAATTGTAGAACAGATTTGTTAACCATCTGTGCTCCTTTAAGAATATTGTACAGTAAAAATAAAAATAATTCTTAGTAGTCTCAAGCTTAGACTCAATAGTGAATATGTACCTAGGATTTTAGACAGGGCATATCTTCTAAAACTGACAACTGATCATTACTCATTTAGAAATGTGTCCCTACAGTCCTTAACAAAATCAACAATGAAAATTCTAACTACAGTGGTACCCCGTTCGTTTGAACTCAAAGGGTCCGCCGTAAAAACCTCGAGCCTTAGAAAATTCGAGCCAAGCGGGAGTTGTTACATTCATTAGAAAGGAATCGGTCCTTTACATCTAGTTCGAGGGTTCACCTGTATACACCATTGCATGTTGTACTGATGTGACTAGTTTTAAATTTGCACTGTATTTCTGTTTTAAGAGACCAAATTCTAAAATAAGATACAAATATGATGAGACCAGTTATGGAGCAATGAACGTTTCCGTATGATTTGCGGGAGGCGGCCAAAATCCGCCCCGGACAAAAAACGGACAAAATCCCTCCCGCTCATTTTTGTATAGGTGGATATAATCCCCACCAACAATTTTTCAAGGCGGATATAATCCCCCCCCCCCCCCCCTCATCAATTTTTCAAGGCGGACATACTCGCTTCCATCACTTTTACAAGGCGGACATAATCCTCCTCATCATTTATTTTCTAGACAGAGAGACAAAACAGCCCTAAGGTTTTTTTTAGATTTATAATCTAGTGCATGGCTTTTAGAGAATATTTGGGATTATTTTGATTTGCCATTCTGAAATACATACACAATCAAAATGCGTTTAATGAATATAAAATGTAAGTATAAAAAGGTAAACTCATACTAGTTTCACAGGTGTCTCCTTCATAGCCATCATCACACGTGCAGTAGTATCCGTCCACAATGTCTGTGCACGTTCCACCGTGTTTACATGGCGGAGGCAGGCAGTCGTTGATATCTTGAAAAATGACGTCATATTCGTAGTGTCACTCGTAGATAAAATCATTTATTTATGTGTTATAAGGCATAACTAAATAAAATCATGTGAGGTTTGCCATCAAAGCAAGGTACTTAGGCCAAAAAAATAATAATGTTTGTTTAGGGTAAACTTCCCAAAATTTCTCGGTAGGGTAGGTAGGATTTTTCTTTTTTCAAAATCTGTCGTAACTACATTACTGTCATTGCCTGACTTTGTTTTATCATATAAACAATAATTCTGATTAATATCTGCATTTATCCGCCCTTCGTAACTCTCTATTCGCTAACGAATATTTTTTTTGCTCAGAAACGGGAAAAAATAGTTAGGGTCGGCGCATTACATTTTACAGGGACTTAACTGATTGTCTGATTGAAGAGTGAGTATTTACACATAAAACAAATTATTATCGAAGTTTTTAGAGGAAATGGAGGATAATTTATACAGTACCAAATATATAGTGAACATGTCATGAAAGTTCTGTTTGAGAAAGATGTGTGCCGAAAATGAAAACATGATAGAATCATAGCACTTGCGGTGCCGGATGGTTGAAAGTACGAATAAAATGTTAACAAAGTACAATCATACTACTAACGTTGCTGAGAATAAGATGTACAAATAAAATGGAAACATGTTATAATAGCACTAGTGGTGTTTGTGGGTATGCTGAAAAGTTGCTGGAAGATGGAAAGGGTGAGAAAATGCAATCATGGTAATATCAGCGGCGGTGCCAGAAGGTGGTAGTGTGTAAATCAAAAACATGGTCACACAATAGTACTAATTGAGCTTCCTCCGTATCGATAAAGATTCTTAGTAAAAATATTCATTTTCGCGTGTGTTTTTTGTTGTTGTTTTTTTAGCAATTGAATAATATAATTATCCTCTATATTTCATCGTTTTTTCATTTGTCATTATTTTTTTTGTATCGTTTTCTTGCTGATTATTACACTGTAAGCCGCGAGGCCTGCAGACTTTTATAACCGTATCTCGAAAATCGCATCGGCAGATCGACCAATCTCATTAAAATCAGATCCCCAATACACGCTTCACGACGTTACGCTATGTAACATAACGTAATGAAATGAAGTGAACGTCACGATATGATTTTAATGAGATTGCAGATCGACAGAACATTTTTAACTTTTGGCGAATTAATGTGCGCACGGGCATATCACACCCAGCGGGGTTAGAACTGCGGTAGTCACCGACCTAATTTACAGTAACATTTACATCGAAAATACCTAGTAAGCAATCTGTTCTAATAGCTACGGACTGCTTTCTGCATATTAATTAGCTTGCTGTAACGAGTTTTCAATCTATGTTATGCTGTTAATATAGTTTGAATAAGCTGCGTTTTGCGAAATATAACGCAATTGAAATTGTACAAAAAGCAATTATTTTAATATCGGCGAGTTGCGCAATATAACAAGCAGAACACGCAAATTATTCCAAAATAAACGCAGACTGAATCAAATAAATACATGTATTATATACCTGTGTTTAGAGTTTAGTTCGGCCGAGGACCAATAATATCCACATGCATATTGTAGTTAAGAATGGAATGTAGGTCATCGCATTCGGACAGGTTTATTCACCGGAAATAAACTCTGAGAAGTCGTTAAACCCCGGAAAAATATGGATCGTATTATGATGCAATTAAGTGTTTATTAGGCGTAAAATATTCATTCATAATGATTTTAATGAAATTATAATACTTCATATTATCCTACAATCAGTTTTTTGTGATTGCAGTTCATTCATAAGAATGTTTTCTATGTTTTGAATTGCCTAGATCGGATATAACTTGACCTTCTTATTGAGATTGTTAGGTTTTACTCGTGTTTGTAAAATGTGTTTCACATTAAACCATTCTCTTTTGAGAGTACATACTAACAACCTTTTAACCATTACTAAATGAATATCATACACTTTTACCATTAGAAACAAATCGCGTAACGCGTTGGCAGGATATCGACCTTTCTACAATTTGTGTCATAGCAATGTAATGCTGAATGAAACGGAAAGTATGTGAATATTTCTTAGTTTGTCTCAGTAATTTCAGTCCAATATCTTGAGCATGTAGCATAATGCATATGTATATAAATCTATCCATTCTGCCCACGAGTACCATGTGTTGAGGGCATTATTACGATACATGTACATCAAACATACAGGAAATACATATATGTAGTATGTGGGTGATTCGATCCAGAGGTATTAGGCGTTGTAGAAAGAAGCCATAAACATAAACTTAATTAATATGTCCAAAACATTTTGTCGAGGTGCATTTGGTTTAGCTGGCATACCCTGGTATAATATTCTTAATGCCTTATCCGTGGCAGTGCATTGTTAATGAAACGAAGCTCGAGACAAGGTTTTATATAATATTGAGAATTACTCCATACCTTATAAGTAACTATTTGGCGTATTCCACAGGTGACTTATATTTCATGATCTCATTGAGAATCAACATTAAACTCTAAAAAAATCGCGAAGGAAATTATGAGCGACCAAATACTATCTTAAGATGTTTATGTTAATAGTTATGTTTTATAATTATATGACTATATCACAAAACGTTGCAGGTCGAAGACCATTCAACGCTTTAAGCGCTTTGATTTTTATCTCCGATGTGAAAATATTGTTAGTATTCTTTAAATTCAGCTTAGGTAAAAAAAAAATTAAATACAAAGATGAAATGTTGACTATTATGTTTTATAAATGCGGCTCATGTGTCCATAGCTTACCGACATTGCACGTTTTTCCAGTATAGCCAACTGTACAGGCGCACGTGAAATCGAAGACAAGGTCGGTGCAAGCACCGTTCTCACATGGATTAGGGCTGCAGTCATTAATATCTGCAAAATCACAACTGTGTGAATTTCATTCACATTTCGAAAGCAACTTTGGAACAAATATATTTTTCACGAACGTTTTGTAGTCAATAAAATTAATTGAAACAGTTCTTTTTTGTGTTCGGAGCTGGATATAAGTGTGATTAAATATACTACATTTCTTACATGCTTTTCGGTGAAATATGAAGTTTGTTTATAAGTGGAATAACAGCAGTGGAAATATCATTTTGATATTACTGGAAACTAAGGAGTGAAAATATCAAATTTAAGAACAACTCTTATTTTAAAATCAATCGTAGTGACTTCCCGTGAACATAGAAAAAAACTTTTTAGGACACTCTTGAAATAAAAAAAGTTCCTGAATTGAAATTAACAATACTAATAGTTTTTATTATTATAAGTTATTCATTTTTATCATAATTAAAAAACAACAACATTCAAACACTTTAGATAGAATTTCAGCAAAATAAATCTTAAAGTAATTTGAATATTGCAATAAATATTGATTACATTTTGGAGTAATTTCGACATCGAAGCATCGCTTGTACTCACTTGTTTCACAGTTTGTTCCTGTATAACCCGAGATACACGTGCATGTGTATGTGTTGATCCCGTCTGCGCATGCGCCACTATTCTGGCACGGGTCTGGAGAGCAGTCATCGTTGTCTGAAAGGGAACGGGCAAAATATATCTAATATTAGCTGCATTTAGTTTAAATATGCTTACGTTTAAACATCATAATTTGGCACATTTCTAATGATAAGATTGTGTTTTGACGAAAGAAAACTGATCTTTTATTGATTTCTTTACACTGTATTGTCACTTGTGATTTGTTTTGAAGATAAAAGGCAGATACAGAGGTAAAGGCGTTTAAATCTTTACTCGGTTACTTTTCAGCGTTGTTGTATTGTAACATTGAAAAATGTAATAGTTTAATCAATTTGTTTATTGCGTTGTTGTTGTTGTTTTCATTTTATAACTGGTACACCACATCTTGGTTGGACAAGATAAAAAAAATTCAGCCGTACTTGTTTCGCAGAAATTCCCGCTGTATCCGGCAACACACGTGCACGAGTAACCGCCGGGTTCATCGACACACGCGGCGCCGTTCAAACACCCGTGCGATACACAATCGTTGTTGTCTACAACATTGATGAAGGTCTATCAGGTTAATATGCTTTGGTATTTAAGTCGCATTGTATATATACGCAAGTCGAATGACTTAATGTTTTAACATAGTTTGAATGTTGAGGAGGAGGCAGATCGCCCGTAGCTCCAAGTGTCTGGTTCTTGCTTCAAGGCTAGAAAGTCTGGTTTTTACTCTCGAGCTAGATAGTCGTAGTTATTCCACAGATATATGATGACTTGTAAATAAAATGTAACACTTTAAAAGGACTGTCTCACAGATGATAAAATAGCGAAAAAAAATTTTCGAATAATGACATAAACTTGACATTGATGTGTACAATGCATTGAAACTTACTAATTGAAGTACCACATAGTTTACAATTTATTTAAGTTGAGCAGTTATTTCGTATTTTTCCATTAAAAAGATTACTGGGTATGTCAACCAGGTAGAATTCATTCCTTATGCGTGATTGGCTAGTCGGTGTTATCACGTGATATTACCGAGGAAGGCTTATAGCTTAATTATGTCACCCATTTAGAGTAATCCGTGATAGCTCAGTAAGGAAGACGCTATGCTTTAATTTTTACGACGCGGGTTCGAACCCGCTCTCCGACACAATCTTTTTTTTTACATTTTGGTACTTTTTTCAATTACGACATCAAAGCGAATTCTACTAGATGAATGTCCTGAGATTCGTTACAGAAAAAAACTTTTTTGGGTGCAAATCTGTGACACAGTCCCTTTAAGGACTTGTTTCAAACATAAGGTGACACTGGACTATTGTGTCACATGTTTTTTTGTTGTTGTTTTTTCAAACATAAAGCACTCCTGCTTTTGTATCATTCATAAAATAACTATGAAATACTGCACTTTAACAATGTCAGAAAATCATGTTATTATTCATGTACACGTATGTATCTTCGTAACGAAGACTGGTTTAATTTACTATTGTTCGTTCATGTGGGATATTTGACCATTTCCTGACGGTTATTTGCGATTATTAAACTAGCAACCAATTTGTAGTAGAGGAATCAGATGTTATCTTGTTTATGGTTAAAAAGTTTCTGAATCCCCAACTACCAACTGGTTGGTAGTTGAATATTCGCAAATAACCGACTGGAATTAATCGAGTAGCTTAATATCAACATCAACATCTAACTCTGATTTTTCGAATCCCCATCTGGCAACTAACAAGTAGGTACCTGAATATTTGAATCCCCACCTGGCAACTAGTAGGTAGTTGAATATTGGAATCCCCAACAGGCAACTAGGAGGTAGTTGAATATTGGAATCCCTAACTGGCAACTAGGAGGTAGTTGAATATTGGAATCCCTAACTGGCAACTAGGAGGTAGTTGAATATTCGAATCCCCAACTGGCAACTAGGAGGTAGTTGAATATTGGAATCCCTAACTGGCAACTAGGAGGTAGTTGAATATTCGAATCCTCAACTGGCAACTAGTAGGAAGTTGAATATTTGAATCCCCAACTAGCAACTAGCAGGTAGTTGAATATTGGAATCCCAAACTGGCAACTAGTAGGTAGTTGAATATTCGAATTTCAAACTGGCAACTAGTAGGTAGTTGAATATTCGAATTTCAAACTGGCAACTGGTAGGTAGTTGAATATTCGAATTCCAAACTGGCAACTGGTAGGTAGTTGAATATTCGAATCCCAAACTGGCAACTAGTAAGCAGTTAAACATTCGAATCCCAAACTACCAACTACCTTTCAACTTTATCGTCATCATAAAATCTAGAATTTCGAGAAACACCAGAGAGATTACCGAGTTGACAGAAGGCTCCGGAGAATCCATCCACACACTCGCACGTAAACGCGTTGACACCGTCCACACACGTGCCGCTGTTCTGACACGGATTTGGGGAACACTCGTCAATATCTGAAGTTGTGAAATAATTAAGTCACAAGAAAATATAGTAAATAACTGGTTGTTTCGATGTAACGTATAGTATGTTAGACGGCTAATCTAGGTAACAGTTAGATGCTGATCAAGTTCCATGAACATATGGTCATAAATGTGGCCTCTAGAGTGTTTACATGTTTTTCCTATTATTTGACCTGGTGACCTAGTATTAGAACGCTCATGACCCAGATTCGAACTTGGCCTAGAGCTAATCAATACAAACGTTCTGACTTTGTTTCATGAACATAAATGTGACATCTTGAGTGCTAACAAGCTTTTACTATGATTTGACCTAATGACCTAGTTTTTGACCATACATGACCCGGATGGATAAACATCATACTAATGAAGAACGCAAATTCTGACAAAGGCATATGTATCGGAAGAGTGGCAGTAGGCGAACCTTTAAACATCTAACAGTTAAAATTCTTAATGATTACTTAAATGGTACTTAAAATTGCCGTTTTGCTATTTCATCGGCTGTAAATGTGGGAAATGTGGGTTGTATCTTAAAGTCCTGGTTTAAGCCTTCTTTAAGTGACCCCACCCCTCTCAAAAACAACAACAAAAAAACAACTGTGTATCCGAATATCCTGCTTTGCAGTTTTAAAAGTTTTATTATATTAATAGACCCTAAAAGGCCCTGAGCCAATAAACGAATACACAGGAAATTTGCCCCTACAGTGGCACCAGAACAATTAGCAGGAGATGCACAGCAGGTGATTATCATCCCAAACATTCCTTAAACTAGGCCTTAAACTAGGCCTTTAATGGGTTGTATCACTTCTAGTTGCTTGCGTATAGTCCATACATGATCTAACGAGACTGGAGGTCGAGTTGAAAGTATCTCAGTTACTCAAGAAACGAGAAGGGGTGCAATGCTACAGATCAACCGATGAACACGGTACTGCATTTATATCATACCTTTTCAAATATATATTTTTAACAATAATGATTTATAATTTTCTTTACAAAAGAATTTAAATTCGACGAAAAACGTCCTATTCATTTCGCGTAGTATTGCGGAAGAAGATTTGCGCATGCGCACTTGGCTACTGCGTGATACGGCATCAGAAAACACAGTCGGATTTCTTTTCGGTTTCCAGCTTTTAATTTTGAATCCACTGGCCTTTAAACCAGTTAATAGGTCCGTATTAAATCATGCAATTTTTGAAATAACGCAAAGTAATTTACAGATTAAACACCACAACCTGTATTTCACGAGTGACTATGGCTCCAAGGCACGACCACCTATAGTACCACAAATTCACATTACCGCGACTATGAATTCAAGATAAGTCGAGCTAAGAAGGATCTTACTCGTTCCGCAGTTTGTGCCCTCGAATCCCGTGACACAATCGCACGTGAACATGTTGACGCCATCTTCACACGTGCCGCCATTTTTGCACGTGACACCTACACACTCGTCGATATCTGAATTGGTAATACAAAAGCATTTTCATTATCTAACAGTTATTATGCTATCAACAAAGCTTAAATAATGTACTTCCTCTTATTGTTATATATCCATATTCTAACTTTCATTTCAGCTCGAAGCTTCCCTATTATTAAAATACATACTGCAAAAATTAAAGATGCATTCTTACTCCCAAATAAAATTTACCACAATTAATACAATTGCTTTAATACACCAAAAATAATGAATAAATGTCGACAACAAAGGTTTTTGTTTAGGATACCATGTTTATTTGAAAGGAATTTGCATAAAACACGGTATTTCTACATTACGGGACAATAGAAAATCGTAGTAAAACTTTTTGCATTCACCAATCATTTAATATTTTTGCGATTTCAGTTAATACACGGTTACAATATTGTTATCAGTCATAAATATTTTCCATAAATGTATTATTTAGTGAGTAGTAAAAGGTTTATCAGTCAATGTTTGTGTTTGTTTTACATGGGTATGTATTGATTTTGAATAAGAGTGTCACTTTAAAGGAGGGATAATTTAGCAATGGCTGATGGCTTTATAACAATACCTTCCATGCCACGGCACTTACCTATCTCACAAAGTGGCCCTTCATATCCCGCTGCACATGTGCACGTGTACTCGTTGATCCCATCTACGCACGTGGCGCCATTTTCACACACATTGCCTACACACTCATCAATGTCTGAAAAATAGCAGGTGTTATTTTGTTGAAGAGAAGAATCTTAATACAAACATTCATTCAAATAGGGCTAACGTTTTGGTAAAAAACTTGATACAAACGTGTCTGAGACGTGCTAAGCACCGAAAGAACGTATTAACAAACGAATGCGGTCTTCGTCCAGCACCAAGCTTGCACAGCGTCAATCAAGTTCCTACTAGGCTTAAGTCACACCGTCAATACATCCATGCCTTCGTTAATACGTTCTTATTACGTCTTGAGTCGGACACGCCTTCACTACGTTTATTTTTGACATGTTGAAAGTCCGCTCACGTCCTTCACGTCCATACAGACCATACCACGTATTTATCGGTGTCTCCTGCGTTCCTTCTACGTTGAATAAGTTCTGACTGCGTCCTGCCAGATTTCTAAGGACGTAGTGGGAACGTGGCCTATTATGATGTGGGCATTAAACAATGGTGTTACATAACTCGAGATGATACAAAAGTATGCATGTCCGAATGGAGGCCAATGCGAAATATAAGTTCGATTCATATGATATGCCTGGTTATGTAGCGTAGGAAAGTCTGACTTTTTTATTCGTTTTTAGCAGAATACTTGTAGATTTAATTTAATAATACATGTTTGCTTCATGAGTGCATTAGACTTCTTGTTCTAAATTACACAAGCCCTTTATACGTATTTACTGCTAGTAATAAAGTTGTACCAAATGTTCAAATTTACACAATTTTGTATCGCGTATTGAATCAATATCTATCATTTTTTCACATTATTTTTTTTTTCTTTTCAAAAAAAAAGAAAAGAACGGGCGGCATCTACTTTGTTTGGACGGTCGGTCACCGAAACCAGACATTCTTTGTTTTTGGCCTAATGCATAATTGTGGATTTTTGTTATATGTCAATCAACAAGTATGGTTATTTTATAATTACTGATTTCACAATCTACGCCCTCAAATCCCGCCACGCATGCGCATGTGTATGTTGCCAGTCCGTCTGTACACGCGCCACCGTTCTGGCAAGGATTAGGTGAGCAGTCATCCGGATCTGAAGTGACACATGGCATACATGTTTACAAAAACGCTCGATCAGATCAAAACTCGCAATCATCATCATCATCATCATCATCATCATCATCATCATATTATTATTATTATTATTATTATTATTATTATTATTATTATTATTATTATTATTATTATTATTATTATTATCATCATCAGCATCATCATCATCTTCATCATCTTCATCATCATCATCATCTTCATCATCATCATCATCATCATCATCATCATCATCATCATCATTGTTCATCAGCATCAGCATCATCGTCATCGTCATCATCATCATCATCATCATCATCATCATCATCATCATCATCATCATCATCATTTCTTCATTCGGGTCTCCTCTCTAATCATGAACTTACTGACGTCACAGTTTTTCCCAGACCAGCCCGTTGCGCATTCGCAGGAATAGTCTGCTATTTGGTCCGTGCATACACCGCCGTTATCACATGGTGAAGTCAAACATTCGTCAATTTCTGAAGAAATAAATATATACTGATTATGAATGCCTGGAGTAATAGACATCCATAGTGTATATGTAATATCTTAATGATTAGGAAGGGCTGAAGATATCAGTCGTCGGAACTGGAATATAAGACAAAACATCCAATGGACGAAACATCGCATGCCTTAATTGACAAGGTGTTGTGGCAGGGTGCCCCCCCCCCCCCCCTGCAAAATGATTTAGGATGATTTGTCAATCCTGCAAAAATGATGTGGGATGTTTTGTCCACCCTGCCAAAATGATTTTGGATGATTTGTCCACACTGCCAAAATGATGTGGGATGTTTTATTCCACCCTGCAATAATGATTAGGTGTGATTAGTCCATCCTGCCCAAATGATGAGGCATCATTTGTCAACCTAGTGAAAAATGGCATGGGATGTTTTGTCGGGCACCAACATGACGCTACATAAGAAGCGCAGAGCGTAATCTGGTACTGTGCGTACAGATACGACGATGAACTATTACTAGCCGCGGTACATCTAAATCAGATCTAATATTTTGTCCAAAATGCTTCTCAAAACGACGTTATCAACAGGGGCGGATCCAGAATTTACGTTAGAGGAAGCGTGACTAACATGCACTACCTTTTGACATTCACCCCGCCCTCAAAACCGAAATTTAAATAGTTTTAAATGTTGGCAAGGCAGGTGTGCTCCCCTAAGAAATTTTACCAATTTCTAGTCCGACTTCTTGCAATTTCAGCGTATTTTAAGGGGGCGCACCCAAGGATCCGCTAGTGATCAAGTGAAATTCTACCTGAGCAGTTGAAAGTAGTCCCCTCGTCCTGGTAACCATTGAGACAGGTGCAGGTGCCCGATGCGCATGCGCCGAAGTCAATTTCGTCACAGAGATCCGTTTTTACTGAGCAGTCGTCACCAAGTTTTCCTTTGAAAAGAATGGCATAAAAACGAATAATAAAGCAAATGATTGTAACATTTTAAGTAGGGAACATGTAATCATGGTTTAAGACTGTGAATAAGGCCTACAAAGAGTGGAACGTGGCTTTGTACAATGGGCTACTCTTATAGTTAACAGAGACATCATACCCCAATTAATAAAAGAGTGTTTGGATACGGGTGTTGGATTTGTTGCAGAACTTTTAAACAGACAAAAGATTGTTTCATTTTAAAGAAAGGCCGTAGGGTCGGCCGGTTTTCGACGATGAACTATTGCTAGCCGTGGTAATTTTAAAATACATGTAGATCTAAACTATTGCCCAAAATGCAACTTAAAACGACGTAAAGCAGACATAATTTGAAAGATCTGGAGTTGAAAATCAAACAAATATCACGTTGAAATTCCTTGAAATTGAAGTACGGAAAGTAAGATAATTCACCTGGCAGACATGTCGGGGCGGTTCCACTCCAATTGTGGTCCGCTTGACAGGTGCGCGTGATGTCATCACTCAACTGAAACCCTGCCGAGCACGAGTACGTTGCTTGTTCATTTAGAATCGTGTCTGCGTACGTAACTAAGCCGTTGAATGGGTCTGTTAGCGCGCCACAGTCTTCAATATAAAGCGATTATTTCATCGTTGGAATCACTTGTGAAATAGCAGGCGAAATCCATGTAAGCTTGCATATGGCCATTCGTTACACCTCGGTCGTTCCCAACGAAAACAACCGCGGATGTATGCCGGTACATCAGTAAAAGTAGTTCGTAACAAAATAAATAATAGTATTCATTTATTGTAGTGTTTTAAAATCTATCGTGTATTATAAAGCACAAATCGCTTGCCAGTGAAGTGAATTATTGCAAAAATAATTCAGTTTCCCAAGGGTAACGTCATTACGTTTAACTGCTAAATTGAAATAACTATGCGATCTACTTGCAGTGTAGTTAAAAAATCGATGTAGAGATTTCTGACATTGTAAACCGTCCATATCCGTCTAAGGTTGTTTTAGACGGGAAAAGGCCGAGGTGTTCCGAAGGGGCATATTGCGTGCCAGAGTAGCGCAAAAAAGACAACTCAAGTCATGTTTTATCGCTATGAAATGTTTATATAAAAAGGGGGATAACAATTTTCTCCTTAATTATGTCAATTTGAGTAGTCTTGAGAAGTCTGTCCTGCTACTACCATTCAATATGGCGGCTTCCATCTCCATTTATTAAATAGTCAATGCAATTATTTTATGGCCATAAATAGTTTGCTATTACAGTTATCTAACCAGTGGACAAAAAAGCTAAATCTTCAGTTTTGTTATAATTGCTATTAAAAGAGCAATATTGCTAAAAAATGTTGTTCTACAATCAAAGAGATAAAAAAAATTGTAATATAATTGTTACAGTCGAAACCCATCGGCTCGATATCCCAGGGACCGGCAAAATACCTCGAGTCTCGAAAATATCGAGCCAAGCGGGAGTGCTTACATAGAGCAAACTAAAATCGGTCCTTTACATAAAGTTCGAGCCAACAAGGAAATCGAGCCAAGCGGAATCAAGCGAATGGGTTTCGACTGTATATGATAGATATTTAGAAACAATAAAAATGTCCATTCTCTGAGTGTTAAAGCTGCACTGTCACAGTTAAACCGTGTCTACAACTTTTTTTATTTTTTGTCTTTGAAAGAGCAAATCTTTGCGTAATTACCTGCAGACCAACGACAAAAGATCAAATTGCAGATTTTCATTTTTCCGTTCGAAAAATCATGTTTTATGTCTTAAACCGTTACTAACTACTAATTTTTGAGCCTAAAAATCAAAATCTGCGATCTGTTTTGTCAGCAATCTTATATCATTGGTTTGCAGATATTTATGCAAAAATTTGCTCCTTCCAAGACAAAAATTAAAAAAGTTTTAAAAATGGTATACATGTGAGAGTGTAGCTTTAAATGCTATTATATGAGCTTAAAGATGCTAATAAAATGTTGTAACCATTAGAAATTATCTGTTCTACAATCAAAGCGTCATTTTTTTGTAAAAATAATTGTTATATGATAGATATTTTAAAACATTTAAATATCCATTTTGTGAGTCTTAAATTCAGACTCAAGACTTTTGTGAAAACGTATATTGTATATTAAAAGCTGCTTGCTGTCTCGCTTTTTCATTTTTTAATGAATCAATTAAGAAAATATCCCATACATGTATATCATTTTTTTAAAAAGAAATATGATTATTTTAAATACCTTCAGTACATGTTGGCTCCGTTCCGGACCAAGCTGGACCCGTTTCACACGTGCGCATGGCATTGCCGACCAGTTTAAAGGTGGCTGAACATGTATACGTCGCAACCTCGTTGAGGATTGTGTTCGCGTAAGTTACGTCACCGTTCAACGGGTCTGTTAATGCTCCACAATCTATTGTGGGAAAATAAGTACATGGGTTACTTGTACAGTCAAAACTCGCTATGTCGAAGTCTTTTAAACCTCGGGAAAAATACTTCGAGATAACAAATATTCGGTTAAACCGAAATAAAAAAGAGTCTTCCTAAACCAACACATTCGAAGAAAGTTGTTTGAACTTCGGGAAATACTTCGAGATAACGAACATTCGGTTAAACCGATATAAAAGAAGAGTATAACTAACCAACACAATCGAAAAGAAGTAGGGCATAACCAAAACATCGAGATAACAGATTTCGTCATAGCGAGTTTCGACAGTTTTTATATTTTAATTCAGTAATAATTAAATACTTTATTGTTTAATAATCTTACCTTTATCTGCATGGGTTTAGGGTTATGATATATTAAGGATGTATTTGTCAATTTTAATACGTAAATCCAGAAACGCTTTTATCAATTTCTGTTAGTATCTTCATTATTCTAATTTCATTAGCAAATACTCACACATTCATTCTAAAATTTATTCCATGTATTAAGTTTTAAGAATAATGAAGGTATTTATACAGAAATTGATAGAAAGTTCCTAGTTATATTTAGGAGGATATTTCAGTGGATTTCTGTTTGTTTTGTATCAGTATAAGTGCACACTTCTTTGCTCTGGGGTCTTTGGTAAAATAAAAGTTTGTTGTTGTTTTTTATTTTATTTTTAAATCTTTCTTAATGTATAAGAACACGTTTTTTTTGCAATTTTCCAGCGCCCAATATACACATTTAGAGATAAAGAGTAGAAACCCGTTGGATCGATATTCCAGGGACCGGCCCAAATACTTCGAGCCTCGCGAATATCGTGCCAAGCGGGAATGCTTACAAAGAGTATAAACAAAATCGGTTCTTTACATCCACTTCGTGCCAACGAGGAAATCGAGCCAAGCGATTTCGAGCCAACGGGGTTCGACTGTATATCCTTTCAGTGACATTTATATTTTCCAGTGCTACATTTACACTTTTACTTTTAGTTGCATATATAATTATATAGTTTAACTATTTCCCTAATATTTAAGGTTTTGTAAACATTTCCATTGTGTAAGAAATGTAGTTCAATGTAAACAATAAAGAAATCATGAGAGGGTGTTAAAATAGCATTGCTATAATGAATAAGAATACAACCTACATTTACAGCCACTTCAATTGCAGATAGGCATACATTCAGATCACGGCTTAATCATTAAGAATTTCAACATTCGCAGGTGCTTAAAAGTCCTCCCACTGCCATTCATCCGATATAAAATCCCTGCGTCAGATTGTACGTTGACAAAATGTAAGCCAATGAGGTTGTATAATCAGTTAGATGACCTGAATTAAAAACTTAATGAATATGAAGGGCTCGTTTGCTACGCTCACTCCGATATGGGCATTGGATGTTCGGTCGAGCTGAGTTCACCCGGCCCCTTTGCGACGGTTTCTTTGATCTTATATTTGAAAGCCGTGTGAAGTTAGCTAAACATCCGATATTGGACATAAAATGAAAGTCATGCTGGCACGACATTGGGAATTGGACATCGGGCTTTCAAAAAGAAAATTGTGCTGACACAACATTGAACATTGAACATTGCCGGCACGATTTTGGACATTGGATATTCAAAAATGAAAGTCGTTCAAGCACGACATTAGACATTCAAAAAATGAAAGTCGTGCTGGCATGACAATGATAATCGGGCTTTCAAAAATAACTGTCGTGCCAGTACGATATTGGAAATTGGGTATTCAAAAATGAAGGTCGTGCTTGGACATTGACATTGGACATTTAAAATTGGCTTGTAAAACTGCGTTCCTTTTCCAGGTCTTTAATGGATTATTTTTCTTGGACCCGGCGTATTTTTTTAAACACCAGACATTCAATTTCACATAACTCAGTCAGTCGTATTATTGGATTATTTTCAATAAACAACATCCCGAGTCAAGCCCGTTTTGTATTCGAAAGTTGCACTCTCACAGATATACCCTTTTTACATTTTTTTTAGTTTTTGTCTTGGAAAGAGCAAATTTTGCGTAAATATCAGCAAACGAATGAATAAAGACTGCTGACAAAAGATCAAATCGCAGATTTTCATATTTGCGTACGAAAATTGATGTTTTATGGCTTAAACCGTTACTTACGGTTTAAATGAAATGCATAAAACATCAAAACTTAAATATAGAAATCTGCGATCTATTTTTGTGTCAGCTGTCTTATAAAACTGGTTTCCATGTTTTTTCTAAAAAATTGGCTCGTTCCAAGAAAAAAGAAGAATTAAAAAAGTTGTCAAAACTATCAATCTGTGAGATTGCAGCTTTAAAAGGCACTACAGCACTACAGCATTCGGAACTCTTTGGCCATTTTTATCGAGAATAACCTCGGATGTATGCCGGTACATCAGTAGAAGTAGTTCGTAAAATTTTGAATTATATTATAAATAAAATGTAGTGTTTTAGCTTGTATTTGTAGATTTAACAAATTTGGTTTTAATTGATTGCCAGTGAAGTATTTTATTGCAAACATAATTAAGATTCCCAAGAGTTCAGTCATCAAGTTTAACCGCTAAATTGAAATTACTACGCGATCTACTTGCACCGATTTCTGACATTGTAAACCGTCCATATACATCCGAGGTTGTTTTCGATGAAAATGGCCGAGGAGTTCCGAATAAGCACTACAGTACTTAAAAATGCCTATGATATGGCTACCATGAACTTCTATTTTAGTGTTCGCTAAGAAGTATCACAAACAGCAGACATAGTCAGTTTACACAATGGCGTTCATTTGTTTTAATCGGGTTGCTAAACAAAAGTGGTGTTTTCTGTCAAATAGCCCAGGCAAAGTATTTGTCACAGTCGGACCTCGCTATGTCGAACTTTGTTATCTCGATGTTCCGGTGATGCCGAACCCTTTTCGGATATTTTGGGTTTAGTAAGACATGTTTCGTATTTCGGTTATATCGATTGTTCGCTATCTCAAAGAATATTCCGATGTCCTAATGGCTTGGACATAGCGAGTTTTTTACAATATTTGCAAACATTCTGTAAAAATAGACATTCTTTCCGAAAATAAAACAAAAATTGTACTTCTTATTTATTGTCGTTTAAGGTAAAAAAAATTCTTAAACTGAGTATTACAATGCACAGTGCAGCTTTAACTGACCTTCAACACATGAAGGGTCCGACCCATCCCATAAGCCGGTGTTGAGACACGTTCTTTCGGCGTTACCGACAAGTTGGTAATCAGCGTCACACGAATACGAGGCTTTCTGGCCCTCGTACGTTAATGGGTGGGTAACTGCACCGCTTGCTGGAGCGGTTAAAGCACCGCAATCTGTGCACGAAAAACACGAACATGGCAGGTGAAATATATATGTAAGACTCAGATCTATGGCCCGCCCCACAACCGCGGCAAATTTAACAAACGTGGACAAAAGTGCATTCCGTACCATAGAAACGGGATCAGAGGGGTGTTGGGGCACCAGTAACTATTCTATTTTCTTATTAAATCGTTACCTTATACATATCATAATGAGATACTTAGTGTTGTTCCAGTAAAAGGCTTAGATTATAAGTAACTTCCATGGCCGAGAGTATAAGATAGGTTCATCCCGACCCGAGCGTAGGGTGTTTTGCGAAAGGCGCGAGGGTCGGGATGAAACTATCTATATGCGATAGCACGTGGTTGTCATGGATATGCGCGCAGTGATTCGGGTTATGTTAACAGTCAATTCGATCTTTTAATAGTTCTGAGAAGAGTGACGCTTTATTTCTTGAAATGTGCGTGAAAACTATTTTATAGTAACATTTGAAGCGAGAATTAATTAATTAGCGTTTTAATTACTGCCACAAGACAAGGTTTCCATGATACTACAGACGACAGTCTTCAACAAGGGAGGTAATATAATGTGACGACCGTTAAAAAGAAGTTTAATACGGGCATTTTATCTTCGCCCGTGGGCAAGATAAGAATATCTAGCATGGTTAAATTATTGGATCTACTTATCTGAGGTGGGTGAAAAACATGACCCGTATATTTCAGGTACATGTTGTAGGTATTTTTTAGAATAAGTGTTTCCCTTTCTTTTTCTTTTGTGCCATGATCACTGTATAGATAGGATTGTAAAATGATACAATGCTCATTGTAGGCATTATTTCATTAATATGTATAAACAGGCAACATACTTTTCTGATGATGTAACGTAATATAAATGTGAACGTTTAATTTGACAGTATGTGTTATCCATCAGTACTGTGAAGTTTAAAATCTTATAAAATATTTCTCATCAAATCGACGCAGATTATTTGATGCTTGTTTTTCGTCATAAAACATTACAAGTTTAGCAGTAACGTAAATTGCAGTATAAAGAGCACCATGTCATCTTCCTTTTAAGGTGTGATTAAATACGTCAAATATGTATAATATTGAATTAAAACAGTTTTCTACACTTTTCTTTTATAAAACGACAATATTTTACAAGTGAAAGCTATGTTCAAAAGTTTAAAATTATTTGGTAACGAACTTAAAAATGTTGTAGTTTCCAAACGCCCCAACAGCCAAGGCGTACACATGTCTTAAAATGTTTGAAAGATGATTCACTTTCATAAAATCATGGTCTCAAAAATTCTCCCTGAGCAAAACCTTTTCCCCCTCATAGTCCATTCCTTTTGGCAGTTTAATTCAAATATGGTTAAAATAAGACTATATTCAGCAAGAAACCCACTATGTACAATTACCTATGTAGCTATTCATCTATTGATATTAGCTTTTTCGATTTTAGAATACAACCTACATATTCAGCCAAAGAGATTGCAGATAGGCAACACTTAGGTAGTAGACTTAATCATTAAGAATTTCAACGTTTGCGCTTGTTTAATTAGGTCCGCCTACTGCCAATCATGCTACGCTCACTCCGCCCATTCTCAATTATAAGGAATTCACTTAATGCCATCTAACAATTACTACGTAAACCGATGCCTAAAGCCAACAGCGTATACGTCATCGTGATTATTAGATGACGTCATATGAAAAAAGGTGACGTCATTTGTATTTGGGGGTTGTGGGGGCATTTGATGGATAGCTACGGTTGTGGATTGAATTCATCACGTTTGAGTGATTTGTGTTCAAGCTCACGCTCTACCAATGGGATCCCAGGACAGATTGAGATTTAGACATTTGGAAGAGCTCTGACAACCATAATCCACTCACTAAGTATATTACAACAGCCAACTGTTAATTTAGTCATTTAGTAATGCACCAGTCAATTGTAACCACGCCCCCCCCCCCGGTCCGGGGAATAGCGGGGGCTTTGACTTTCGGTCCAGCCAAGCCCGGGTAAAATCCCCTCTGCGGGGACGAACTGATGGTAAAATAACCGCCAAAGGCCCCGCACCTAAGGGACCTTAGGTAAGGCCCATTCCTCGCTATATTTGGCCGAAGACGAAACAATCGCATTCACCCGGCACTGCGGGGCCACCGGAAAGGTAAAAACACGGCCCACTTTCCCGGCTTTCCCCGGTTTACCCTCGGACCTGGTGGGGCGGGGCGTGGTTTCAATTGGCTAATTAATTTTCATTGTTAAATGAGTTATTTAGAAAATCGCGCATTCGCTTTGCCTGGTCTAGTATAGAGGCATTTCGCGCTCAACACTTTTAGTTAGAATTTATTTTTGGTCTTCCAAACAAATAAAGTAAGCAGGCCTGGCGCATTTTGATACTAAAGTACCAACGAAAGTAACTCCACACTAAAAGCATAGTTTTTGGATGTATTCATATTAAAATTGAAACATATTAAAAGCGTTACCAATCAAGCATGTGGGTTCGTCCCCGCCCCAACCACCTTCTGCGCAGGTGCGAGTTTCAGTGCCAACCAGCACGTACCCGCCATTGCACGTGTAAGTAGCCACAGAGCTGAGAATAGTGGTAGGATGAGTCACTACGAGAGGTACCGCGGAGGCAAGGGGGCCACAATCTGTAAGAAAAACAACAACATAATTTTAGATAAAAGTTTTCTTCACCCAAATTCCAACAGTCAGAATACCGAACAATCAAAAACTACGATACACATTCGATTGAAGTCGACATTGACAAGGTCAAATTTTCACCGTCAGTCTGAGTTTGAGACCCATGCCTCAAACGGCAAATTTCAAATGTTTTGAACATCATTAGTTTACTTTTTGTTAAAAGGTTTATAAAAAATATCTTTAGTAAACAGAACAATTTTCTCGTTTGTTTACCACTTCTCTTTGAAGTTGAAAAAAAATGTGAATAAGGGTCATTGTCAACAAGGGAGAACATTGAAAGAATCACTCGGGCTAGTTTCGATTAAAAACTCATAAATTATTTGCATACTGAGAGTAGAAGCAGGGACGATCACCCGCTCAGTTCTATCAGAAATAACTGCATTCCTGTGTGGCACCCGTAATACACGTTGAAGAACGAGAGTAAATCTTACCTGGCGCCAATATCACGAAAATACTTAAGTCAAATCTCAAACTCAATCTTAACTCATTTTACCATATAACATCGAAATTTATTGAAAAATATATGTACATTTTTAAACCGCATTCTATCATGATTGATTGAAACTTTTGGTCTAGATTCCAATAGGAAAATATTCTACAGTTAAAAATGTACTTCAGTATAATTCATTGCCTTTTAACCAATCACTCAAGTATATTTTTTGCTCTAGAATATATTTTCTTTGAAATATTGTCAAAATCTTTCAATAACATCTTCTATGAGAAAATATGTTGCAAAAAGTATAAAAGCATGCAAGATTTTGAACAACACTATGTTTGTATGTGGTAAAATGAGTTGAGATTGAGATTTGACTTAAGTATTTGCGTGATATTAGGGGCTGGGTACTTAGTAATATCCTGTATGTGCACGTTGGCCTACAACCTTAAACAAATAGTACTCTCACGAGGTCCGACGTCGATGGATGAATTTCCTAGATTCTAAAATTAGAGGGGCAACAATACCAATCTATTAATATGTATTCGATCATGCACCAGTCAATTGTAACCACGCCCCACCCCAAGGTCCAGGGAATAGCGGGTCATATGGCGGTCCAGCCAAGCCAGGGGACGAACTGCTGGTAAAATCCCCGCAAAAAGCCCCCGCACACCAGGGACCCTAGGTAAGGACCATTCCCCGCTATTTTTGGCGCGAAGACAAAACCACTGCTTTAATCTGGCACTGCGGGGCCACCTGAACGGTAAAAACACGGCCCATTTCCCCCGCTATCCCCGGTATAACCCCGGACCTTGGGGTCGTGGTTACAACTGACTGGTGCATAAGCAACCCAATATTTTACAAGGAATGCACATTGACACCACTTCAGCCCATATCCACGTCCGCCTGATATGGTGGTGTCCCCTTTGCCTGAAAGAATACTTGCCATATATACACTCAGGCTCTGTTCCTGACCAAGTACCGTCGTTCTGACATGTTCGGGTCTCGTCACCGTTGGCCAATTGGTAGTTGGCATCACATACATATGTGGCTATACTCCCCACGATCGTGTCCGGTAATATGAGTACTCCATCCACGAGAGCGTCCAGCGCGCCACAATCTGTAATAGTTTAATTTAACCATTTTGAAAGGTTTAACATATATAAGCTTTATGCACGTCTTAACAATATCACGGCTCCGACGGCTGTTATATAATATTTAAACTTTATGAGTGAAATGTTTCAACATGAAAGTGACGACTTTTATTCCCTTACAAACATACAATATCTAGTCTTAACGCCTTTAAGATTAACCTCTCATATTTTCGTTAGAGAAAAAAGTTAAATTGAATTTCCTTGATGGAAATCGTTGAGAATAAATATATTTAAGCTTTGGTTTGATACCACACTGATGCTTTTATATGTACTAACATTTTGACATATCCCACGAACTATCTCACAAAGACGGACGGAAGGAAGGAAGGAAGGAAGGAAGGAAGGAAGGAAGGAAGGAAGGAAGGAAGGAAGGAAGGAAGGAAGGAAGGAAGGAAGGAAGGAAGGAAGGAAGGAAGGAAGGAAGGAAGGAAGGAAGGAAGGAAGGAAGGAAGGAAGGAAGGAAGGAAGGGAGGGAGGGAGGGAGGGAGGGAGGGAGGGAGGGAGGGAGGGAGGGAGGGAGGGAGGGAGGGAGGGAGGGAGGGAGGGAGGGAAGGAAGGAAGGAAGGAAGGAAGGAAGGAAGGAAGGAAGGAAGGAAGGAAGGAAGGAAGGAAGGAAGGAAGGAAGGAAGGAAGGAAGGAAGGAAGGAAGGAAGGAAGGAAGGAAGGAAATATCAACGCGGGTACCTCTGACAACACACGTTGGTTCTGTGCCGTCCCAGCCCGTGCCACTAACACAGTTCCTCGTAGTATCAACCCCAACCAGCTCGAAGCCCGGGTTACATGTGTAAGTGGCGGATCCACCAACCGCTGTAGGTCCGGCATCCGCGTTCACAGTTCCGTCCGTTGGTGCTGTCAAAGCTGGACATTCTGTGACAAAAGCATATGTGTTCGTGCAAATGTCCGCTTGCATCCGTATTTGTGCACGTTTTTGTTATACAAAAGAACGTTATAGCCATAAACCTAAGTCAAAGATTAAGAAATCGATCATTTTATACATCCATCGATCGACCAGCAAATCATTTGTTTTTTCACTCAAGCAAATTCTTCATGATATTAAATAGCCTGCCAATCATAATATTGAGCATAGCGTTAAATACTTATTGTTATTAAAGAAGCGAGAACGTACGGCATGTAACTGTGAGTGATTCCCAACCAGTTCCAGCCTGACAGTTAATGGTGTCTGTACCGACAAGTTCAAACCCGGCGTTACACGTGTACGTAACGGCTGTCAGAGACGTAGAGTCTGCAGAGCCATCCGCAAGATTAGGAGCCGCGCCGCAGTCTATGAGTACGGTGACAAAAACATATCATGTTATCTTTTGAAACATTTTCCGTTTCTATCCTTCAAGATATTGGAGTTACATGTATATTGATCCGCTATGAGTATGACGAGAATTATATAACTGTATGTATGCATGCATGAATTCTGTAAATTTATTATTACGCTACCACTTTAAATTGTTATACTAATTACACTCGGGATAACTATGAAAAATGAAAATGTTGACTTAACAGAACTGAATTACTTTGTAACCTACCGTATGTGCATGCAATGTTGTCTAGTAGCGCAATGTAATCAGCGATACATTTACAGACGAGATCCCCTATTACATCACAGGCGGTGTTGGCGTTGGCGTCACACTCTGTACCACCATCAGTGCACACTAAAAACAGTTTTCCACATGATTGGATAGTTGGTATTGTAGGTAAAGATAACCACCATTTACGCAACAAAACACATATAATGATCAGAGGCACATTCCTCATTACGACCCTCAGGGGCGTTTTATAGTAAAGCACCTCTAATCAAAACAATCCTCTGGGCAGTTTATAGTAATACTCCTCTTATCATGAGGACCCTCTGGATGTGTTATAGTAATAGACGTTTCATCATGACTACCCTCTGAGTGTTTTATAATAATGCACCTCTTATAATGACGACCCTCTGGGCGTTATATAGTAATACATCTCTAATCCTGGGAACCCTCTGGGCGTTTTAAAGTAATGCACCTCTAATTATGACGACCCTCTGGGCGTTATATAGTAATACACCTCTAACCACGGGGACCCTCCGGGCGTTTGTAATACACCTCTAATCACGGCGACTCTCTGGGTGTTTGTAATACACCTCTAATCCTGGGGACCCTCTGGGCGTTTTAAAGTAATACACCTCTAATCATGGGGACTCTCTGGGCGTTTTATAGTAATACACCTCTAATCATGACGACCCTCTGGGCGTTTTAAAGTAATACACCTCTAATCATGGGGACCCTCTGGGCGTTTTATAGTAATGCACCTCTAATCATGGCGACTCTCTGGGCGTTTATTAGTAATGCATGTCTAATCATGGGGACCCTCTGAACGTTTTATAGTAATGCACCTCTCATCATGACGACCATATGGGCGTTTTATAATAATGCACCTCAAATCATGGGGACCCTCTGGGCGTTTTATAGAAATACACCTCTAATCATGACGACCCTCTGTGCGTTTTATAGTAATACACCTCTAATCATGACGACCCTCTGCGCATTTTAAAGTAAAACACCTCTAATCATGACGACCCTCTGGGCGTTTTAAAGTAATACACCTCTAATCATGACGACCCTCTGGGCGTTTTATAGTAATACACCTCTAATCATGACGACCCTCTGGGCGTTTTATAGTAATACACCTCTAATCATGACGACCCTCTGGGCGTTTTATAGTAATACACCTCTAATCATGACGACCCTCTGCGCATTTTAAAGTAAAACACCTCTAATCGTGGGGACCCTCTGTGCGGTTCAAAGTAATACACCTCTAATCATGACGACCCTCTGGGCGTTTTATAGTAATACACCTCTAATCATGACGACCCTATGGGCGTTTTATTGTAATACACCTCTAATCATGACGACCCTCTGGGCGTTTTATAGTAATACACCTCTAATCATGACGACCCTCTGGGCGTTTTATAACAATACACATCTAATCTTGGGGACCCTCTGGTCGTTTTAAAGTAATACACCTCTAATCATGGCGACCCTCTGGGCTTTGTATAGTAATACACCTCTAATCATGGCGACTCTCTGGGCTTTGTATAGTAATACACCTCTAATCATGGCGACTCTCTGGGCTTTGTATAGTAATACACCTCTAATCATGGCGACTCTCTGGGCTTTGTATAGTAATACACCTCTAATCATGGCGACTCTCTTGGCGTTGTATAGTAATACACCTCTAATCATGGCGACTCTCTGGGCTTTGTATAGTAATACACCTCTAATCCTGGTGACCATCTGGGCGTTTTATAGTAATACACCTCGAATCATGGCGACTCTCTTGGTGTTTTAAAGCAATACACCTCTAATAATGACGACCCTCTGGGCGTTTTAAAGTAATACACCTCTAATCATGACGACCCTCTGTTGGCGTTTTAAAGTAATGCACCTCTAATTATAGGACCCTCTGAGCGTTTTAAAATAATACACCTCTAATCATGGGGACCCTCTTGGCGTTTTAAAGTAATGCACCTCTAATCCTGGGACCCTCTTGGCCTATAAAAGTAATGCACTTTTAATCATGGCGACTCTCTGGGCGTTTTAAAGTAATACACTTCTAATTATGGGGACTCTCTTTGCGTTTTAAAGCAATACACCTCTAATAATGACGACCCTCTGGGCGTTTCAAAGTAATACACCTCTAATCATGGGGACCCTCTTGGCGTTTTAAAGTAATACACCTCTAATCATGGCGACTCTCTTTGCGTTTTAAAGTAATACACCTCTAATCATGGGGACTCTCTGGGCGTTGTATAGTAATACACCTCTAATCATGGTGACTCTCTGGGTGTTTCATAGTAATACACCTCTAATCATGGGGACCCTCTTGGCGTTTTAAAGTAATGCACCTCTAATCATGGGGACCCTCTTGGCGTTTTAAAGTAATACACCTCTAATCATGGGGACACTCTGGGCGTTGTATAGTAATACACCTCTAATCATGGCGACTCTCTTGGTGTTTTAAAGCAATACACCTCTAATAATGACGACCCTCTGGGCGGTTTAAAGTAATACACCTCTAATCATGACGACCCTCTGTTGGCGTTTTAAATTAATGCACCTCTAATTATAGGACCCTCTGAGCGTTTTAAAATAATACACCTCTAATCATGACGACCCTCTTGGCGTTTTAAAGTAATGCACCTCTAATCCTGGGACCCTCTTGGCCTATAAAAGTAATGCACTTTTAATCATGGCGACTCTCTGGGCGTTTTAAAGTAATACACCTCTAATCATGGGGACTCTCTTTGCGTTTTAAAGCAATACACCTCTAATGATGACGACCCTCTGGGCGTTTTAAAGTAATACACCTCTAATCATGGCGACTCTCTTGGCGTTTTAAAGTAATACACCTCTAATCATGGGGACTCTCTTTGCGTTTTAAAGCAATACACCTCTAATGATGACGACCCTCTGGGCGTTTTAAAGTAATACACCTCTAATCATGGAGAACCTCTGGGCGTTTTAAAGCAATGCACCTCTAATCATGGCGACTCTCTGGGCGTTTTATAGTAATGCACCTCTACTCATGGGGACTCTCTTTGCGTTTTAAAGTAATTCACCTCTAATCATGGCGACCCTCTGGGCATTTTAAAGTAATACACCTCTTATCATGGGGACCCTCTGGGCGTTTCAAAGTATTACACCTCTAATCATGACGACCCTCTGTGCGTTTTAAAGTAATACACCCCTAATCATGACGACTCTCTGGCCGTTTTATTGTAATACACCTCAAATCATGGGGACTCTCTGGGCGTTTTAAGAAATACACCTCTAATCATGGCGACCCTCTGGGCGTTTTAAAGTAACACATCTCTAATCATGGGGACCCTCTGGGTGTTGTATAGTAATACCCCTCTAATCATGGCGACTCTATTGGTGTTTTAAAGTAATACACCTCTAATCATGATGACCCTCTGGGCGTTTTATAGTAATACACCTCTACTCATGGGGACTCTCTTTGCGTTTATACTATAAACTTTATAGTAATACACCTCTACTCATGGGGAATCTCTTTGCGTTTTAAAGTAATACACCCCTAATCATGACAAATCTCTGGCCGTTTTATTGTAATACACCTCAAATCATGGGGACTCTCTGGGCGTTTTAAGTAATACACCTCTAATCATGGCGACCCTCTGGGTGTGTAATAGTAATACACTTCTTATCATGACGACCCTCTGGGCGTTGTATGGTAATACACCTCTAATCATGGAGACCCTCTGGGTGTGTAATAGTAATACACTTCTTATCATGACGACCCTCTGGGCGTTGTATGGTAATACACCTCTAATCATGGAGACCCTCTGGGTGTTTTATAGTAATACACCTCTAATCATGACGACCCTATGGGCGTTTTATAGTAATGCACCTCTAATCATGGGGATCCTCTGGGCGTTTTATAGTAATACACCTCTAATCTCTAATCCTGGGGACCCTCTGGGCGTTTTAAAGTAATACACCTCTAATCCTGGTGACCATCTGGGCGTTTTATAGTAATGCACCTCTAATCATGGCGACTCTCTGGGCGTTTTAAAGTAATACACCTCTAATCATCGGGACCCTCTGGGCGTTTTATAGTAATACACCTCTAATCATGGCGACTCTCTGGGCGTTTTATAGTAATACACCTCTAATCCTGGGACCCTCAGGGCGTTTATAGTAATACACCTCTAATCATGGCGACTCTCTTGGCGTTTTAAAGTAATGCACCTCTAATTATGACGACCCTCTGGGCGTTTTATAGTAATGCACCTCTAATCATGGCGACTCTCTGGGCGTTTTATAGTAATACACCTCTAATCCTGGGACCCTCTGGGCGTTTTAAAGTAATACACCTCTAATCATGGCGACTCTCTTGGCGTTTTAAAGTAATACACCTCTAATCATGGCGACCCTCTGGGCATTTTAAAGTAATACACCTCTTATCATGGGGACCCTCTGGGCGTTTCAAAGTATTACACCTCTAATCATGACGACCCTCTGTGCGTTTTAAAGTAATACACCCCTAATCATGACGAATCTCTGGCCGTTTTATTGTAATACACCTCAAATCATGGGGACTCTCTGGGCGTTTTATAGTAATACACCTCTAATCATGGGGACCCTCTGGGCGTTTTATAGTAATACACCTCTAATCATGACGACCCTATGGGCGTTTTATAGTAATGCACCTCTAATCATGGGGATCCTCTGGGCGTTTTATAGTAATACACCTCTAATCTCTAATCCTGAGGACCCTCTGGGCGTTTTAAAGTAATACACCTCTAATCCTGGTGACCATCTGGGCGTTTTATAGTAATGCACCTCTAATCATGGCGACTCTCTGGGCGTTTTAAAGTAATACACCTCTAATCATGGCGACCCTCTGGGCATTTTAAAGTAATACACCTCTTATCATGGGGACCCTCTGGGCGTTTCAAAGTATTACACCTCTAATCATGACGACCCTCTGTGCGTTTTAAAGTAATACACCTCTAATCATGGCGACCCTCTGGGCGTTTTATAGTAATACACCTCTAATCATGGGAACCCTCAGGGCGTTTTATAGTAATACACCTCTAAATCTGGGGGCCCTCTGGGCATTTTATAGTAATACACCTCTAATTCTGGCGACTCTCTGGGCGTTTTATAATAATACACCTCTAAGCATGGCGACTCTCTGGGCGTTTTATAATAATACACCTCTAATCATGGCGACTCTCTGGGCGTTTTATAATAACACACCTCTAATCATGGCGACTCTCTGGGCGTTTTATAATAATACACCTCTAATCATGGCGACTCTCTGGGCGTTTTAAAGTAATACACCTCTAATCATTGGGACCCTCTGGGCGTTTTATAGTAATACACCTCTAATCATTGGGACCCTGTGGGCATTTCATAGTAATACACCTCTAATCATTGGGACCCTCTGGGCGTTTTATAGTAATACACCTCTAATCATTGGGACCCTGTGGGCATTTCATAGTAATACACCTCTAATTCTGGGGACCCCCTGGGCATTTTATAGTAATACACCTCTTATCATGGCGACTCTCTGGGCGGGAGGGCGTTTTAATGTCCCTCTAATCATGAAATATCTCGGTGAAGGATCGGGCAGGCTTTTTTTCAGTAATGGACCGCTGATGATGCGGACAGTCGGTTCAAGACCGGGCGAGCGTTTTACAGAAATCGGCCTTTAATGATGACGACCCTCGGTCCAGGACCGGCAAGCATTTTACAGTAGTGAGTCATTGAGGATGACGAATCTCGGTTCAAAGCCGGGCAAGCGTTTTACAGAAATGAGCCTCTGAGGATGACGACCCTCGGTCCAAAGCCGGGAAAGTGTTTTACAGAAACAAGCCTCTGAGGAAGACGACATTCGGTCCAATACCGGGAAAGCGTTTTACAAGATTGGCCTCTGAGGATGAAGACCGTCGGTCCAACACCGGGCAACCGTTTCACAGTTATACAGAAATGTGCCTCTGAGGATAACGACCCTCGGTCCAAAGCCGGGCAAGCGTTTTACAGTAATGAGTCTCTGATGATGATGACCCTCGATCCAAGACCGGGCAAGCATTATACAGAAATGCGCCTCTTAGGATTACGACCCTCGGTCCAAAGCCGGGCAAGCGTTTAACAGAAATTGGCCTCTGTTCATGACGACCCTCGGTGCAAGACCGGGCAAGCGTTATACAGAAATTGGCCTCTTAGGATGACGACCCTCGGTCCAAGACCGGGCAAGCGTTTTACAGTTTTGAGTCTCCGAGGATGACGACTCTCGGTCCAGGACCGGGCAAGCGTTTTTACAGTAATGAGTCTCTGAGGATGACGACCCTCGGTCCAAGACCGGGCAAGCGTTTTACAGTTTTGAGTCTCCGAGGATGACGACCCTCGGTCCAAGACCGGGCAAGAGTTTTACAGAAATGGGCCCCTGAAGATGACGACCCTCGGTCCAAGACCGGGCAAGCGTTTTAACAGTAATGAGTCGATGAGGATGACGACCCTCGGTCCAAGACCGGGCAAGCGTTTTACAGTTTTGAGTCTCCGAGGATGACGACCCTCGGTCCAGGACCGGGCAAGCGTTTTTACAGTAATGAGTCTCTGAGGATGACGACCCTCGGTCCAAGACCGGGCAAGCGTTTTACAGTAATGAGTCTCTGAGGATGACGACCCTCGGTCCAAGACCGGGCAAGCGTTTTACAGTTTTGAGTCTTCGAGGATGACGACCCTCGGTCCAAAGCCGGGAAAGTGTTTTACAGTAATGAGTCTCTGGGGAGGATGACTCTCGGTCCAACACCGGGAAAGCTTTTCACAGTAATGAGTCGGTGCAGATGACGACCCTCGGTCCAGGACCGGGCAAGTGTTTTACAGTAATTAGTCTCTTAGGATGATGACTCTCGGTCCAACACCGGGAAAGCGTTTTACAGTAATGAGTCATTGAGGATGACGACCCTCGGTCCAAAGCCGGGCAAGTGTTTTACAGTAATGAGTCTCTGAGGATGACGACCCTCGGTCCAGGACCGGGCAAGCGTTTTACAGAAATGGACCTCTGAGGAAGACGACCCTCGGTCGAATACCAGGCAAGCGTTTTACAGTAATGAGTCTCTGAGGATGATGACAATCGGTCCAAGGCCGGCCAAGCGTTTTACAGTAATGGCCCTCTGAGGATGACGACCCTCGGTCTAAGACCTGGCAAGCGTTTAACAGAAATTGGCCTCTAAGGATGACGACTCTCGGTCCAAAACCGGGCAAGCGTTTTACGGTAAAGATTCTTTGAGGGTGATGACCATCGGTCCAGGACCGGGCGGGCGTTTTATAGTTATGAGTCTCCGAGGATGACGACCCTCGGTCCAGGATCGGGCGGGCGTTTTATAGTATTGCACCTCTGACCCTGAAGACCCTCGGTCCGGAACCGGACGGGTGGTTTACAGTTATGTGCCTCTGATCCTGAGGATCCTCGGTTTAAAAGAGGAAGGGCGTTTAAATGCGCCCCTGATTATGAAGACCCTCTGTCCAGGATCGGAAGGGCGTTTATAGTAATATGTCTCTGATTATGTTGACTCTCGGTCCAAGTCATGACAGTCGTTTTGTAGTAATGTGCCTCTGATACTGAAGACTCTCGGTTTAAGAGACGACGTGCGTTCTATAGTAATGTGTCTCTGATCGTGTATACCCTCTGTCAAAGACCTGGCGGTCGTTTTATATTATTGTGCCTCTAATCATGAGAACCCTCGGTCCAAAACCGGGCAGGCGTTTTATATTAATGTGGCTCTGATTATGGAGACCCTCGGTCCAGGATCGGACGGTTTTTTATTATAGTACTGTGCCTATGATTATGAAAACCCTCGGTCCAGGATCTAGCGGGCGTTTTATAGTAATGTGCCTCTGATTATGAAGACCCTCGGTCCAGGATCTGGCGGGCGTTTCATAGTAATGTGCCTGTGATCATGTAGACTCTCGGTCCAGGATCTGGCGGGCGTTTCATAGTAATGTGCCTCTGATTATGAAGACCCTCGGTCCAGGATCTGGCGGGCGTTTCATAGTAATGTGCCTCTGATTATGAAGACCCTCGGTCCAGGATCTGGCGGGCGTTTTATAGTATTGTGCCTCAGATTATGAAGAACCTCGGTCCAGGATCCGGCGGGCGTTTCATAGTAATGTGCCTCTGATTATGAAGACCCTCGGTCCAGGATCTGGCGGGCGTTTCATAGTAATGTGCCTCTGATTATGAAGACCCTCGGTCCAGGATCTAGCGGGCGTTTTATAGTAATGTGCCTCAGATTATGAAGAACCTCGGTCCAGGATCCGGCGGGCGTTTCATAGTAATGTGCCTGTGATCATGTAGAGTCTCGGTCCAGGATCGGAAGGGCGTTTTATATTAATGTGCCTCTGATCATGAAGATCCTCGGTCCAGGATCTGGCGGGTGTTTTATAGTAATGTGCCTCTGATCATGTAGACTCTCGGTCCAGTATCTTGCGGGCGTTTTATAGTAATGTGCCTCTGATTATGAAGACCCTCGGTCCAGGATCAGGCGGGTGTTTCATAGTAATGTGCCTCTGATCATGTAGACCCACGGTCCATGATCTGGCTGGTGTTTCATAGTAATGTGCCTGTGATCATGAAGACTCTCGGTCCAGGATCTGGCGGGCGTTTCATAGTAATGTGCCTCTGATCATGTAGACTCTCGGTCCAGGATCTGGCGGGTGCTTTATAGTAATGTGCCTCTGATTATGAAGACCCTCTGTCTAGGATCTGGCGGGCGTTTCATAGTAATGTGCCTCTGATCATGTAGACTCTCGGTCCAGGATCTTGCGGGCGTTTTATAGTAATGTGCCTCTGATTATGAAGACCCTCGGTCCAGGATCGGGCGGGCGTTTCATAGTAATGTGCCTGTGATCATGTAGACTCTCGGTCCAGGATCTGGCGGGCGTTTCATAGTAATATGCCTGTGATCATGTAGACTCTCGGTCCAGGATCTGGCGGGCGTTTCATAGTAATGTGCCTCTGATCATGTAGACTCTCGGTCCAGGATCTGGCGGGCGTTTCATAGTAATGTTCCTCTGATCATGTAGACTCTCGGTCCAGGATCTGGCGGGCGTTTCATAGTAATGTGCCTCTGATCATGTAGACTCTCGGTCCAGGATCTGGCGGGCGTTTCATAGTAATGTGCCCTTGATCATGTATACCCTCGGTCCAGGATCAGGCGGTTTTTCATAGTAATGTGCCTCTGATCATGCATACGCTCGGTCTAGAACCGGGTGTTTTTTATAGCAATGTGCCCTTGATCATGCAGACTCTCGGTCCATAACCCGGTGGGTTTTTTATAGCAATGTGCCTCTGATCATGCAGACTCTCGGTCCAGAACCGGGTGTTGTTTTATAGCAATGTGCCTCTGATCATGCAGACTCTCGGTCCAGAACCGGGTGTTGTTTTATAGCAATGTGCCTCTGATCATGCAGACTCTCGGTCCAGAACCAAATGTTGTTTTATAGCAATGTGCCTCTGATCATGCAGACTCTCGGTCCAGAACAGGGTGTTTTTTGATAGCAATGTGCCTCTGATCATGCAGACTCTCGGTCCAGAACCGGGTGTTGTTTTATAGCAATGTGCCTCTGATCTTGCAGACTCTCGGTCCAGAACCGGGTGTTATTTTATAGCAATGTGCCTTTGATCATGTAGACTCTCGGTCCAGAACCGGGTGTTGTTTTACAGCAATGTGCCTTTGATCATGTAGACTCTCGGTCCAGAACCGGGTGTTGTTTATAGTAATGTGCCTTTGATCATGTAGACTCTCGGTCCAGAACCGGGTGTTGTTTTATAGCAATGTGCCTCTGATCATGCAGACGCTCGGTCCAGAACCGGGTGTTGTTTTATAGCAATGTGCCTCTGATCATGCAGACTCTCGGTCCAGAACCGGGTGTTGTTTTATAGCAATGTGCCTCTGATCATGCAGACTCTCGGTCCAGAACCGGGTGTTGTTTTACAGCAATGTACCTCTGATCATGCAGACTCTCGGTCCAGAACCGGGTGTTGTTTTTTTAGTAATGTGCTTCTGGTTATGCAGACTCTCGGTCCAGAACCGGGTGTTGTTTTATAGCAATGTGTCTCTAATCATGCAGACTCTCGGTCCAGAACCGGGTGTTGTTTATAGCAATGTGCCTCTGATCATGCAGACTCTCGGTCCAGAACCGGGTGTTGTTTTTTTAGTAATGTGCCTCTGATCATGCAGACTCTCGGTCCAGAACCGGGTGTTGTTTTATAGCAATGTGCCTCTGATCATGCAGACTCTCGGTCCAGAACCGGGTGTTGTTTTATAGCAATGTGTCTCTAATCATGCAGACTCTCGGTCCATAACCGGGTGTTGTTTTATAGCAATGTGCCTCTGGTCATGCAGACTCTCGGTCCATAACCGGGTGTTGTTTTATAGCAATGTGCCTCTGATCATGCAGACGCTCGGTCCAGAACCGGGTGTTGTTTTATAGCAATGTGCCTTTGATCATGTAGACTCTCGGTCCAGAACCGGGTGTTGTTTTACAGCAATGTGCCTTTGATCATGTAGACTCTCGGTCCAGAACCGGGTGTTGTTTATAGTAATGTGCCTTTGATCATGTAGACTCTCGGTCCATAACCGGGTGTTGTTTTATAGCAATGTGCCTCTGATCATGCAGACGCTCGGTCCAGAACCAGGTGTTGTTTTATAGCAATGTGCCTCTGATCATGCAGACTCTCGGTCCAGAACCAGGTGTTGTTTTATAGGAATGTGCCTCTGATCATGCAGACTCTCGGTCCAGAACCGGGTGTTGTTTTATAGCAATGTGCCTCTGATCATCCAGACTCTTGGTCCAGAACCGGGTGTTTTTTATAGCAATGTGCCTCTGATCATGCAGACTCTCGGTCCATAACCGGGTGTTTTTTTTTTTAGCAATGTGCCTCTGATCATGCAGACTCTCGGTCCATAACCGGGTGTTGTTTAACAGCAATGTGCCTCTGATCATGCAGACTCTCGGTCCAGAACCGGGTGTTGTTTTATAGCAATGTGCCTCTGATCATGCAGACTCTCGGTCCAGAACCGGGTGTTGTTTTATAGCAATGTGCCTCTGATCATGCAGACTCTCGGTCCATAACCGGGTGTTGTTTTATAGCAATGTGCCTCTGATCATGCAGACTCTCGGTCCAGAACCGGGTGTTGTTTTATAGCAATGTGCCTCTGATCATGCAGACTCTCGGTCCAGAACCGGGTGTTGTTTTACAGCAATGTACCTCTGATCATGCAGACTCTCGGTCCAGAACCGGGTGTTGTTTTATAGCAATGTGCCTCTGATCATGCAGACTCTCGGTCCAGAACCGGGTGTTGTTTTATAGCAATGTGCCTCTGATCATGCAGACTCTCGGTCCATAACCGGGTGTTGTTTTATAGCAATGTGCCTCTGATCATGCAGACTCTCGGTCCAGAACCGGGTGTTGTTTTATAGCAATGTGCCTCTGATCATGCAGACTCTCGGTCCAGAACCGGGTGTTGTTTGATAGCAATGTGCCTCTGATCATGCAGACTCTCGGTCCAGAACCGGGTGTTGTTTGATAGCAATGTGCCTCTGATCATGCAGACTCTCGGTCCAGAACAGGGTGTTGTTTTATAGCAATGTGCCTTTGATCATGCAGACTCTCGGTCCAGAACCGGGTGTTGTTTTATAGCAATGTGCCTCTGATCATGCAGACTCTCGGTCCATAACCGGGTGTTGTTTTATAGCAATGTGCCTCTGATCATGCAGACTCTCGGTCCAGAACCGGGTGTTGTTTTTATAGCAATGTGCCTCTGATCATGCAGACTCTCGGTCCAGAACCGGGTGTTTTTTTTTAGCAATGTGCCTCTGATCATGCAGACTCTCGGTCCAGAACCGGGTGTTTTTTTTATAGCAATGTGCCTCTGATCATGCAGACTCTCGGTCCATAACCGGGTGTTGTTTTATAGCAATGTGCCTCTGATCATGTAGACTCTCGGTCCAGAACCGGGTGTTGTTTTATAGCAATGTGCCTCTGATCATGCAGACTCTCGGTCCATAACCGGGTGTTGTTTTATAGCAATGTGCCTCTGATCATGCAGACTCTCGGTCCATAACCGGGTGTTTTTTATAGCAGTGTGCCTCTGATCATGCAGACTCTCGGTCCATAACCGGGTGTTTTTTTTATAGCAATGTGCCTCTGATCATGCAGACTCTCGGTCCAGAACCGGGTGTTTTTTTTAGCAATGTGCCTCTGATCATGCAGACTCTCGGTCCAGAACCGGGTGTTGTTTTATAGCAATGTGCCTCTGATCATGCAGACTCTCGGTCCAGAACCGGGTGTTGTTTTATAGCAATGTGCCTCTGATCATGCAGACTCTCGGTCCAGAACCGGGTGTTGTTTTATAGCAATGTGCCTCTGATCATGCAGACTCTCGGTCCAGAACCGGGTGTTGTTTTATAGCAATGTGCCTCTGATCATGCAGACTCTCGGTCCATAACCGGGTGTTGTTTTATAGCAATGTGCCTCTGATCATGCAGACTCTCGGTCCAGAACCGGGTGTTTTTGATAGCAATGTGCCTCTGATCATGCAGACTCTCGGTCCAGAACCGGGTGTTGTTTATAGCAATGTGTCTTTGGTCATGCAGAATCTCGGTCCATAACCGGGTGTTGTTTTATAGCAATGTGCCTCTGATCATGCAGACTCTCTGTCCAGAACCGGGTGTTTTTGATAGCAATGTGCCTCTGATCATGCAGACTCTCGGTCCAGAACCGGGTGTTGTTTTATAGCAATGTGCCTCTGATCATGCAGACTCTCGGTCCAGAACCGGGTGGGTTTTTTTTAGCAATGTGCCTCTGATCATGCAGACTCTCGGTCCAGAACCGGGTGTTGTTTTATAGCAATGTGCCTCTGGTCATGCAGACTCTCGGTCCATAACCGGGTGTTGTTTTATAGCAATGTGCCTCTGATCATGCAGACGCTCGGTCCAGAACCGGGTGTTGTTTTATAGCAATGTGCCTCTGATCATGCAGACTCTCGGTCCAGAACCGGGTGTTGTTTTAAAGCAATGTGCCTCTGATCATGCAGACTCTCGGTCCAGAACGGGAGTTTATTTTATAGCAGTGTGCCTCTGATCATGCAGACTCTCGGTCCATAACCGGGTGTTTTTTATAGCAATGTGCCTCTGATCATGCAGACTCTCGGTCCATAACCGGGTGTTGTTTTATAGCAATGTGCCTCTGATCATGCAGACTCTCGGTCCATAACCGGGTGTTGTTTTATAGCAATGTGCCTCTGATCATGTAGACTCTCGGTCCAGAACCGGGTGTGGTTTTATAGCAATGTGCCTCTGATCATGCAGACTCTCGGTCCAGAACCGGGTGTTGTTTTATAGCAATGTGCCTCTGATCATGCAGACTCTCGGTCCAGAACCGGGTGTTGTTTTATAGCAATGTGCCTCTGATCATGCAGACTCTCGGTCCAGAACCGGGTGTTGTTTTACAGCAATGTGCCTCTGATCATGCAGACTCTCGGTCCAGAACCGGGTGTTGTTTTATAGCAATGTGCCTCTGATCATGCAGACTCTCGGTCCATAATCGGGTGTTGTTTTATAGCAATGTGCCTCTGATCATGCAGACTCTCGGTCCATAACCGGGTTTTGTTTTATAGCAATGTGCCTCTGATGATGCAGACTCTCGGTCCAGAACCGGGTGTTGTTTTATAGCAATGTGCCTCTGATCATGCAGACTCTCGGTCCAGAACCGGGTGTTGTTTGATAGCAATGTGCCTCTGATCATGCAGACTCTCGGTCCAGAACAGGGTGTTGTTTTATAGCAATGTGCCTCTGATCATGCAGACTCTCGGTCCAGAACAGATTGTTGTTTTATAGCAATGTGCCTTTGATCATGCAGACTCTCGGTCCAGAACCGGGTGTTGTTTATAGCAATGTGCCTCTCATCATGCAGACTCTCGGTCCAGAACCGGGTGTTGTTTATAGTAATGTGCCTCTGATCATGCAGACTCTCGGTCCATAACCGGGTGTTTTTTTTATAGCAATGTGCCTCTGATCATGCAGACTCTCGGTCCAGAACCGGGTGTTTTTTTTAGCAATGTGCCTTTGACATGCAGACTCTCGGTCCAGAACCGGGTTTTTTTATAGCAATGTGCCTCTGATCATGCAGACTCTCGGTCCATAACCGGGTGTTGTTTTATAGCAATGTGCCTCTGATCATGTAGACTCTCGGTCCAGAACCGGGTGTGGTTTTATAGCAATGTGCCTCTGATCATGCAGACTCTCGGTCCATAACCAGGTGTTGTTTTATAGCAATGTGCCTCTGATCATGCAGACTCTCGGTCCATAACTGGGTGTTGTTTTATAGCAATGTGCCTCTGATCATGCAGACTCTCGGTCCAGAACCGGGTGTTGTTTTATAGCAATGTGCCTCTGATCATGCAGACTCTCGGTCCATAACCGGGTGTTGTTTTATAGCAATGTGCCTCTGATCATGCATACTCTCGGTCCAGAACCGGGTGTTGTTTTATAGCAATGTGCCTCTGATCATGCAGACTCTTGGTCCAGAACCGGGTGTTGTTTTATAGCAATGTGCCTTTGATCATGCAGACTCTCGGTCCAGAACCGGGTGTTGTTTTATAGCAATGTGCCTCTGATCATGCAGACTCTCGGTCCAGAACCGGGTGTTGTTTTATAGCAATGTGCCTCTGATCATGCAGACTCTCGGTCCAGAACCGGGTGTTGTTTATAGCAATGTGTCTTTGGTCATGCAGAATCTCGGTCCATAACCGGGTGTTGTGTTATAGCAATGTGCCTCTGATCATGCAGACTCTCGGTCCAGAACCGGGTGTTGTTTTATAGCAATGTGCCTCTGATCATGCAGACTCTCGGTCCAGAACCGGGTGTTGTTTTATAGCAATGTGCCTCTGATCATGCAGACTCTCGGTCCAGAACCGGGTGGTTTTTTTTTAGCAATGTGCCTTTGATCATGCAGACTCTCGGTCCAGAACCGGGTGTTGTTTTATAGCAATGTGCCTCTGATCATGCAGACTCTCGGTCCAGAACCGGGTGTTTTTGATAGCAATGTGCCTCTGATCATGCAGACTCTCGGTCCAGAACCGGGTGTTTTTGATAGCAATGTGCCTCTGATCATGCAGACTCTCGGTCCAGAACCGGGTGTTGTTTTATAGCAATGTGCCTCTGATCATGCAGACTCTCGGTCCAGAACCGGGTGGGTTTTTTTTAGCAATGTGCCTCTGATCATGCAGACTCTCGGTCCAGAACCGGGTGTTTTTATAGCAATGTGCCTTTGATCATGTAGACTCTCGGTCCATAACCGGGTGTTGTTTTATAGCAATGTGCCTCTGATCATGCAGACTCTCGGTCCATAACCGGGTGTTGTTTTATAGCAATGTGCCTCTGGTCATGCAGACTCTCGGTCCATAACCGGGTGTTGTTTTATAGCAATGTGCCTCTGATCATGCAGACTCTCGGTCCAGAACCGGGTGTTGTTTTATAGCAATGTGCCTCTGATCATGCAGACTCTCGGTCCAGAACCGGGTGTTGTTTATAGCAATGTGTCTTTGGTCATGCAGAATCTCGGTCCATAACCGGGTGTTGTTTTATAGCAATGTGCCTCTGATCATGCAGACTCTCGGTCCATAACCGGGTGTTGTTTTATAGCAATGTGCCTCTGATCATGCAGAATCTCGGTCCATAACCGGGTGTTGTTTTATAGCAATGTGCCTCTGATCATGCAGACTCTCGGTCCAGAACCGGGTGTTTTTGATAGCAATGTGCCTCTGATCATGCAGACTCTCGGTCCAGAACCGGGTGTTGTTTTATAGCAATGTGCCTCTGATCATGCAGACTCTCGGTCCAGAACCGGGTGGTTTTTTTTTAGCAATGTGCCTTTGATCATGCAGACTCTCGGTCCAGAACCGGGTGTTGTTTTATAGCAATGTGCCTCTGATCATGCAGACTCTCGGTCCAGAACCGGGTGTTTTTTATAGCAATGTGCCTCTGATCATGCAGACTCTCGGTCCATAACCGGGTGTTTTTGATAGCAATGTGCCTCTGATCATGCAGACTCTCGGTCCAGAACCGGGTGTTGTTTTATAGCAATGTGCCTCTGATCATGCAGACTCTCGGTCCAGAACCGGGTGGGTTTTTTTTAGCAATGTGCCTCTGATCATGCAGACTCTCGGTCCAGAACCGGGTGTTGTTTTATAGCAATGTGCCTCTGATCATGCAGACTCTCGGTCCAGAACCGGGTGTTGTTTTATAGCAATGTGCCTCTGATCATGCAGACTCTCGGTCCAGAACCGGGTGTTGTTTTATAGCAATGTGCCTCTGATCATGCAGACTCTCGGTCCATAACCGGGTGTTGTTTTATAGCAATGTGCCTCTGATCATGCAGACTCTCGGTCCAGAACCGGGTGTTGTTTTTTTAGTAATGTGCCTCTGATCATGCAGACTCTCGGTCCAGAACCGGGTGTTGTTTTTTTAGTAATGTGCCTCTGATCATGCAGACTCTCGGTCCAGAACCGGGTGTTGTTTTATAGCAATGTGCCTCTGATCATGCAGACTCTCGGTCCATAACCGGGTGTTGTTTTATAGCAATGTGCCTCTGATCATGCAGACTCTCGGTCCAGAACCGGGTGTTGTTTTATAGCAATGTGCCTCTGATCATGCAGACTCTCGGTCCAGAACCGGGTGTTGTTTTATAGCAATGTGCCTCTGATCATGTAGACTCTCGGTCCAGAACCGGGTGTTGTTTTATAGCAATGTGCCTCTGATCATGCAGACTCTCGGTCCAGAACCGGGTGTTGTTTTATAGCAATGTGCCTCTGATCATGCAGACTCTCGGTCCAGAACCGGGTGTTGTTTTATAGCAATGTGCCTCTGATTATGCAGACTCTCGGTCCATAACCCGGTGTTGTTTTATAGCAATGTACCTCTGATCATGCAGATTCTCGGTCCAGAACCGGGTGTTGTTTTATAGCAATGTGCCTCTGATTATGCAGACTCTCGGTCCAGAACCGGGTGTTGTTTTACAGCAATGTACCTCTGATCATGCAGACTCTCGGTCCAGAACCGGGTGTTGTTTTTTTAGTAATGTGCTTCTGGTCATGCAGACTCTCGGTCCAGAACCGGGTGTTGTTTTTTTAGTAATGTGCTTCTGGTTATGCAGACTCTCGGTCCAGAACCGGGTGTTGTTTTACAGCAATGTGCCTCTGATCATGCAGACTCTCGGTCCAGAACCGGGTGTTGTTTTATAGCAATGTGCCTCTGATCATGCAGACTCTCGGTCCAGAACCGGGTGTTGTTTTATAGCAATGTGCCTCTGATCATGCAGACTCTCGGTCCAGAACCGGGTGGGTTTTTTTAGTAATGTGCCTCTGATCATGCAGACTCTATGTCCAGAACCGGGTGTTGTTTTATAGTAATGTGCCTCTGATCATGCAGACTCTCGGTCCAGAACCGGGTGTTGTTTTTTTAGTAATGTGCCTCTGATCATGCAGTCTCTCGGTCCAGAACCGGGAGTTATTTTATAGTAATGTGCCTCTGATCATGTAGACCCTCGGTCCAGAACTGGGTGTTGTTTTATGGTAATGTGCTTCTGATCATGTAGACCCTCGGTCCATGATCGGGTGTTTTTTATGTGCCTCTGATCATGACCCTGGGTTCAGAACCGGGTGTTTTTATAGTAATGTGCCTCTTATCATGTAGACCCTTGGTCCAAGATCGGGTGTTGTTTGATAGCAATGTGCCTCTGATCATGCAGACTCTCGGTCCAAGACCTGGTCGGCGTTTTATAGTAATGTTCCTCTCACAAAGAAGACCCTCGGTCAAGAACCGGGCGGTTTTTTATAGTATGCGCCTTTAATCATGACGAATCTCGGTCATAGATCGGACGTTTATTTTAATGTGCCTCTGATCATGTAGACCCTCGGTCCAAGATAGGGCGGGCGTTTTATAGTAATGCGCATCTGAACGTGAACACCCTTTTTGATATAAATCAAATCATTTTTATCCTTAACTTCCATTTCGTGCAACATCATTTCCTTTTACATGGTTAAATAAGATCAAACATGCAGAGCATTTTTAACTAATAGGTGTCTCAACGTTACTAATACATTGGTCTAGTCTATTATGTTTGTATTTTTCAAGCTTTCGATCAAATTCCCTTCTATTTGAACTTTAAACATATTACTTCGTTGTCAACGGTACTTTTACATGTTATAACTATGTTAAACCAAAACCACTAGCATACATGCGCAAACCTTATATTTTCAAGAAAAAATATTCTTACCAGTTATGTCGACCTGAGCATAGACACCTAACCTCCCGATGACCGCCAACACACACAAAATGACCACTACACATTTCCCGTGCGTCAACATGTCAAACCGACTCCCAACCCGAACTCACAAAGACACTATGGGAATTATGCGAATAGGTCAAAGTAGGTTTTCAGTCCAGAATATTCAGTCTTGGCATTCATCTCGTTCAATTTAGTTAAGTCCAAATACCAACTATAGTTATTAAATAATTGTTTATTATAGGTGTTCAATAAATAGGAGTTGAATGGTTTTATTTAATGGCAACTTGAAGGCGATGATTTGGAAAACTATGGAATAATGAAGTAGATATGAATGCCTTTATATTGTAATTAGTTCTTAAGTCATTGAAACAAATGACAAGTTATCGGATAAAATAGTTGACGATCAGTCAAAATCAGATACCCAGGGTCTTTTGTCTTTCGCAGATTGGAGTCATTGTAGGATTGTTACGAGTTATTAAAACCCTGGGTTAAAACTATCAGTCGTCGTTGTCATCATCTTAAACATTTATCGTGGTTTTCGTTTCTATGATATTCATCACCGTAGCTATAACGATGATAAATGATTTTGATCATCACCATCAACAACTTCTATCATTATCACCATTCATATTACTAGTACAATAATATACACGAATTTCATTGTCACCATTGCAATTTTGAGTATCACTATCATCATCATCATTACGATCATCATCATCAACACCGACACCACCACCATCATCATTATCGTCGTCATCAGCATCACTATCATCGATCTCATCATCCTCATCACCACCACCACCACCATCATCGTTATCATTATCAACACCACCGCCATCATCATCATCGTCTTCATCATCACCACCACCTTCATCCTCATCACCAACAACTTCATCATTAACATCATCATAACTTTGAATGTATACACGTACATCGATAATTGTAGCATTTTTAAATTGATTCCCAGTGAAGTGGTTTATTGGGTAAATAATTAATATTCCTAATATGTACTTGCAGCATAGTTAAATGTAATGAGTTCTGACTTAATAAACCGTCTATGTATTCGATGGAAAACGGTCGAGGAGTTACGATTGCTTCATCATCTTCATCATAATCACAATCACCTCCATCATGATCATTATTATCTCCATCATCACAAGTATTATCATCGCCTCTACCACGATTATCATTGCTACTATCACTGTCATATAGATTTTAACCATCACCTTGATTGCGATCATAGTCATCATCATTATCATCATATTCATCATCATCATTACCAACACCGCAATTATCATAAACACCTTTATTGCGATCACCATCCTCATCATGATCATTTACATTGTGATTATCATCGTCACCGTGTCTTACTTTCCATCATCATTTCCACCATAATCATCATCATCATTATAAACATCATCACCCTATCTTTCTATCCATCATTATAATCATCACCATCATCATCATCATCATCAGCATCATCATCATCAATATGAAGAGTATCATATTTGTTACAATCATTATGTATCTCTATAGCAAACATTATTATTTTGTTTATTGTTGAACTTGGTACTCATGTACATGAATGTACCAACATTTAATGCTAGAAGTTTCATTCCAATTTTCAAGTACGGTATGTTCAATGCTGACCATTTTTTTTATCATTACTACTAATGACTGTTTAAAAATGGCCAAAATCAATTTGGTAAAAGAATATCATCCCATGAAATGTTAAATCCAAGCAATCTATTTAAGTATTGACAAGACATCATTTCAATAACAATTTATTGCTTAATAATATATTTACAAGAATAATGCAAATCACTGAATCGTACAAAAAACAATAAATATACATGTAACAGTATTAAATTTATATCGCAAAATTATATACATCTTAGCATATAAAGAATTTGATTTCTTAAAATGTAAACTTTTTTCCATGATTCTATTTTCTACAATTAGTGGATCGTACTAAATATTGCACAATCTTGCTCAGAATCAAATTATTACTTGGAATATTTTTTTTAAATAGTTTATGTAGAAAATAGAAAACAAAATACCACATTTTATTTTTTTGTTGTAAAATTGAAGATCAAAAACAAATTATTGCATTATTGCTAATATAACGATGGTAAAAAAACGAACAAAAATCATTAACATATACTGGTAACCCCGAATTCTCAATGATATGGCCATAGATAATATTTTTAGATTCTCATCTAGATCTAGCAAACAATTTTTTTTTTTTTATTCATTTTAGAAAAAAAAAACGCATTATAGTATATTAAATTTCAATGCTTTTTCTATTTTTGCCCTGCATTGCCAAACCTGTTTTGGTTGCAAAATAGTATGCAGCGTAGCCAATGTTTCTGGCAAAATAAGGCGGAGATGAGAACCTAAGAATATTTTTTTCTCTGGCCTAATACAAAAATAGTCATGATAATATCTGAATCAGAAAAGCACCATAAAACATTAAACAAATTAAACTTCAGAAGTATCTGATAATACTGGGCCATCCGGAAGACGTGGAATCAACACGATGGTTTCTTTTCATATATCCCGGCAGTTTTCAATTGTCCCCAAACACAACACATAACACATGGCAGCATTCACATGATATGAAAAATTTATCAAGAATCAGTACTCCAATTTTTCTATTAATAACTCCTTCTGTGTGTTAATCATTTTTGTGTGAATGCAAGCCAAAGGCAACTCAGAAAACGGAACCAATCTCTGAGCTGTCTACATAAGTATACTTACCAAAACAATGTAGGTGATATTTAACCCATCGTTACATAAAACATGCACATTGCACCCAAGAAACGATGTTGTCTTTAAGGTTCAATTGGAATTATTGCAATCAGTGTGTATAATTCTCGAGTGGAATGTGCAAAATAACCCCATCTGCCAAGATTATGATTCTGAATCCATTTTCGTATCAGTCATTCAACAGTTATTGTTGATGATCGAATAATTGTAATAAATCTTGACAGGTCACATGCAGCTGATAACTCCTCCCCTATCCTACCATCCCTCCCGTAAATAAATTGTCTAATCCTCTTGCCCCCCCCCCTCCCCCCAAAAATAAATTTGTCCCCATTCCCCACCAAAAAAATCTCCGACTTATCTAATCCCAACCCAACCTTTTCGATCCCTTCTCCAATCCCTCATGAAAGCCAAATCATCCGCCACCCACCTCCTCACCCCCTTCAAAAATTCCATTCTGTTACCTACTAACCCCCCCCCCCCCCCCCCCCCAACCCCCTTCCAAGTTGGTCTCATCCAACTGGATTGTTGACCAAGGGCAGTAACTCCTTCATGTTAACACCCAACTCTCTACATCTGGATAGGGCATCTGCGATAACCTCCCTTGCATTGGCACCCTGGGTCAGCAAGTAGGTCAGGAACTGAAATTATGGGCATTAAATGCGGTTTAAAACGGACCTGTTGTCATACCAACATGAATCGCTTTAAGTTTAAAATGAAAAAAATATCTTGGAAATAAACTGCAGTTTATAGAGTAGTAGATTCTACTCTTAAATTTCATTTATATCCAAGCTGGTTAATGAATACAGCTTCAGGTGCTGTATTCATTAACCAACTTAGATCTAACTTAACAGTAGAATCTGAGTGTTTTGATTGGACGGTAAAAATAACAGGCCAATAGACTGAAAGGAATCACTGAGGCATATCCAAGGATAAGAATGATACTGAATACTGACCCAGGACTGGTATTCAAAATTGGTCTTTTACAAAATGTAGGAACCATGTAGCCAATCAGATTACTTGTTTAAGTTATTATTAATAACTGATCAATAGAGCGAATGAAGTCAATGATGAATGATCATAAGATTAACTCAAGTTGTATATTGAATACCACCCCAGCTGGGCCAGTATTCAATATTCATCTTGTCATTATCCTTAGACATGCCTTAGTGATTTCATTCAGCCTATTGGTCAGCTTAATATACAGGCCAATCAAAACACTTCAATCTAAGTTGCTTATTGAATACCGCCCCAGGGGGTCAACAAACACTTGACTGAATTGTCCAATAGAATTAAATTGTAGAATAATCTCAAATGACAAGTAAAGATAAAAGAAAATATAACCATACAGTCTTGATAAGACGGGAGAATGTTGATAAGAACTAAACAAATTATACATTTTTCCACAGCTCCAACGACAAAGGGTTCTTCTGCAAGGCTCGTCTGAACAGTCGCACGGTCTACAACGAAACATAATTTCTTTTTTTTCGTAAACAAGTACACTGCAAGTGACGAAATTCTGAGTCAATCAAGGGCACACATTTATAAGCCTAGGTTACGCAACTTGTTCCAAATTTGGCTAGTTCTATAATGAAGATGTATACAAAGTTTCATGGAAATTAAAGTATTCATCTGATGCATTCAATGGTAAAACAGTTTTATGATCATTATAACATGCACATTCTTGTGTACCAAAGTTATATATGATATGTTTTGATAATAAGATAATAATTTGTATTATGGTCCAAAGCAACTATGGCGATCGCCAAACTCTAGTAAACATCTTCTGTTTTTTTTATCAAACTTGTACTTTTTGTTTGGAGCCATCAACAGCATCCAGCAGGGCTTCCGTTAAAGGGTGTTTGGAAGTTTGGAAGTATATTACTCCCTAGAAATGGGTTGAAACTTCCAAAAAACATTCTTTGAAAGTATAAAAACTTATTTTGAAGAAAACTTCCAAAGTTGAAAGCTTGGAAGTTCGAAATATCAAAACCTTTTGTCACTATTACTTTTATGTCAATCAGTAGTTGAACTGTTTTTAAGTAAAATTAATTATTATAATAAAAGTCTATGAATTTGGCAAGTTAAAGTTGCAAATCATTCCATTTTTAATAATATACTTGTTGAAAAATGGTTGAAAAAGATATTGTATTCAGGAGGCTTAAACTTCCACATTCCAGTGTAAAACTTCCAAAATTGATTGACAGGAAGTGCACACTTCCAGTTTCAAATTCTTAATGGAAGCCCTGATCCAGGCTATGACGCTTGCTTGATTTTTTATTTGACCCCCCACCCCAACCCCTGCCCCCCTTTAAGAAAACCCAACAACAACAGAAAAGGTACAAGGACAATATTCAAGAGCAGTGGTTAAGCATTATAACAACAGGCAAGATAATTAGGTTGAAACTTTCTTCATCAAATCTATATCTAATCCAAATAAACTTCATACCTTTAATTTTCTGAACTATGTAAGTTACCTGGTATTGTGATCTCAGTCGTATTGATAAACTCGTTGCCCTGTAAAAGTTTACGTGAGGGAAGAAATACTGTTTAAATAACGAACAACATCATTGGATATAAATAGATTGAAATTACACGTGCATGAAGGTAGTTCTTTTTTAAATAAAATTTAACATTAAGTGGGGATTGATATACACTAGATGTTATATAATTTATAAAGGTGAATTTTATACTATGAAGCAAGGGATCATTTCAATCAAGGATTTTAGTCTTAGCTATAAAAATCTTCAATCGGTAAAAAGGTCACAAATGGTAACACATCGATTTCTTTCTCCTCAAAATTGCGTTCGTTTTCAATGTTGGCTTAAGTTTAATTCATACAAATATGTAGCAAAATAATAAAAGTATGGCACTAAAATATTTTTAATTCAAGATTAATATCGAGTAAGATTTTTAATGAAACGACCCCCAGGTAAATATAACAACATCTACAGTTATCGAAATGAGACTCAAAAATCAACAAGCCTGACTTCTAACTACACTACTAGGCTTATGAATCTATAACAAGCCCTATTATATGAAATTGGAATTCTAAAAAAGCCCTGCAGACATTATACCAGTGTCCGGCTTGTGTTAATTTCGATCACTGCATTTAAGGTTGTTTTTTTAAACACTGATGAAACAAAACATATTTTAGGAACAATTTTAGCGAAGTTAAGAAAAAAGAAAAAAATCCATTTCATGCATGAAAAAGTCCAAAAAAATGTAAACGCCTTCCCAGTTGACAATAAAGTCTACAGTGATAATTTAAAGCTTCATTCTCACGGATTGACAGTTCTGACCATTTTTTAAATTTTGTATCAAAAACAGCTGATTTATCTTCAATGCTTAAAATTCAGTCGTAACGAAAACTCACAATATTACAAAACCTGTTTGTTTAGAAACCTGCCAAAACAGTTTGGAAAACTGCCAAAAATTTCATTTAACATCAATTTTCAAATGTAAATATGAAAAACTATGTGATCTGATCTTTTGTCAGCAGTCATATAACATTTACGAACAAATTTGCTCGTTCCTAGACAAAAATTACAAAGTTGTCAATCAGTGAGAGTGCAGCTTTAAGTCTTAAAACATGCAAGGGAAAAACACTAAATACTTGTACTGTCATGAATCAAACTTCCAATACTAAATAGAAAATGTTTCCAAAACATATCTTTATAAAGTCCACATGTTTTGATAAAAATCTAAATATGGGGGGAGAAAGATTTTATCGTAAAACACTAAACACACTATCTAATCTGAAAACAAAAAAAACATTCAAATTGTGATGTTAAAATGGGAATTGAATGTAACTTACGGACCTATATTTAAGTTTATCAACAGCTGCTTCATAGGCTTATCCAAGTAATACAATTAGAAACTTAGTATCAGCCTAGCAGAAACAATGGGGGCCATCCAAACATGTTGTACGTTTGATTTTTCAAACCCTAATTAAGTTGGTTATGAAAAAAAAAATTGAATAAATAGACTAGAAGTATCAGACATTGTGCTGATTGTTCAGAACTTTTTGAAAGTTAACAACATGATTAACGACATTGTTGTTAATTTTTAAACATGAAATATTGGATGATGTGCTTACAAAAATGAAAAACTACAGCTGAAACAAATCTTGCTAGAAATACAGCAGATCAAAATTGTATCCATTAAACTTCCAGACCAGTAACAAATTTAAAACAAAAAACAATGTTAACGGTGTTGTTAATTTCTCTTGGGTCATTTTTTCCTGTAAACTTGTTATATGCTGATGCAGTGTTGTCATATGAGTAAATATTGGTTAAAACAAAGAAACATTAAAAAAGTTCTGAACAATCGGCCCAATATTTGTACGAATTTACAAATTCAAACCATAATTTGATTTCTGACACTCGCTAAGTATACAACTGAATTTCCTGTTCTTCTGATATAATATCGTAAGATCATATATAAGATGACCTCCATTTGTAATGTATAAACTATATCTACGATTAAAATTTCAATAAAGGGCAATCATTGACCAAAGCCTTCTGGGGCTCGAAGTTTTACTCACAATTTCCAAACATGCAGGTTATTTGTCCCCTGGTAGGTAAGAAGGTTACAAAGACCCAGAGCCCTCTGGTCATCCCCTTGTTTGAGGTATTCGCCACACAGCCTGAATATTCATTTTTCAAGAAAAAATATTATAAAGAGACCTCTTCAGTTCTAGTAAGTGTGTTTCAATATGTTTAAAACCTTAAAGCTTCATACAGAAGATTACTTTGCCACAATTCTCCAATGATGACAAATGCCGCACACACTACCTTCGTGATTGAAATTATACAAAACTTGGACCTCTTTGTGTAAAATTCCAATTAATTCTGGTAGTGGGTGCAGTATATCACATATATCAAATGCGACAATGAAATATCAAATTCATCTCACACTTAACCCATTTGACACTTACAGATCTTACAGAGTAAGCACCAATTGGAACAAAAGATCCTTAATTTAAGCAGTATCATGCCCCGGCGGGGGGAAAATCCCCCGGAATTTCGATCCATCCCCCGGTCTCCCGGCGGGAGATAAAAATCCCCCGGAATTTAAAAATTTAAAAAAAAAATTGAAATTTTACATCAGGCAATAATGACAAAGTGAAACCACAGTATGTGAGTGAAACTCTCCAAAAGGAAACTTTTACAACAAGTGATCAATTAATTTGTAGTAATTATCAAAGGCAAAGAAATATTACTCTTTTGGAAGGAAGAAATTAATAATATTTATTCTATTATTCTCTTATTGTCTGAAAGTCATCAAAGCTGATAGAATTAAGCACAATTTTTTTAAAGACTTTGGAGGAAGGTAAATTTAATTTAATTGTCTCGAAAACATATTTTTCCAATGACATATTTTGTTCTGCAAGTGCATTACAGTATGACATGACAGTGTATCATAAAAATATGATAAATCATGACATAAAATAATTCTGTATAATGAAAGAGTTTAGAGGTTTTCAAAGCAAACTATATGTGAATACATTTTTTCATACTTGCGTCTAAAAATACTTTAAAATTTCGCCAACTTAGACCTGCTAAAAAAATCCCCCTGAATACAACCAAAATCCCCCTGAATTTTTAGCCTTTTGAACAAATCCCCCTGAATGGTCTCCAGAAAATATGGCATGTATGTTTATATGAACACTATTTCAAGAATTGTAGTAATGTTGTATAGGCCTACAAAGCGAAAAATATCATATTCTTCAGGGTTTATCATGCCACTAATATGACAACAATTATATAAGAAAATTGTTCAAAATTAATCTTCAATAATATTAAATAATTGATACAAAATATTTACATATCAAAAACATTGTTCACCTAGTAACAAGGTGGACATTATTCGACATTTGGTTTGCAAATCTCTCGAGAGCCCGCGTCTGTTGTTCAGGCAGCAGACATCTTAGATACACCTTAAGAACTGAATTAAGTGGCTGATAATCCACCCAAGTCACACCAGGCCAGTGACAGACCGGCATACGGACGGGCGTGGTCTGAATACATCTGTGTAGCAGCCAATTTAGACGGCGCTGTTCTATAGGACCACAGGGTCCCTTTATAAGCTGACGACACTTGAAGAAGAGGTAGCTGAAAATGGAGTTTTATGACTTCTGGATTATATCATTATCACTTCTAGTTGCAATGGTTTGACAAAATACCAAAACTGGTGAAAATAAACTGAAGGCCTTATCTTGAACTTTGCATAAATACATACAGACCTGTGTGCTTAGTCCCTGAAAACATGTGTACAAAGTTTCATTTAAATATCGATAATGGTTTTTAATTTATGGTCAAGTTTCAAGTTATTGCATAATGACCATTTCAACAAAATCACACAGACAAAATATAGATTTTTCTTTGAACAAACAGAAAACCTAAAAAGACGCTTAGCTTTACTCAATAAAAACAGGAAAATCTAATGGGGAACTCACTACCTTAGCACGCAACTCCATCAATTTTGATAAGTGGAAAAAACAACTGTTTTTAATGTACTAGAAGACCATACCCTTTCCAGACCGCCGCCACTTGTTCCGCCCCTACCACATCACCGAGAGCAACCTCGTACATCTCCTCAACTTCTGAGAGAGGGCCACGCTTCTCAAGCAATAAACTTAAATACATGAATTCAACAAACATTGGTATTGATTGGTATTCTGCAATGTCTAATCACGGAAAAAAGTTCCTTTGTAAACTCAATACAGGATGATGTTTGTCATTTAGTTTCAATAACAAAATAAGGAACAAAGTTTAAGAAAAATATTGTGCTATAAAGTTATTTGTCAGATTAATCAAAATTTGATGTTGATGGCCTCAAAATATTGAAGCTGCATTTTTTCTGTTTTGGAATTTTTACATCACTAAAAACATAACGGCAAGCAGCAATCTAACTGCAACATGCCGAGTAAAAGGTCAAATGAGTAAATGGTGATTGATCATGTGATCAAAATGTCCAGCAATAATTGGTCATCTCACAGGGAAGCAAAAATGCCGAACCTTCAGAAATTGTAACTACAAAAATTGTAACTTTCGCATTTTGTAAAAAAAAAAAAGTGTGATGAAATTAGCAGGATTTAATACTAATAACCTTGCTACTGAAAACATGTGATTTTGTAGCTTCAACCTTTGGAAGTGAGGCCATCAATATGTTATTTGGACTTTATCATTTTTCAAAATCAGAGCTAAAAGGTTCACTATATTTTTTAGTCTGATAAACCATGAATTGATATGTTATTTGGACTTTATCAATCTCCATAAGGCTTACCAATAGTTCAGCCAGAGGTAAGCTTTGTTTTCTGATAAACAATCTGTGTCCAAGTCTTGTCTAATACTTGGCTGTGAGTTACCAAGAGATAATGTCTGTTTCAGCAGTAATCTATAAAATAATGGTTTCAAGTAAATGTATCACAAATCAAAATCTTTTCTCTCTTTTTTTTTCAAAAGCAACATGTGTTTTATTAATAAATGACATTAAGCAAATACAATCACATACCTGTACAATGTTAAGGGATCTAAGGCAGAAGGGGTTGGGGTAAAGTAACCCTTTGGACAAGCTTCCAGACATTCCAAAGCAAAGCTTTCATCCTGAAAAACTCATAATATTCTCCAAACAAGCCACAGGCAACTTGTTCGTAAAAGCATAATAATTTATAAATAATAATAATCTTCATTGTTTAACTGTTTCATCTGATGGTAGCTATTATTAGCTCACCTAAGTACATAGTCAAATCAATATGAAACTTGCTTTAAAATCATAAAATCCAAGCAAGATTGAATAAGTGTCATGTCAGGTCAAATACTAGGTCACTAGGTCAAACCATCAAAATATCTTGTGAATGTACCTAAAGGTATACATCTTTTCAACACAATACAAAGCTTGCACAAAATGATTGTGTTAAATAAATATAGGTCAAGTTTAATGTGGGTCATGTAAGGCAAAAATCTAGGACACTAGGTCAAATCAAAGAAATAATTTGATAACATTCTCCAAGGTATAATTTTCATCTGACTTACATCAAACTTGTTCAAAATGATTAGCTCATGAAATCTAGGAAGATGAACAACAATGTCAAAAGTCATATCATAGAAAAATCTTTTGAAGTCAGTAAAAGGTTTAATTTTCATCATTTTTTGGATCATCATGAAGTTTGTTTGGATATGAAGGTCTTAATCAAATATTTTATAAACATTGCAATAACAAAATTGAGAGTTGAAATCAAGAAATTTCAGTATACAATATTTTGTGTGTTAAAAACTTCCTCATAAATTTATCACAGAAAAAAATCTTTGACTAGTTGCAGCACAGCAAAAAAAATAATAATGAAATTTCTTCAAATGGGATTGCCAGAACCTTATACCTCAAAAGAGGGAATAAGTGCTTCTTGTCTTGTTTTATGATCATATCATAGTTTATAGTCATATATCATGTTTGCAATACAGTTTGATCATTTCACATTTCATGAGTAACAGACCTTCGGAAATCATGCTCTTAAGAAACAATAATCTGTAAAAATCCTGAAACTGATTCACAGTGACCACTAGCAGTGAAATGGCATTGGGGAAAGGCTGAGTTGGCTTTTAGATCTTTTTTCAGAATTATTTTTAAAAGATAAAACTTTAAAATCAAATTTTGTCCCACCTGATTCAAGGCAAATTCAGCAGCACAGTTAAACAAGTAGGCAGAATGAGGGTTCACTTCCATGGCATCTCGGAACACCTGCAGCACAAGGAGAAATTGAGGCCAAGAAATGGCTTATTCACAACAGAGATATGAATTGTTTATGTTTAAAAAATATTTACACTTATATTATTGTTTGTAAAACAAAAACTTGTATTTGCATGCAAATTGTTAATTCGGTCCAAAAATTAGTTGTTTTGACATAAAGCTCTTTAGAACAGAGACAAATAGAAATTGGAGTTGTTGTGAACTGTAAATTATCAGTCCCTATAATATCATATTATTCAAAATACCATTAGACTCATGAAAGCCCTTACACCATGGGCGCTGCCATTTTATTTTTTGCAACAGAAAAAATATGAAAATGTTTTGTCTGTATTAAATTTTGTTTTATTACAAACCTATGTCTGCTAGTCACGAATAAATTACAAAAAATGGCAAAGAAATTGAACCAAATGTTGTTGTTTTCATTATAGATACCTGCTTGGCAGCATCTAGGTCCTGGTTATTTGCATAAAGATTGGCCACAGTTAGCCAGACTAACACCAGGCTCTGGTCTTGTTGTAACAACCCTCGACAATGACCCACAACTTCCTCTAGCCTAGAATGGATTAAAAGTAAAGTTGGGTAAAATCTGTACTGGTTTAGAGCATAAAGATTGGCCACAGTTAGCCAGACTAACACCAGGCTCTGGTCTTGTTGTAACAACCCTCGACAATGACCCACAACTTCCTCTAGTCTAGAATGGATAAAAAGTAGGGATGCAAACGATCAAACGTTTGGTATTCGAATGTCAAAATCGGTATTCGAATATTCGATGTTTTTTTGTTGAATAAATATATCAATAAACCTTTTGCCTGCAACCCGGATGTTGTGTATAAAGTTCGTTTGTCATGATTTACAACGATTGGCCTATACTGCCAGAGTTGTGAATGAGATGACAATACACTAAACATGCGTCATGTGTCATTTAGGGACATGTCGTCGGGTACTATAAAAAGTCCCCGCAATTTAACAATATCTGCCTATAAGACAAGTGACAACAAACATCAATTATTTTCGGTAAATGCCTTTTCCAATTAAGGAATAAACTAGTTCCCGAGTTGGTTTGTTTTTTCTATAAGTTTATTTAGTACAGGCCAATCCCAGAACTAGGCTGCTCGTTCTTCGGACCCTCCATTGGCGTATAACGTCATTTGACCAGAAATCCATCTAAGTTCACGTTGTTTACAATTATGAAGGCACATGAATATAAATGAAAAGATTTAGTTTTTTACTTTACTTACTTTCATAATGTTTTACTTTTTGTCTTTCTGAAATGAGGAATTTCATAGGCTCATTTGGTGAAATTCAGGGTCCGCTGCGCGTATTGGTTACGACAAAGTAGGGCTTATATGCCATGGCTATTACTTTAGCGAATACTATAAAAGTGTACTACAACTTTTAAAAGATGTATTTTGGTAATCGAATATTCGAATATTTGTTCGAAAGAATTACCGAATATTCGAATATCAATTTTGCCATTCGTTTGCATTCCTAATAAAAAGTCAAGTTGGGTAAAATCTGTACTGGTTTAGGGCATAAATATTGGCCACAATAAGCCTCAAATAAGAGGCTCTAGTCTTGTTATAACCATCCTCAACAATAGCCAACAACTTCTCTAGCCAAGAAGGTAAGAGGGCAATCTGTACTATTGATTGGCATCAACATCGGGCACAGTAGGCAAGACAGACACAAGACCTTAGTCTTGTTGTAACAACCCTCGACAATTACCCACAACTTCCTCTAGCCTACAAGGCAAGAGAGTAACCGTTAGAAAAATCTGTACTACGGTATATATTAGCATCAACATTGTCCACAGTATGGCTATGGTCTTGTTGTAATAAGAATATGACCAACAACTTCCTCTAGCTTACAAGGTATGGTGAAACGCAAGTTAATTCTCAACTATTTATTGGCATAAACATCAACCAAAGTAAACCAGTCAGAACCAGGCTTTGGTCTTATTGTAACAACTCTGGACAATGACCCACTGCCAATGTTTTTATAGTCAAACAAAGAGTAATAACAGACATATATATAAGCCAGTCATAGGCCTGGCTATACACGTGAGTACTGTTCCTGGCAATAAATATACGAAGTTTTATCTAAATATCTTTTAATTAATGCTTTTGTGTTATTTCAAAGGTTAAAACCACTGCACGGCAACGTCATCATCGCTATGACAATATTTGAACTTTTCTCTTCAAAACACATACTAACTAAATATGACTTACTTGTTCTGAGCTAAGAGCAAGTGAATCATGTTCAAATGCAGAGGTAGAATATCCTTCAAACTCCCTGGACCCGATGCTGGTTTCTTGCCCGTACAAACGTTGATTGCTTCTCGTAAAAGGTTCATTTGCTGGTCCTCTGTTACCCCAGGGTGTAATGCCTGACCCCAGGGGAGTTTTATATTCTATAACAATTGTATTCGTGAAATTTTCAATTCAGCAGATTTAAGGTATTCCATTTGACCAAATTTAATGCATAATAAATGTTCTTGCCTTCTGGGCGTGTGTTTACGGTCATGTGGCCAGTGCTGGAAAAACCTGTCTTTCACCCCCAATGTAAGATGAGTCACGCACAACAATGCGCCACTCTTTATTTCTTTTATTGTATAGTTTATGAAAAGTATATTATGCCGTTTCAATAAAACACACTCAAATATATAAGTAATTTGTAAATAAGTGTAAAAACTTGATTTTTAGTGGAACTGTTCGCATCAATAGTTAAATTACTGCACTTTATAATGTTAGTAAACAACGTCGCACACGCTTTTTGGTGAAATCTACAAAAGTGTGTCCGTCAGTTTTTCCACAAATTAATAGTTTTAGATATGCAAGAAAAAATATGAAATATGTTTTCCAGTCCGTGTGCCCTCAGGTCGGATTTTTCTATCCATACCGGAAACATATGATACATACTAAAATCTATAATGGGTCAGAAAAAAACACACACTGTATGCTCAAATATCCCTCACCTTATTAACAATACGTCCTGATGTACAGTTATGTTGGTCATACAACATGTCAGGAAAATGTCCCCAGGACATAAGATGTATATACGTAAGCCATAGCACCGCCCTGTCACTAACAGCGAGTTTGTCTTGACGTGGTGGGACCCCTTCACTTTTCACAAAGTAACCCTGAAATTGAGCCATAGAATTATAAGTGAACCAAGCTATAGACGTGCACGGACATCACCAATGTCTGCGATTAACGAAAGACAGGAAGTGACATTTCAATATTTCATTATTTCCCCTTCATAATTTCATGATATATCTGAATGAATTCGTGATTTCAACTACATTAATTCACAATTTTCAACTTCACTTTCACTTCAGAGTTAAAAAGTGAATTCATAAAGTTGAAATTGTAGATTTGTGAAATTGTAAGGTTAAAATCAGGAACTTAAAATTGTGAAATCGTGAATTTGTGAAATTGTGAAGTTGAAATTATGAATTCGTAAAATTTATAATAGTTAAATTGTGAAGTTAAAATCATGAAATCATGAATTCATAAAGTTGAAATCTTGAATTTAGTAAAATGGAAATTGTGAAATATTGGATTTGTAATCGCACCACCAGTCTTTCATAGCATTAAATTTAACTGCTTAATCGCTCACAGCAAGGTTGTTTAAACATGGAAAACACCTCTTTTAACAAATACTAAAATTTGAAATATTGGGGGAAAAAAAATAACATTTCGGTATAATTACTGTTGCAAGACAATAGTTCAGGTATTTTTACCATATTTAGACCGATTTAGTCTCTACTGGGCAATCAATGGGTACATGTGTACAACAAATATTGTAAGATCAAGAATTTGGGTAAAATATGAAGTGATTACTACAAATAAAACAAAAAGCTTAGCTTGTAAAATCAAATTAACATTGCCTTAAAGGGACTAGACACCAAATGATACAGCAAGAAAAAAAAGAAAATTGTCAAAAACTTCCATAAAAATGACATCGTTGTGTACAATGAATTGAATCTTACAAACTGATGTATCACATTGCTTACGACACATGCATCTTTTGCCGTTTTTGCACATTTTTTACAATGTGAAAATTACTGTGATTGTCTACCATGCGAATCCCAATTATGAGTAAGTTTGAAAATAGCATTGGTATATTTATCTGTACTCATAAACAGATATGATTATAACTGGGAAACCATTATGCACTAATTTTAAACAGGGAAACTCAAATGAGACAGCAACATGATTGTTGCTGTTTTTCCTTAAATCATGAAAAATCCTACTAGCTCCTATCTCATCTCATTGACAATGCCGATTTTTGGACCATCTGGTTTCTAGTCCCTATAACTTACCGATAAAGTTATTATAATTTTCCAGAGCATAGCAACTTAGAAATACGATTTCAAAAAAGGTAAGTAGATGGCTCCACAATTCATGACTTTTTCCATTAATGTGGATCTCTTATCACACCAGACTAGTAAAACTAATTAAGTAAATTGATGTTGCAAAAAACAAACCCTCCAACTAATTTAAAGTTTAAACTTAAAATAAAATACCCGCATAAAGTCAATAGCTTTCTCCAAATGTCCTGTACCGACTGCCAGCTGTGACCGTAACACCATGGTTTCCAGTAGATGGTGCGAGAGCTCCTCATCCCCTGCTGAGACCTCGAGACTTTGACAAAGGTAGTTGATCATACCAAGACATCCGGCTTCTCGCTCTGAGTACGACTCGGTAACCTCTACATACTGCAGTGAATAAGGACAATTATGTCATGGGACATTAATTTACGTGGTTTTTGTGGGTTGGGTAAGGTGACTATAAATACATTGCTAGTGTTTCATTCCTGCCTCCCCTTCTTTTCTCAATGCCCCTTTAATTTTATTGACCTGAAAATAAAATTGTTGAACTTGAGTCTGTATTTCGTATCAGACCCGTATTGTCCAGGAACAGTTCTTCTATACCAGCCAGTGTTGATGTAAACATTCACATGTAAAAAGGAGAGTTTGTTACAATGGTGTTTAAGGTTTGTCTAAAAACACATGTTTATGGTCCCTTAAGCAATATGAAAGAGCATTAACACCTATGTTCATCAATGAAATATTCATCTAAGATAAAAACTAGAAATGTGTCCAAAGGACACGGATGCCCCCACTTCGATTTTTTGTCACAGAAAATAAGCCATAATGATTATTCAGGATAATCTGAGGGCCCTAACTCCTAAATGATTAAAGCGATTTCCATGGCTATCGAACTTGATCAAGATATTATGGTCATAAACATGTGTTAAAAGTTTGGTGAGGATTGGACAAACAGTTTTCAAGAATTAGATCGGAAACAATCTTCGGGACGTATTTTTCAAGTCTTTTTTTGCAAATAAAGGGCCGTAACTCCTAAATGACAAAAGCGATTTCCATGGCTATCGAACTTGATCAAGATATTATGGTCACAATCATGTATGTAAAGTTTGGTGAGGATTGGACACATACTTTTCAAGAATTAGATTGGAAACATATATTTTTGAAGTATTTTTGGCAAAAAGGGCCGTAACTCCTAAATGACTAAAGCGATTTCCATGACTATCGAACTTGATCAAGATATTATGGTCACAAACATGTGTTTAAAGTTTGGTGAGGATTGGACAAACGGTTTTCAAGAATTAGATCGGAAACAATCTTCGGGAATTTTTGGCAAAAAAGGGCCGTAACTCCTAAATGACTTAAGCGATTTCCATGACTATCGAACTTGATCAAGATATTATGGTCACAAACATGTGTTTAAAGTTTGGTGAGGATTGGACAAACGGTTTTCAAGAATTAGATTGGAAACAATCTTCGGGACGTACGTACGTACATACGTACGTACGTACGGACAAGGGCAACCCTATATGCCGCCACTTTGTGGGGGCATAAAAACAGTTACCCCCCACCCCAATTTTAGAAAAAAATGGATGAAAATCTAGCCATTAATTTAATTTGGCCTAATCCATGATCCAAGCAAAAATTGGACCTTTAATTCTCATATTATACTCCTTACGTAACAAGGCATGCCATATTTTTATACATCAGACAATTTTGCAAACTTTCCTTCGTTCATGCCAGTAAGTTCAGTATTCAGTAGTCAGTGAAGGGCAAATACCTGTGAGTTAACTACAAATTGTTTCAATCTTATTTTTTTTACTACTCACTGATGAAATAACATAGCACATCATATATACAAGATCTGTACCAATTTATTTGAACCTGCCACTTCTATATCTTAATATTTAAGAAAACAAGTCTTTCTAACCTTCCACCAAGTTTTAAAGCTTGGCGCATGCTGCGTAGCCAGACGTGCCCAATGTACGTAATCACAAGTGTCCGTCAGTCGACTGTACAAGTTTAGATAATCCATCCAGAGATCACTACAGCTTGGATTTGCCTCTAATCCGCGGGCTAGAACACTCAGCCCCTCACGTAATCTGTCTTCAGCATTTCTGAGATAGGAAACACAAATTCTTTAAATGGAAATTATAATAGCTCAAAGGTACCTAATTTGGAACTGACAAAAATGCCTGCTTCATGAATATATTATGTACAAGTCTTAAATTCAGTAATTAAGTAATGGTTTACACTCAATGTAAATATAGATTAATTAGGGCCGAGGGTGAGGCCTTTCCCTTTTTACCATATAAAATCAGATAACGAAAAAGGAAAAATAGAATTTTAGTACAAAAGCTGGTGTAATACCAATAGTTTCAATCTGAAATTTGTCTCAACTTTCAGGCCATGATAACGAACAATTTCAAGTTTGAATTCAGACTGAAGTAGCAAAACTGCAAATCTTCTGTTCATTGTAACTTTTTCAGTTTTGATGCTTGTAAAACAAATGGAATAAAAATGATTTTTTGTTATTCAATAAAAGTGCTTTTCTTTGTATGAGTTTAGACTTGGACTTGAGACTGTTCGTAATCATGGGCTAAGGCATTGGATGATCATTGCAACAGGAACAACCATTTCATATTTTGTATCATACCTCACAATAATCATACAGAATGAATTAGATTCACTTACAATGTGGTATTGTTAAGCTTGCTAGCAGCCAATTTACTCCATCTCAATGTGTCTTGTGGTGTTTCTAACACAGCCTGTTCAAGGGCAGGTAACTCTGCATCGGATATGAAGTAGCGAGACTCTCCTTCACAGATTATCTCCTCCTTGGTTGGGATATGTGTATGTTTCATATCAAAACCTGTATGAAAATGAGACAAGTTTAAGAACCAGGGATGGTTAAGCCATTATAATTATATAAGGACTCTGTATAATTACCAGATAATTATGAGATTTTGTCAACCATGCGAGTCACAAAACCCCAAGCTGAAGATTCCTTCATAAAACCATGCATTTTTTTTAACTGATAAACCAAGAGTGCTGCAAGTTGGTGCCAGTTGTGATTTTGTGTTGAAAACTGGGTATAACTAAACACTTATCAAAGTCAGAGCTATGAGCCCTGCCTATGTGATTTGGTTTTAGAAACCCAATGACAACGCTAAAGCTTTTATAACCAGCCATATATGATATGTATATGTTATAATTAATGCATTACAAATTGAAACAAATTCATTTGTGCAAAGGTGCAATAGCAACCATAAGAAGGTTTGTTCAATTAGTAATAAATTAATTACAACAGGATTATAACTAATTATTGAAACTTGTAGCATTTTTCATTTATCACTATGTCTTGGCTCAATATATCTCTTAACACAGTCAAATACAACAACAAACCTAAATAGATTTCACAAAATATGGCTCTGATTGGAGCAATGAAATTAAAATATACCATCTTTGTTGATCTTTGACAGTACAGGCTGGCCCTCGGTCTTGATTATGGCTGTGCTTTCTTCTTGCTTTGGTCGGAACAAGCGTTGGGTAAAGAACATTGTGTGAGGTGGTACTGAAAACAGAATAGCCATGATTTTTTATATATGCCCTGGAGATTTCGGCCTGCACCCAATTTACAGAAATAATTGATATGGCGTTTAATCTGACTATTGTGTGCAACTTTGTTAAAGGTAAGATTAAAGAATGTATTAAATCAAACTTGACATGCATCTGTTTACCTAAGATTATGATGTGACTAGTAAATCTCTCTATTGGATCTTTAAGTTGGCAGTCAAGTACAATTAATTCCCACTTAGAATGCAAGCAAAAAAGCATACCAAATTTAGTTTCTAAAATTATATCCAAGCTTGATTGTCAAGTCAGTTGAAAGCATAAATGAATCACTCTTTTGGTAGAAACCATTACTGGTGTCCCTTTTTGAGAGACCGTAACAAATAACTCCTGATGGGGATCACGGCAGACACCTAAACCACTAGACTGCTATCACCCTCATGCGTACCATGTTTGGCATAGTCATTCACTCTAGACACCAGCAGAAGTCCCATCTGGTCAAGGGAGAGACGACCCTGGTTCTGTTTCATCAGTTTGTCCACATAGTCACCTGTGAAAAAGAAATATAAGAATGGCTCTATGTACAAGCAATTTACTCCGACTACATTTAATTATAAACTTTAATCGTCACCAGTCATCAAAATTAGTCTTTTGGATGAACACGCCTGAATTCATATACTACTGATATTTCAACCACTGAGTCACAATTCAAAAATCAGTTTGAAGTGAAGTTTTATCACAACAATACCCATATGTTTTATTAATAAAATTTGGTTGGAAACTTCTTATTCATATATCTTTATAAAAGAATATATTTAAAAGGAAGTTATCATTAGTATTTTACTCCAGATGTCAATATGCCAGCTATAGGCTACCATATATATGGGGGTCAATGGGGGTGAGGCAACCTTATGCAGAAATTAACCCAACTTTCTAGATGCCCTTCAGGGGCTCACCTGACAACAAATTTGAAGCAAACTAAAGTGTTAATACAAAAAAAGTAACAAGCAAAAGCAAACACTTAAACCTTTTTTAATCAGTAATAATAATTATAAAAAAAATCTTTCTTTTATGGTGCCTGGAGGCATAAAATCCACGGAAATCTGTGATTCTGCAGACAAATCTCTTCCCTGGAGTTGGATTGGCCCTAGGTCAATTATCAGAATGGATAACTCTGTCATACATAAATCTTGAATAGAATGGTTACAAACCTAAGAGTTTTGGGACTTTTTTGGCTGGAGTACCATTTGTAACCCCCACTAATGCTGGACAATATGCCACGACGTCCCATAATGCCTCCCTGTCTGTTGTTACATAATGACTCTCGTGTTGTCTGAAAGCGTAAAAAGAACAAGGTTTTTATAATTGTACATGTACACTTTTTGAGTTTTTGAAAACTGACCAATCATATTTAGGGTTTTAGTGAAAGAGTTATAGGAGGCTGCACGGTGCCCTTTTGTGGCAGCACCCTCCTGCCCTCATGCAGAACGCATTTGCACCATTCAGCATTTTTAGAATTAAATGGTTGAGATAATAAAATCATTCCTAAGTCGGACTGCATGTGCACCTTCCTGCCTTCAGTAGTTCCTGTTTTGTTAAAAATATTATTGAAGTAGCTATTTTAAGAGCTAAAATTTGAAGCAAACTTGAGTGTCAATACCAACAACAAATTAAGTAACAATTGACTAAAGCAACCAGTAAAAAAACAGACTTTTTTCTATTTAGTCTCCGTAACCTTCAATCCTCAGGAACTCTCACCTTTTACATGTATCATCATTACACCTTCCCAGAACATCATACTGGCACAGTGAGCTCCTGGGCAGGATTTTGTGACATATACTCCGAGATGTCACCTGACGCCCGGCCTTTGTGCGATAATAAGGGCTGAACCTGCAATAGTTAAGTGTACTGAAGAAAAAAGAGTGATGTCTTATGCTACACAGTCCCTTTTCAATAAAGGCAATGAGTCTAAATATCATAAATTTCCAGGCTTAATAAGTCTAAAGAAAACTTGTTACCCCCAAGGCATTTCTAGCTTTGACCTCAGGGGTATATATATAAGACTACTATATGATGCTACACACAAAATATCAAGGGTTTCAAAGATTTCCCCCAAAAAAGTGTATAATACACTTGTGACCACAGGACATGTCCAGTTTTGACCCCAGGGGCATATTTTGAACAAACTTGATAAAGGACTTCTATATGATGCTACACACAAAATATCAAGGGTTTCAAAGATTTCCCCCCAAAAAGTATATAATACACTTGTGACCACAGGACATGTCCAGTTTTGACCCCAGGGGCATATTTTGAACAAACTTGATATAGGACTTCTATATGATGCTACACACAAAATATCAAGGGTTTCAAAGATTTCCCCTTAAAAAGTATATAATACACTTGTGACCACAGGACATGTCCAGTTTTGACCCCAGGGGCATATTTTGAACAAACTTGATATAGGACTTCTATATGATGCTACACACAAAATATCAAGGGTTTCAAAGATTTCCCCCAAAAAAGTGTATAATACACTTGTGACCACAGGACATGTCCAGTTTTGACCCCAGGGGCATATTTTGAACAAACTTGATATAGGACTTCTATATGATGCTACACACAAAATATCAAGGGTTTCAAAGATTTCCCCCAAAAAAGTGTATAATACACTTGTGACCACAGGACATGTCCAGTTTTGACCCCAGGGGCATATTTTGAACAAACTTGATATAGGACTTCTATATGATGCTACACACAAAATATCAAGGGTTTCAAAGATTTCCCCCAAAAAAGTGTATAATACACTTGTGACCACAGGACATGTCCAGTTTTGACCCCAGGGGCATATTTTGAACAAACTTGATATAGGACTACTACATAATGCTACGCACAAAATATCAAGGGTATTGGCTAAGCGGTTTCAGACAAGTAGGGATTTACTTCCCTATATCTTTAAGTAAAACAGGTGACCCCAAGGGCGTGACTAGTTTTGACCCTAGGAGTCACCCTCTCACTGTCTTGGCTGTAGATCACTAGACAATGTTACACAACAAATCTGGAAAAAATAGCCGTAAGTAAAAAAAAAAGTTTTTCCTTTTGGTTGCCATGGAGTTCTTCATGAAATTGAATTTTTTGAACAGTTTTGAAACGGCACCACCCAAGGAACATCCCTCTGAAGTTTCATCAAAGTTATTGAAGCGGCTAAGGAGATGTTGTATAAAATATTCCGGTTTTAGTGGGGTGCAAATCCATGCCAGTATAGTCAAGGAAAAATTAGAAAATTGACAACAAAACTCACGCCCACAAGGACTCATACACACACATAAGGATCTCTTGATCTTTAAGTTTTTTGTTGAATCACGATACCAACACAATTCAAAATTGTGGACTTCAAAGATAATATTTGAGCATGTATCAACATTTGTTGAAGGGTTCCAGCCATCAGTATCTTAGTTTTAACACTTTCAAAGATTTGCCACACCTTATAGCCTCATACAAAAAAAAATGCATTTTACAAAAATATTAGCGAGTCACTTTTAAACTGTATAAGCATTTTAATGGAAATGGTTTAAATGACATTGTATTGCTCAGTATGAAACAAAAAGAACAATATTAATCTAACATACCTGTAAGATCTGAAGTGAAGCAGGGGACTCCTGTAGTTACACGTTATGGGAGGTCCCTCATCTGTTCCTGGCTTGATTGCTGATCGATAGGCTTCCAATTGAGCCAGCTGTCAAATTAAAAATGTCATATAGTAACTGATTCTAATATAACATTTAAAATGAACGTATGTTTAAAACTGTCGGGCAAGAGTGAGTTTAAATGCTCATAATAGTTTAAAGATTCAATCTCGAGTACGTTTCCTGGGCAGAAACCTGGAGTACTGGTGTCCATTTTAAGAGGCCGTGAGAAAGTACACCAGGCGGGGATTGAAGCAATAACCACTTGAGTTATGTATAAGAGCATGCAAAAAGGCTGAACAATTTTAAAATGTATCATGTGTGAACATGATAGTCATATATAAATGGACACAATTTTAATGACATTTCGGGGATGTGATGGACTTGGCAGCTGAAGGGCTGTAACCATTTCTGGAAGGGGCCTCTAATGGGGTGAAGTACCCTACTGCAGAAGCAAAACTTTTTAGAATTTTAGAAGCCCTTTCGAGGGTCATCCTGTCTTCAAACGAAGCAAGCTGGAGTGTCAATACTAACAACAAATAAAGTAACAACCAATAACAACCAGTTAACTTGTTAAACCAGTTAAAAAATATATAATCTAAAAATCCATTTTCATTTATTTTTTGGTCTGCAGCTAAATCACATTTCTGTTAAGGCATTTAAACAAACAGTTGACTTTGTAAATTCAGTTAAAAAAATATATAATTCAAAAAATCATTTTCTTTTTTTTTGGTCCACAGATAAATCACATCCCTGTTAAAGCATTTCCAAACACTATAAAAAGATGTGATGGCTTCATGGTAGATTCAGCCGTCATGCAGCTTAAGGGCACTGGCAGACTTTCATTGACTCTAAGACACACACGAAAGGCGGAGAACCGACCTGTGGGACTTTTGCCGAGATAGCTTTCAGCTGATTGTCTTCATTCTTCAGTGAGCATTGCTGACAGAACATCTTCAACGCTTCGTCCACTCTCTGTTTCTGTAATAACATATAATTTATACCATCACCTCCAAGTTAAGATATTCATTGATTAGTGATTCATATAGCAGACCATTTCAGAGCTTAGTGGTCAACATAACATGTTTTCCAATATAATTAATTCAGTAAAAAAGCAGTCAACCCTTTTGACTTTAATCAGGTGAAGCAGTAGATATAAACAGTGGCTGGTCAAGTTATTACATACTAACAATCTTAAACCATAACATATTTTATCCTGAAAACTCATGATTTTTCAAAAGAAATGTTTGTACAAAACTATGCATGGAACTTCCATTTTTTTTTTGTTCAGGACTCAGGGTTAGTCCCCCCCCCCCCCTGGTTTGGCTAGGGTTACATCCTTTATAAAAATAGATCAAGTAGCCAGGTAGGCTTTTTTTTGGGTTTTATATAAGAACTTTATTTCCATCATTGGAGAATGGTTAAAGTAATATTCTGTATAAAGTGTTACAGGTTTTAAACTTCATAATAAAACATACCTAAACAAAATATATGCTTTTTTCCAACTTACTATCAAAACACAATAGGCTCAGCGGCTATTTCATAGGCAGGGTCGGGTAACCAGTGTTTGACACTAAGACTTTTAGAGAAGGAGTCCACCGGACTCCTTAATTCCAAAATCAAGGAGTCCGGCATAAAATTAAGGAGTCCAGGATAATTAGAACATTTATTCAAATTTATTGACTCAATGCTCCAGCTAGCTCTAAATAACAGGTTGGGACACCCGCTGCCCTTTTCAAGTACCCGGCTGCCATTTTACTACACCCTGCTGTGCCCTTTTGTTTGCCAGTCAATGTCCAGAAATTAGTTATAAATGTACATACTTTTGACATTAACTTAAAGTTAACAGCTGAGGTAACAAATTGTAAGTATTGAAAGAAGTAACATCACATTACATAAAAAGTTGAGTACAGGCCCATAAAGGCTAATTTAATCCACATCAAAATTGTCATTTCTGACCTACCCCCTGGCTGGAGCAATGATGACTATTTATTCAATGATTTCACAGAGCCTTTGGTATTTCATTTCTGATGGGCAAACTAGAGATTTGTATTCTGAGAGCACATTTAAGTTATAGTTTAATTGTTTTATTCAAATAACATGAACATGACTGAAACTATTTATCTAATAGATTCTAATATGACTTGAAAAAAATGCCATGAACTGACGATCTAGCATATAGAACCATGGCCTCTTGTGAAGCGGCTGTGGAGCCATCAGATATAAGGGAATTGAACGGGGCATTATCAAATACTGAATTTTGTTTAATTGGAACATTCATCTGCAATCAGTGCAATGAGACACTGACATGCCTTATATGTTGTGCCAATGCTAACAGACTTTGCAATATAAGCTTTGTACATGGTGACATAGTCTGTGTAGGACTGTCCTTATTTCTGAATAATGTTCAGCATCCATCCAGCCAGCTGGTGATTAACTTAATTATTTTTCCTTTTTTTGCATTTTCTTAGCTTATAATATTAACATGGCCCTTAAAAGTTTTTTGATGGCTTTCAATCGCACGTTAGAGAGCGCAGTGACAAAGCTCCCTATAGTCATGTATATACATATGTCAGTTCAAATATCAGCCAAGACGTTTTAACCATGCTTGCTGAATTTCCTTTCTCTATAAATTACAAACTCTTTTATGTTTTTTTTTCTTTTTCAGTTCTTTTATTTTTCGCTGCCGGTGGCAAAATCCATTTTACCGTTGACATAAACATTGTTTACATCTAAAATCAACGAGGAATATTTTTTGTAAACACCGTTTGACGGGTTTTATCGATTTAGTTACCATATTAAAAACATTAAAAGGTCTATGACGTCACTTACTACTTTTAAGAGCGTCTAATGATAACGATTTGACGAGTCGCAAAATAATTACATACGAGATTTCGGACACTTTTAACCTTCGGATACGATTTGTGTACAATTGAGTTTTGAAATGAAGGAGTCCGACGGACTGCCTAGACGGAAAATCCGGTAGTCCGAGCCAATTTTAGGAATCTCGGACTACCGGACTCCCGTTAGTGTCGAACGCTGGTAACCCAATCCAAATGTGTGTTTTTTTAGGCCCTATGAAAATGCCAAAAACACCCTCTTCCATCATACCTGTAATTTAAGTATCCGTGCCAAACTCTTCCCTTCCGGTATCTGGACATCATCTTTTTCAGACTTTTCCACTACATCTTTAAGACCTCCTGTCCGAGACCCAGATGTGTTTGCCAAAGAGGGTGGGTCAATTTTCGGGGTGGGGCTAGGATTCACCTCCAGCAATGAGCGACGTCTAGCCCCGCGCACTTTTTCATCCTCCCCATCATTTGCACATTGATCTGAGTCCACTGGAAGCTCTATTTTCTGAAGACTTAGAACTGTTTTACTTGGTCCCTCTTCATTGCTCAATGAATTTCGGACTTTTCTAGGAGTCAATGTTTTATGAAGTATACTTCCTGCAGTTTCCATCACACTACTCTGCGTCAAACTACTTTGGAGGGATTTCATTTTTCTTAACTTGTTTTCAACTTCTGTTGCTAATTTTTGGAGTCTCATTTTTTCCTTCATTTTTTCTGCATATGTCATGTTTTTAGCTGAGGATTTCTTCACTACTTGGGGCTTAACTTTACTAAGATGTGTCTTAGGAACTTGGTCAGGTTTTTGTGAGGTAGGAACAGGCGCCTGGTTTTTAATGGTGACTGTGAAGTTCTTGTGATGATGATGTCCAATACTTTTCTGAAAGAAAAATAGGATATAATTATACTGAATGAGCATGGATGATGAGGCCCAACAAAAAGATGAAGAAAAGTTGCATGGTTAAGGTTACATCTTGTCCAAAAAACTGACAGGGAAGGTAGGATTTTTTTTTTTTCATTTTTTTATTAGGCTTTATGTTAAAAAGTATTTGTCATTTAAGGGGAATGGCTTAAAAGTAATCTTCAGTATACAGCTTATTTAACTACATATTAAACCACACATTTTTTTTAAATACTTGTTAGTGTTTTTACACCTGACGTCCTATAAAAATAGTAGGGTCGGTGCCTACATCGTTAGTAAGTTGAAAACAATTATCTTGCAAAAAAAAATGTATGATAGTGTCAAATTGAAAGTTCTGGGTGAAATTAAAAGCTCGGAATTAATTCTAACTTTAAGCTCAAAGATTAAGCTAAAATTCATCCCTGATAATAAATAAATTTGGAATATGTTAGGACTTCTTTTGAATAAAAAAGAAATGTTAACCATTATTTCCTTATTCTTTGAAATTTAAAGCAAATTTTCAAGATCAATCTCCTAGTCTAAGAAAGCATGCATGTCTGGCACAAAAGTCAATGCTAAAGGAAGTTTAAACCCCTAGCATGCACTTATGGTATAACATAACCAGCGAATTTACAAATTACTTGCTGCTGACCCTGTGTAGCCTGTCTCATAAGTCTTTTGAAAGGAAAGGTAGAAGACAGGTCAGAGTCCATTTTTTCAACTAATGGTATACTGTAACCTTTCAGAAAACTTTTCTCCTATGTGTCAAGAGCCTATAATTTTGTGGTGGGTGTCTCAATTCTTTTAAACAGAGAGGAAGAACCGGACACATTCTTAACTATTGGTAAAATGCAGCCTGCCAATCAGCCAATTACTAACCTTTGGGAGGGGCTTAATGTTGGCAGTGGGCGGGATCACTTGTCGTTTGACAGGAGAGACAGAGCCTGAGCTAGGATTTGACTGCACCCCTTTATGTAAAGCCACATGGGTGTCCAGAAGTGAAATCTCCACCTTCTTCTCCTGTATGTCCTTCTGAAGAACTTCGTATTCTGTTTTCCTCCGCAGCAAGCGGTCTTTCACCATTCTAGCCTATAGAAAATAAGAGATATTACCAAGGCGATTAGACAGGTGTCTATTTTACTTATATGTTCATGAACTTTTTTTTAAACATAAACTGAAAGTTCATGGTTCATGTGTACTTGTTTGTCCTTTTTCACTGTTTAATAATGTGAAAAGTTATAAGGCAGCTTAGCGTCAAGCCAATTTCCAAAGGACCCCACAGCTACATATAATTTCCAAAGGATGTGATTGATCAGGCAGTTGAAGAGCTGAAACAGGAGCAATGGGTTTGGGGGGAGCTTTAGGGCCCCCAATAGGGGACAAAGGGGTTGAAGCACCCTGCTGCATAAGCAAAACTATAACTGTTTTTGTTTTTTTACTAAACCTCATATTCAGGGTTATGAATGATCTGGCAGCTGAAAGGCTGAAACTTAAAAGCTCTTTAAAGGGCTATCCTGACTTCAAAAATTATGCAAACTGGAGTTTCAATACTAACAACAACAGTCAAAATTAAAAAAAAAAAGAATCATACATTTATTTTTTTTGGTCCCTGGAGCCATTTTATCTGTGGAAATCCGCGGACAAATCACATCCCAGCACATTTGAACAAATCCTCAGCACAAACCTGTTTTTTAGCTGTTTCCAGGGCATTTTTATTAGCGTTAGCGACAGTTGTGGCTGCAGCAAGCTGCTCCGTTAGTTGCTTAACCTTCGTCTCAGAAAGGCGGACATTGTTGAAGTACTTTGTGGCTGTTGTTAGCAGACGCTTTAAAGTAAGTTGTTGGCGAGAAATGTTCTCACTGCAATGAATATAAAGGAAATGTGTGACTGTCAAAGCACTCATGCAAAGATGTTCAAACAAGAGTGGCAAAGTAATCCATTAGGTTATACAACTGCATGCTACTATTTATATCTAACAAGTGCAAACCCATCATTTGTCAATTGAATGGTTGAATGGCATCCAGTGTGGTTTTAATTTGGTTAGTCCTTGAGCTATGTGGTTTACAAAGACTGTATAGTTATTTGTGTGATCTAAAAACTAGCAGCCATTTTGGATTATTAGTCTCATTTCCTGATTGATTTACCGGTACAAAAAATGGTCAACTAGCAAGAAACAAGTAGTGTACCTGTGTTGCATGAGAGTAATTTCCTGCTGCCTGACCGTTTCTTCGAGGACAATACGCTTTGCCGCTGCCTCAGTCCTGCTGTTTTTCGGAACTTTTGGAGACACCTAGAAAAAACAAACCATACAATTAACATCAGGAATGTCTTAAAACTTTGTGAACTACAATTTTCACATTTTGAACGTAGCATTAGTCACAACTGAGTATGCAATATGGGATTCATTTTTTATCTGTTTTTGCAGGTTCCAAGTAAAAAATTGGACACTAGCAAATATTTCTACAAAAAACAACAACAAATGCTCTACATATTTTGTAGATGCACGTCTTTTTTTTATTTCTTTTTTTTATCTTTAAATGAGCCAATCTTTGTGTAATTGTCTGAAAACAAGTGATACAAGTCTGCTGACAAAAGATCAGATTGCAGTTTTTCACATGGATGTTCGGAAATTGGTATTTATGGCTAAAAGCGTTACTAACGCATTAAATAAATGAGTTTTTCAACAGTTTTTCAAACTGTTCTATTGTGAATCATCTTAATATATGACTGAATTAAAGGCATTGATAGCAAAATTAGCTGATTAAAAGACAACAACAAAAAAAGATATTTCAAAACTGTTTATCCGTGAGAGTGCAGCTTTAAAGAAATGAATCCAACCCACCCCCAAAAAAGTCTCTTTTTTTGTTTGTTGATGCCACCTTATATTTTGCTCCCTATCACATTTACCTCTGTTGACTTTCGTGCTTCTTTCAGGAATGAATCGAGCCCACCCAGGAAGTTGTTGACAGGCGGGGGTGGAGCTACCTCCTCATCCTCGTCTGAAGAGTCCTCGCCAAGGCGGATAATCACAGGTTCTTGTACTGGCAGGCCCTGCAAGACGGATAGATTTTTTGACAATTTTGAGTTGTTGTTTTTAAGGTAGGGTGCAAAGATGTTTTAGTGCATTTTAGATATCAACATCAAGAAAGCCTCTTTATTTATTAATTTTATTACTTCACCATTATTTAATTCTTCATGGATTACATTTTTAAATAACACCATATTGACACTACTACAAAGATATCATGTTTTAGTCAATTAAACACAGAATTGTACATGTGTTAAAGCCATTTAAATGCTTAACTTTATCAGTGTTTTAGCCATTTAAATGCAGAACTTTACAAATATTGAAGCCATTTAAACGCAAAACTGTTTAAGTGTTTTAGCCATTTAAATGCAGAACTTTACAGTCAAGTGCTTGAGCCATTAAAAGGCAAAACTTTACACTCAAGTGCTTTAGCCATTAAAAGGCAAAACTTTACAGTCAAGTGCTTTAGCCATTAAAAGGCAGAACTTTACCAGTGCTTAAGCCCTATAAATCTTATGAGTTAAGAAAGCCTGTTTAAGTGTTTATTCTCTGTACTTACAGCGAGATTAAGATGAGAATGTGACTTGGTCATTCTAGGTTGGTAGACTGGTATGCTTGTAGCAGGTAGGGGGCTCGCTGATCTGACAGTTCTCTCCTTCTGTGGTGCAGCCTCACTTTTTGACAGGTTCTGAAATGTAGACATGCCATGCCATATAGTAAGCAATCATGTGCTTCTACATATACACACTTATGATGGACTTACATGAACGTAGGGTTATAGCCAGGCTTTTAAAAAGGACATGGTGCTGCTGAAAAGTGACAGGGTTGTAAAGGTAAAATGGGCACATTGTATTGAGCTGTTTCACAGAAAATGTAAGGAATTTAATTGAAGTACTGTGGGTATGAATTTGTCAATTTGTGCGAGTGCAGCTTTATAATTTCACATATGAATTTATCAATGGATATAATCAGGGCTTCTAAAACTTTGGAACCTCAATCGGTCCGGACCCGGCGACGACCCCCCCCCCTCAAAAAACAGAAAGACCTGTTCAATAGTCTGATTTTATAGAAATGTCATACATTTTCGCGACGTCTTTTCTGTCAATATTTTTTTGCGATTTGGCAATTCGTAAGAGGGCTCTAGAGCCAGCATAGCCGATTCGGATAGTCATTGATACAAGTTTAATTCAAACGAGGATCTCATCAAGTTCTGCGGCGTTTCTAACAACAGTGTGTGTATACAACATGATAAATTGCGTCATAAATGCTACGTCGGAAGGCAATATTTTGCTTCTAATGAAATACATTAAAGGAAGTTTGGAAGAATATTACTCCCTAGAAAAGGGTAAAAACTTCCTAAAGTAATTCCTTGGAAGTACAAAAACTTCAATAATTTTGAAGAAAACTTCAAAAGATGAAAGCTTGGAAATTCAAAATATCAAAATCTGGTGTCGATATTACTTATGGTCGAAATTTCAATCAGACTTTGAATTGTTATAATATAAATCTGTGAATTTGGCATGATATAGCTGCAAATTATTTGAATTTTAACATACTAGTTTGAAAATAGTTGCAAAAATTATTGTATTCCGGAGACTTAAACTTCCATATTACAGTGAAAAAATTCCAATAATGATGGACAGGAAGTTTATACTTCCACTTTCAAATTCTTAATGGAAGCCCCGATTGTATTGGGCTGTTTCACAGAAAATGTAAGGAATTGTGTTTAATTGAAGTACTGTGGGTATGAGTTGTCAATTTGTGCGAGTGCAGCTTTAGAATTCCACATAAGAATTGATCAATAGATATAATCTTTGTGAATAACTTACTGAGATCAGTTTCTGCTTCTTCCGATTCTCCAATGACTTGATCAACAGTGCACGCAACATAGCTTCTTCTTCAAGGTTCGTATCGGTTGCACTGGTGCAGATTGGTTTTACTGGACTCTCCTCCTTGGATGAAGAAAGAGCCTCGGACTCACTTGATGCGCTAAACGATGGAATTTGATTGTCATCATTGAAAATGGCTGGAACACTGATATTACTATTATAAGGTTTGTTGAGCAAGTTTTCGGTTTCCATAAAGTTACTATATCCCTGTGAGGTTATTGCGTAAGACTGACCCTCAGGAAGGAAATGGTGTTCGGAAGACGGGAAATCTTGATTCGATGGAGTCACATCATGTCTTCGTTGGGAAATAACACTAATATCACTGTATGCAGGAACAGAACTAGTGGGTGGGGTAAACTGTTCGGCGTGCGATTGTAAAGGACTGGAGTTTAAAACAGAGTCTGAATCAGATGCATACATTAGCTCCATTGTAAATCCCCTATCATTCTTAATCACTCTTTTATCACTTATGGTAATATGTGGTTCACTGATTGATCGATGCGCAGCTATTGTCCCTGGTAGGGGTGGTGGCAGTGGTGGGGCGTCTTGCGGTAGTGGGGGGTCCGGCGGGGGTAATGGAGGCTGCGGTGGGGGTTCACAGGGGAGTGGCGGTGGAGGAGGGGGTGCAGGCTCTAGAGTCCCACCCATGAACAACCCTAAGCTCCCCAGCCCCCCTGGTCCTCCAGCCCCAGGGTAGGGCATTACATCATGAATCATCTGTGGAGCAATCGGTAGCCCCATTTGTGTCCCACTCAAGGCACTATGGGGGTTTTCAATGGGGTAGGGCACACTTCCATGTCCGCAGTATGGCCACTCATGTATTCCTGGCTGGTTCTGCAAAAATAAAAATCATGGATACAGTTTCATGTTAATCTATAACTAAATCAGGGTTCGAATTTAACTTTGAGGAGCACTCGCAAAATTTTGCGAGTGCATTTTGAGGCAACTCGCAAAATGACAAATCAACTTGCAATTTTATTATTTGCTTTATTCCCTTATAATATTGTCTAATTAAAGTAGAAATTAACACCTAAGACATATTATGAATATTAAAAAGTATCAATCTTGAGTGACTTGACTACTAGAACTTGTTGATGGCTTATTCTATTTGGGGGTTATGGAAAGACTCGTCTGATGCTGGCAGCTTTTTGATAACAAAGCTGTCCAATAATTTGACATTGTTCACTTTGTATATTTACCCTCGCCATCGGGTAATTTAATACCCATTCGACAAGCACGCTACAGATTTCATTAAGTCTATAAGTATTAAAAACAATAAAATAATAAATTTAAAATAAAAAAGCAAGTCTAGAAAAAGCCACTCGCAGAATTTTGCGAGCTTGAATAAAAGTCACTCGCAATTTCCAAATGTCGCTCGCATTTTGCGAGTATGCGAGTCTAAATTCGAACCCTGTAAATATGATCTGGAAGATTTTCATTTATTTCAAGTAGCTGTATTTTAAAACATTAACATTGTTCTTACAAAAAAACTGGTATTAAAGTTAGTTGGGACCTTTTTTATTCAAGGCTTTATGTAAGAACGCTATCGTCATCATTGGGTAATGTCATTTAAGTAATCAGTATATCAGTAATTTTCAGTATAAAACTTTTTAAACTACTTCTGATTGGAGAAAAATATGTCATTCTGACTAAAATTTGGAATTACAATTTTGCCTAGAAATGAACAAGAATGCTTAAAAAACTGATGGAGAAGATTTGATAAATTTGGTTTCTTTAAATGTGTAGCCTTATTCTTCTACTGGTTTGGTATCCATATTTTGATAAGATAAATTAATGAACAAATATTTATTATATTTTAAAAAACAGATTATGAGATTTTTTGAGAAAACAGTATGTGTTTTAGCATGGGAATGGGACAAACTTCAGCCTGACATTGGTCAGAAAAAATAATGAATTTACAAGATATTTTGTCGCAACATCTTACCATGTACATTGGCTGCATTGCGTTGTAGAAATCCGGCTCAAACTGTAGTTCTTCTACCGCATTCACCGCTGTAAATTTGAAAAATAAATCTTCTATAAATAAAATAAAATATAAATAAAATTTTCTGATTGTCTTGTGTTATATATATAATAATAAAATGTTGATAACATATATATTTTTGTGCGGAGTGCATAAAAATCATTCATCATTACGTATGTTATTTATACAATTTCCAAAATATACATTTTCATGTTCATAAAATTCATTCATCATATAATTTTGTAAACATACTATAAAGTCAAACAAGCAAACATTTGTTCTACAAACATAACTAATTCAATAAACAGCTTCAGGGTTTTACATGTAATACCATGCCTTAACTAATTGCCGGACAATCATTTTAAACGCTAGCTGTTGACTCTTTAATTTCAAATATGAATAAACTATGGTACTGAAGAATGTTTTGTGAATGTTAAATCCAATGTGATTTTCATGTCAATCGATCATGTTGCAAATTTAAGACCCAGCAATTTTTTTTAACTCATTGATGCTTTTATTTGATTAACAAGATCTGTCACAGAGACAGCCCGCTCGACTATTCTGTCACTTTCAATTTAAAGGATTGCAAAAATTTGGTGAAACATGCATGGATCACTGTTAACACTGATTAGCTAACTGTTAAACATGCAAAATCTTAACCAGAATTTCTAAGTCAAATAATCAATGGCCATAATTTGCATTATATGAAAGATAGAGTTATCTGACCTAGTAGTTAATGAGATATTAGCATATGTGTGTTAACATACAAAACCTTAGAGCCATAATTTGCAATATATATGCCAGATAGAGTTATCATACTCGATAAATTAAGAAAGTTGGATGGATTGCAACAGGCCTGTAATGCTATGCATGATGTGTTTTGTGACATATTGACTTACATGCAAAACCTTAACCAAGATGTGAAGACAACGCAAGCACTTGGGCGAGTAGTATAGCTCTACTTTTTCTAATAGTCCAGCTTAAAATTGGCATCATGAATTTGGAACCTCAGTATTTGGCCAAAATAAAAAAAAAATCAAAGATACAGAACCTACAGTACTTACCTGGTGAGGATGGTTCACTGTCGATGTCCATCTCCACCTCCTCATAGTTATCTCCCCCTGGCCTCTCTGGTAATTCAACACCCTGTGTTTATAGAAAACATTCCATTAAAAACAATATCAAATGAAAAAAATCAATATCTTTGAACAGTGAAGAGATTCTCTGACTGAACAAGGTTGTTTTGTTTCTCAAGTCGAAATATATATATATATATATATATATAAATAACACAAAAGGAATCATGTGTATTGGAAACATTTTTTTTACTTTTTAACATCTACTTTAACAAAACTTAAAAAAACTAAAGTTAAAATTTGTTCCATAATAACAAACATGACTGCATGTAGTTAAAAAGTATGATAAGTCAGCGATGTGATTGCCCTAGCAGCTGAAGGGCTAAATTTGACAATGGGATTGTGGGAAGCTTTAGGCCCCAAATGGGGTCAAAGGGGGGTAAAGCACACCGGCGCATATGCAAAACCAACTCTTTAGAAGCCCTTTTGAGGAAAGGCTCTCCTGAACTTTGAGTATCAATACTTACAAACAAATGAAGTAATGGTTGCCACCAAAAACAACCACTTAATTTTTTTTCATCATTAAAAAAAAAATTGTTGATCCCTGGAATCACAAGACCCACGGAAATCCGTGGACAAGTTGAAGCATTTACTCACAGCACCGCTTATCAATGGTATTCCTGTCGGCATTCCGTTCCCCTTAATAAGCGACAGAAACCTCGCCACTTGTTCTTTCGGATCGTCCAGAGTAAGTATCTTCTGTATTTCTCTAGTTTTATCAGAACCATCCTGCTTTTTAGGCATCGCTTTTTGCGGCGGATATTGACGATCAACCCGTCCAGTTGTATACTTTTGTGTTGCCCCGAGACTTCGATATGGGGTCCTGGTCGATCGAGATCTGGTCTTTCTGTTCGTTGCGTCAGGCCATCGGTTTGGTTTAGCAACACCTGACCATGATGAAACATTTCTCTGTGCTCGTAATGCAGGGGTTCGACTGCGTAGTCTTGAATTATCTGAATAGATTAGCATTAAATGACTATAATGAAGCATTTCTCTAAGCTAGTAACTCAGGGGTTTGACTGCCAAGTCTTTGAAAAAAAACTACAGCAGTAGCTAAAATAAACTTTCATGCAGCAGTTATTAAGAGATGGTAATGTAATGTCAAAATAACCATTTATTAATTTTGCTTTCTAAATCAAGTATTTTTCTGTGATACATGCATTTCTTGTTTACAATGTGTACTGCCTAAAGATTCTGAGAGTTTCATAGTTTACTAATCAATAAGAAAACAAACAAACCTTGGCAATGTTTTGGGTCTTCTTACATCTTTCATATAACTTAGTAAACATTTAATTGATTAAACAAATATTCAAGTACACTGTACCTTTCATTTGAATCGGCCTCTCTTTTCTTGCTTCTTGTCTGGAGTTCCTGCCAGTAATGGTTTTCTTGTATATCCCAGATTGGCTATTTTCGCCACACTTCAAACCATTTGTTATATTAGTCTGATGACCACGTGAACTATGATTGTCGTTTAGACCTTCAGAGAATACAGAGTTAAAACTATCATTATTTGACTGATTGGAGGTTAAGTAGGCGGGGCTAAATGGGGGCGTGTCTGAGGGCGGAGTTTGGGAACGGAGCATGTTTTGAGCAGCCGAAGCGAGCGCTAACCGTCGTAACTCCAACTCATCCAGTTCATCATCTTCAGCTTCAGTGGTCTGTAAAGTATGTTTGAATTTCTTCAATGCAATAAAGGCCCACAACATAGGTCGATGCAAAAAGTATTAGCCTTTATAAATGTTGTTGTTTTTTTATTAATGGCTATGTTGCCACAAAGTCCCTAATTAAAATAAATGCCAAAATATTTATCACACTTTTTATCTCTATTCTAATCATACTCTTTTTATTCTTTTAATGATTAAAGTCAAATGAATCAAACATGATAATGCAATAAAATAAAATTATTCTTTTGGAATCAATTCCAGTCTATTTTCAGTCTATTGTGCTCCCATCTGACAAAATATTATACTCTTTAATTTAGTAAAGATAATCATCATAATGAATGAGCTGAAATAAAACATGAATTTGATTTCTAAACAATTCTATAAATGGTAATGTGTATATTTCCAACAAGTGTTGTTAAGCAAACACATTTTTCATAGAGAAAGACTCCTCAGTCTTTTTTGGTTAAAAAAATGAAACCTTACCGTGCTTGGCGAAGCAATCGCAAGGGGAAGTGATTCATTACTAACTGATGAGACAGCTGAAAAAGAATATACAGGATGTGTAGAAAAACAGGATCACTAAAATGTGCAAATTTTTGCCTGATGCTTTGGAAAATCTAATACCTAGCATCAGAAATGCATGCAGATTCCATGACATGTCTGTCAAAAAGGGACATAACTCAACAGTTATAAAACAACAGAGTTATGGGACTTGCTACACTTGCGTGTATTGTTTCAGGCAACAGGTTAACTAAGTTTCAGTAAAATAGCTTGATTATTATTAATTATAGGCAATAATAGCCAAGGTTGAAATAAATCAATCCCACCAAGGCTATCACCCAGAGGTTCTTACAGCTAATTATTGTCAATCATGAAAGAAGCCGGGGGTCGGTCAGGGTCAAAGCTCAGAATCCCTGTTGCGGGACAAAGGGGGCAAAATAGTTTTGGGCATTTCAGAGACCTTCTGAAATGCACTACTGCAACATATTTTGGCATAACAGACCTTTTAAGATACACCCCCCAAACCCCCTTACCCCCACAAAAAAATCACCTTATTAACATTGATCAATCTCGCACCTGGCGCCTCTAAATCCAGATATTTTCAGTTCAAAATTGATCCAAGCATAAAGGCAAGAGTATAAAAGCATGAAAAGACTCGACAATTCCCTTACACAAATCAATCATCACCGCCATGTTGGAATCAGCAGTCTGGTCTGTTCCCGTCTTATTTGCTGTCTTTTGTAAGTTTTCTTCCTCTTCCTGTCGAATGCTTGCTAGCTGACCCTGAAAGTTTAGAACCATGAGATGTAGAGAAAAAGAGCATTCAGAAGTTAATCAAAAATATTTAAAAAAGATAGGAGGTTTCCTTTTATCCAAAGCAACAAGAGCTGTCACGCAAAAAGAGCTATTACGCAACAACTTTACTTTTGGCTTTAATTGGGACCTTGACCTTTGAAGCCAGAGCATGATTGCTTTGCATAACACGCCTTTCAATGCAGCTGCAGGTAGGGTAGGAACCATACATTACCATATTTTTGAATGATTTTTTTTAATTCAGGAGAAGGATTAAAATTCTGGGGGACTTTTCCCCCGCTGGAGGATATGGCAGGTATGAAGAACAAAGCTTATTTTTTTAAGTCCAGTCAAAACAGCATTGTAGGTCAGGAAAGCTGACCATAATGTTTCAGTATTAATAGTAAGCTTCTTTGGGTTTTTTCAAATGTAATCAACACAAATGGTCAACAACTAAAAATAGGATATTTCTTTTATCTAGGGTCAAAAAAGGGTCGAGGGGCATGGCCAGGTAGGGTTAGATTGCCCTTAACAGAAGTACTTTTTTAGGTCTAGCCAAATGAATGAGAAATAATACCTGTATGTGCTTGTACTGCTTCAGCAAGGCTTCATAGTCATCATTTTCTTTCTTTTCTGCCTTCCCATTGTATTTCTGTGACTCAGAATTGGCCCGTACTGACAGTTGTTAAGGAAAGCTAAACAACGCAGTGCTGTACATTTAATGTTAAAACGACACTATTTCAGGTGAATTGATTACATCGTAATTGTTGTGTCACAATCATGATTGTTATCGCCTTAAGAATTGGTGATAAGATAATGGTTTGAACATCTCATGAAACTCACTCTGGTGGCCAGTTTAATAAAGATCTTAGCTGATTTTAGTCGTAAATAAAAAAAAAATCTGTTGCCAATTTTTACATTTATACAGAATTAAGACTACTCTAGGTATACAAGTTTCATCTAAAATCCTTTTTGAAAAGGGCCCCAAACCTGTTACGAGTTTCATCCATTGTAGAAAGTCCTCAAGAGTTATGTTTGATCACCTATTAGTAACTTCCTGTAGACAATGTGAATAAAATCTATTTCTCTTCCTTTCAAAGCTAAATTGACTTTGAAGACGGCAATATCAATTGGTGACATGGTCAAGTATTAATTGTACTCAGCATTTAAATAAGATTGTGATAAAAGGAAAAATAAAAGTTAAAATACATTTTCATTGCAATAATAAGCAGATTTTTTGAAAATATGAAAATGAAAGTAGACAAGATAAATGGGTCAAATTCACCTGTAGACATAATGCAAAGAAGAGTTTTTTATAAAAAAATAGAAGCTTGTAACCAAAGTCATATTTAACATCTATTTTATGGTGTTAAACATGAGTACCTGTAGTGTTTTTTTTAATTTGCTTACCCTTTCACAAGTTATCTTAGTGTTCAGACACCGTATTTTGGAAAATTCTAAATTGAAAAGGGCCAAAACTTTGTGAGTTGTAACTTAGGTCAACCATAAACTGTATTTCTTTGTGTTTTTCATGTGTAACAATCATTTTTAAAGTATGTCAACTCTTCTATGATTTATTGTTAGGACTCTGTATTTTTGGCAAAATTGACAACATCAAAAGACCAACCAACTGACAAGCTCATTCAAATATATCCACTGAAATTTGTGGGGGAGTAAAAAATGTTTTAGTGCAGTGGTCGAAATAAGCACTAGGCTGCAAGACCTGCTCTGGTAAAATGCTTTTAGCATTTACTGAAATTTGGGAGTTTGTAAAGGTGGACTTGTTGACAGTTTCTTATGTAATTGAAGCACTAGTGTAGTACGGCTTTTGGCATGATTAAAATAATGAAGAACTAGTCTTCTTGAAATGTGCAGGTCCGCCAGACATGTCCAGCAAATTCTGTATTGGTGTAGCGAAATGTTTGCAAAAACGTTTGTCTTTTCACTGATTATTGCCTGAATGGTAGTAAGTTGATCCTAAATTGATATTTGGTGTCAAAAAACATCGAAAAAAGTCAGCCATTTCTGATAGGGATCCATGTTGAGCTGAGATAAACGAGCATTTTATTACAACTTTTTTTATTGGTTCTTGGTTTGCAATAAGGCACAATCGAAATTGTCAGCACTCAATATGCTTCGGCTTCGTCATGTTTGTCCCAACATGCAAATATGTCCTCGGACATGCTAAAACTTCTAACCTGTTTTTTTTACAGTTTCGGGAAGACAGAAGAATGTATGGGATTATGACCATTTTTTTTAAACATATTGGATTTAGTCAAATTGTCATTCTAATAAATGGGCATGTGTATGAAAATGTGAGGTTCTAGTCAAATTTAAGTTTTAGGAAATTAAAGCCGGCAATAAGTAACACTAATAAATTATATTAAATTTTAATTGGCTGTCAAAGCAAAAGATTTTAGTATGTTTTGCAGCTGCTTTAGCACCAACTTTAATCTCAATAATAAACATTATTTTACCCTGAAAAAGGCGTGCCATATCAAAAATTGTCAAATAAATCATGACATCCAATTATAAGGACTAGCAGCAGACTATAAGAAATTTACAATAATTATAACTAAAATGAGACTTCATAGTTACATATCCATCAATATTGAGTGACACATGTCCAGAATTTAAACGAAACAGTTTCACAGTTTCAATGCGAGTCAACCTGGCTTGGGTAAGATCCCCGCCCTGCGAGGATGAAATCCCCTCCAAATGCCCCCACACCCCAGGGACACTAGGCAAGGCCCATTTCCCACTACTTTTGGCTTGAAGTCAAAACCACCACATTCACCCGGCATTGCAGGGCCACCTGGAAAGTAAAAACATGGCCCATTTCCCTGGCTATCCCCAGGACCTGGGAGGGATACAATTGACTGGTGCATAATAAAAACAAAACTTTCAAATGCTACTGTGCCATTACAGTCAGTATTAAAGGATACCCTTGTTGGGTGTATGTTGTCTTAATGTTTGAGCAGGTTTAGGAGCAGTAATACTAGAAGGTACAGGCATTCTCCGTGCGTTTGTGTTACCCAGAAACTTGGAACTTCCGACACGGGGTATGAAATTTCTTCGAGTTGGGTGATGAAAATATTGTTTTGCTGATGGCCTATTATTAAACTCATAGTTTAAAGGAGGTTTAACTTCCTCGTCGTCTGATAATTCGCCTTCTTCTTTTGCTGAATCATTCATCTTTTCTGTTTTAAAACAAAGTAAAATTTCCAAAAATTTCGTGACTCAAATTGAAATATTTTTTGTTCATGAAATTTGCAAATTTCCTATGCCCTAAGATAAATGGTTAACAGCTACTATTACTTGTTTTACAGTTTTGAAATGACTGGTCTGTACATAATTCAGATTTTTAACATTTAAAAGCATATTTTATTACTAAACTATCAACTGTTCTAACAGTTCTTTAATAAATTCAGAAAAAGGTTAAGTTTAGAAGTAGGGGGAGGGAGTCAGTGACCTCCATCCCTGTCACAATACTGATGATGGGTCTGCCATTTGGTTTTCAAAAATAGTTCAACCAGCCCTTATGAAATTACTTATATTATCTTTAAGACTTACAATTCAGTCTTATAACATGTTTATAGACATTTCTTTCAAAGTAAATTATATTCTTTTATCAGCTATTTGTGCATAACATGAATGAAAACTTTGGTGTCTTAAAAAGTATTATGAAGCTACATTTCATTTTTTAATAGTTCAATTAAAAAAAACTCAGGAGGGTGTACCGAAGTATTCAAATGTTGTAACAAATCTTTACAAGAGCTGTAAAATTTTCCAAAGTGTAACTCCAACACCAACATCAGTGCATAGACTGAAAGCTCTCCTTTCTTTCAAATAGTTGAGCTAAAACCAGAAACACATACTGTTTTGTTTTTTCCATTTATTTTCATCTTTTCTACAGATGTGTAATTGACACATATTTAATATAATTTCCTTAATAGCACTAGTAATTAAAATATTTTTAACTAACAAAGGTATTATACTTAAATGCATTATACATGTATTTTATAGTTAAACATAACAAAGATTTTATAACTATTTAAAGTAAAACATATAACACTTCTCTTATCACAGAACAGTCTTGATACATTTTTAAGACGATAAACTTGACAGGCAATATATTGCTTCAAATGAAGACTTTATACAAAGGTAACTTCACTTTTTATTCAGAATTTTAAATAAAACATAGCACAGTCTATTCTGCCCGCCTTTGGTCTTTTACTAGGGTTTAATTGAGGGTTTACGGTAGTCCAGTGCAGTCTCAGTCAGTCAGATTTCGAGTCACCATCTTTTAACACAGCATCAGTTTGGTATTTCATACATCTAAGTCTGATCCAGATTCCGAGTCCCCATCTTATAACACAGCATCAGTTAGGTAATTCACACATCTAAGTCCGATCCAGATTCTGAGTCAACATCTTTTAACACAGCATCAGTTAGGTAATTCACACATCTAAGTCTGATCCAGATTCCGAGTCACAGCATTAGTAGAGGATTTCACACATCTAAGTCCGATCCAGATTCTGAGTCCTCATCTTTTAACACAGCATCAGTAAGGGATTTCAGACATCTTAGTCAGATGCAGATTCTGATTCCAAATCTTTTAACACAGCATCGGTTAGGGATTTTTACACATCTAAGTCAGATCCAGATTTCGAGTCCCATCTTTTAACACAGCGTCAGTTAGGTATTTCAGACATCTAAGTCGGATCCAGATTCAGAGTCCCCATCTTTTAACACAGCATCTGTTAGTGATTTCAAGTCATCTAGGACTGAAGTGATGTTCTCTTCTGTAGATTCTGAAAACATGAACAAAGTCAAGTAAATTCAAGTAATACACTACACAATACATCAAAATAACCTACATGAACATGTTCATCTATGTGATTCAACAACATAATTAATATTCATATCTTTAATTCTAGTTTTTTGAAAGGCATAGCTTTCAAACTTAATTGCTTCTTTTTAACTACAGTAAATGTCCTATAAACGTAAATGCCATAATAAACCCGCCGGGATCTTTTTGTGGGAATGATTCTGGGTAAAAACGGTTCTTATTTAGCAGACAGTGTTCTCATTAAGACATGCGTTGAATTCAACATTTATGACTAACTGGAACTTATAATTGACAAAGAAACATTCTAAGTTACCTAGAGTAAAACTTCGAATGAAAACACCGAGTACAGGATCCCTTTTACATACCACTATCTTGATCTGGCCTAGTTTGAAATACATCAATCGCTTCTCCCATCTTGCCCATTTCTGAATGAGAAAACACTGCTCTCTCCCCAACTTCTGACTCTGTATGTTCCTGGACTGGTTCAGTGATACTCCAGTCCGTTCTGACTGGTTCAAGTCTGTCACTTTTTAACTTCCCAATGAGGCCTTCTTGACGCAGAGTTGCCTGAAATATAAATAATAAAATGTTATGCACTCCACTTGATAAACAATAACATACAAATCAAGAACCACCACTCTTAAGTGTCTGAAAGGGTCTGCCTGCCGACTTAACACAATCATTATATGCTTAAATAAGGATGTTTGGCAAACATATTGCCTCCATTAAGAGCCATGTTGTCAGGAAAATTTGGACAATTGAATGTAATATGCATGGACCAAAATGGCTGATTTGTCATTGACATTGGATGCCTCTGAGTTTTTAATCATGTACAGATGATGACAGATATTTGCAGGTAAACATATATCCTCTTACCAGCAAGAAAAAATAAATATGCATAAATTTTAAACACCAATATGAGTTGTAACTGACCTTTGACTCTATGACCTTTATATCCATAGGGGTTATCTACTGGTCACTCCTAACCTTAATGTCAAGTTTGAGGGCCATGGATGCAGGCATTGTCGAGTTATCATTCAGACAAGTATTTTGCGTTCAAGTTCACTGTGTCCTTTGACCTAATGACCCCTAAAATCAATAGGGGTCATATACTGGTAACACAGTTTACTCCAAAAACCGGAAGTAAGCAGGAAATTTCCCATCTTAAGCCTTAAGATCTTTATTGAAACAGGGCCATCGGCCATAATTGCAATACTCTAGAAATTCACCAGTGACCAACACCATGAACTAATCATCAAGAGTTTCCTTACAAACACCACTGCCTTTGAGTCGGTCAGTAAGAAGAGCTATATATCTGGTGTAATATTCTTCATAGATAGACCTCAGATTTGAATAAATGTATAAGAAGTGAAGTTAATGCCATAATTTACCATCATAAGATTTCTTTCACTCTCCGTTGCCCTTAGTCGGTCAGTAAGGAGAGCTATCTGTCTAGTGTAATGTTCTTCCATCGTGGCTAGCTGCTCTTTCGCTCGGTCTCGTTCCCGACCACTCTGTCGCTCTAGCTGACGCAGTGATACAACTAGAAATTAAAAACAATTGCAGCTTTATCAAAGACAACATTCAAAAAGTATATAAAAAAGGTTAGGCAAAAAAGAGTTGCAATGCAATAGATGTATTTATATTATCTCTGAAAGTATAAAATGCAAGATGCATGATGTATGTTACTATTATATTATTGATGATTTACATATATAAAGCTGAGTTATCACTTTATGATTTTCATTTTTAAGGGTTCAAGATTACAAAAGTCTTATTGGTACTTCATGAAATGAAATCAAAACATTTCTTCAAAGAAACATATCCCTCAACCCCTCCCCCACCCCCCCTCCCTACCCCTACCCCTAACTTTACATACCAGCCTTTGTGTGTTCTCTCTTTGCATCATTCAACTGTCGGTCCAGATCCGCCAGTCTGTCTGACATATGACCTTCAACTTCCTTTTTTTGCTCTTCAAGTGCTGCAAATAAGGTACACCATTCCAGTGAATAGAAAATACAAACATGAACAGTGATTCCAGCTCTCCTCGTCCTGCTTCTAAAGGAGATCTGGTTTAAATTTCTCGAAAAATTACTTAGCATTACAAACTTGTTTTACTTCAGTTCATCTACAATAATGAATTACATAAAAAGGATGTTACAAAATGAAATTACTTTATCGTAAAGATAATTATTTTTTCAATTAAGATTTGTCTCAAATCTACGAAAAAAACTAAAATATTACACATTTATATCTTAACAAAAACTGTGTGCTTAACTTGATCCTGTTATAATGGGCTTAAAATTGTTTGAAAAAATAGGGCCTGAAGCAACTTAGATTGAACTTAAATTTAAGATTCGAAACAAAACTGTTTCCAAAATAATGTTCAGACAAAGCTCCATCAGGCAACAGATTTAAGAAAAGGTTTGTCAAAGTGTTTAAGAAACTAAACTCTCAAACTCTGATAAAAGACCAAAGGCGGGCTCTGTAAGCAGTGTTGACAGTGCTATGTTTTATTTAAGATGGTGAAGAATGGGTACAGCTAGATAGCGAAAATAGCCTATTTACACGAAAATAGAATTTGTCTACGAAAATAGCCTGCTACATGTATGTCATGATATTGAAATAAACCAGATATTTTACGATGATTTTTTTTCTTTTTTAGCGAGTTTGAAAGATGTTTTTAAAAATAACCTATTTCTGACCATTAGCCTATTTTCGCGAAAAATAGCATTGGACTACGAAAATAGCCTGCTATATCATTATATTGAAATAAACCAGAAATTTATTTATATAATATATATTTATATTTGAATGGAACATTATAGAAAAATGCTTTGATGATGATTTTTTAATTTTTTTTTAGTGAGTTTGAAAGATGTTTTAAAAACAGCCTATTTCTGACCACTAGCCTATTTTTGCGAAAATAGCATTGGACTATAAAAATAGCCTGCTATATCATTATATTGAAATAGTAAAGTAATCTTTGTTTGAAGTCTTCATTCGAAGCAAAATATTGCCTTCTGACGAAGCATTTATGACACAATTTGTCACGTGGTGTACACACAGTGCCACACTGGTTTAACACAGCCCTCTCCATTTGGAGTTATTGAAGAACTGATAAACAAACCGAATTATTTTGACTAAATCCACACTTACCTTCATTCATATTCATCTCTTGCTTGGCGAGTGTAGCCTTCAGCTCTTCTATACTCTGGTTGGCAAAGTCAAGGTCACTCTGGCAACACTCCAGCTGGTCTGACAACTCGGTAAGTTTCTGAAATGTAACACAATCCTTACTGCTATTAACAAACTATGTAAAATACACTGACAGTAAGAGCATCATGTGCTGAAGCCCCATTTTCTCAAAACTTAATAATCTTAACAGGCTTAAGTAGCTTATTTCAATAGGCCAAAATAAATACTTAAATTGAATTTTGATAAACAAGAAATGGTTTATTGCGATTATTATTGCGATTATCATAAAGATAATTCCTATCTTAAGTATAAAAAAAATCCCTACAAATTAAATATAACACAAATTAATGAAAAACAAAAATAGTGAGCTATGTTTAATCCTGTTATTAGGGACTTTTTGGGAAATTGGGGCTCTGACCTCCAGATCAGGTTTTGGTCAAAGGGTATTGTACCCCAAGGTTTTTTTTCCCATGAAGATTAACACAAATCCAAAAAATATCTTCTGACTAAAATCATATCAATGCAACGAGAAGCCAAAAAAATGATGTATTTTTAAGTCATCATTTCAAGGATAGGCACTAAACTGGATGCTAAAACTTTTGAGCATAATTTGAAATGTTCATACTTTAACAAAGAAAAAAAGCATAAATCACCATACATAAAAAGTACCAATGACCTTAAAAACACACAAACACCATCGGTGATGTCATTGATTTTTCAGTCACAAAAATCTATGATGTCATTTTTCTTGTTTATGTCATATTCAAAGAAGATCTAAAGTTTTAGCATAATTTCATTTTTTTTTTTATCATTTTACAATAGAAAGGAAACATAAATGACATTAAAGGAGATGTCCTTTAAAACCACTTTAAATCACATCACACTTTAAGTGATGCGATTCTTTTTTCAGTCTCAAGAATGTATGACATCATATCTTTTGTTTACATCATATTCAAGATATAAAGGACCTTAATCTGCTTGTTGCAGTTCATTAAGTGACATGTATTGTTTACCCTATTTTTGTCCTGCACTATTGATTCTAGGTCGGTCTTTGTCTGCTCCAATGTCTCCACTTCATCCGCAACTAGACAAGAATAAAACATTTAAATATTGATTGTGTTACATAATAGATCACATATATTACAGAACTATTATTTGAAGTTTTATTCTCAAGACAGCATCTGAATTGAAGCACATATAAATTCAATATGAACTCTTACTATGCTTTCCTTCTATTTGAAGCACCTACCCTCTGCTCTGATATTTGCTATCTTGGAGTCCCAGGTGTTACAGTCTTTTTTGATCTGCGCTGATAGACTATCTCTCTCCCTCGTCACTCGCTCTAACTCTCCTCGTAAAACCGCACACTCCTCTCTGTTGAAAAAATAATTAACACACCTTGAAAAGATAAGTGAATCAAAAAAGTCATGAAATACTGATTATAAAATACACATAAGAGCACCACAGAGCAAAAACAAATGCTCATCTGCTTTCGTTCAATGCCAGAGTTTTGGGTTGCTAAACATGTGCATATTGCCTCTGACAAGTATTTTGAACAGTTTCGGAGTTATGGCTATTAAAGCTGCACTCTCACAGATTGACTGTTTGACAACTTTTTCATTTTTTGTCTTCGAATGAACCAATTTTTGCATAAATATTTGGAAATCAGTGATATAAGACTGTTGACAAAATGTCTGATTGCAGTTTTTTTTAAATTTAAAATCCAAATTTGAAGTTTTGTGGCTAACAGCGTTACTAACGCTTTAAGAAAAATGAGTCCTGCATAAAACATCAGTTTTCGAACATAAACATGAGCAACTGCAATCTGATCCTTTGTCAGCAGTCTTATATCACAAAATAGTCTGAGTCACATAATAGGCTCATTCTAAGACAAAAAGTAAAACAGTTTTCAAAACAGTCCATCGGTGAGAGCGCAGCTTTAAAATCAAACTTATTTGTTGCCAGTTATTAGTGTACATGTTAATCAGTGCACATTTTTGACACCTGAAAGATCTAGGTAACTAGTACATGGTTGTACCTGTTTTGATAACTCTCCTGGTGCACAACTGATTCTGTAATGTCTTTTTCGGGTACATCCCCGCGTTCATTCTGTAGTCTTACCATGGCCTCACGCCTGGCAAACAGTCCTGAAACACAAAATATCATTCATGATGGCTTTGAGTAAAAGGGGAAAAACAAAAAAAAACATACTACTGGTTTATTGATGTATTCTCATTTCAAGTTTTAACTTGTAGACACTAATAAGTAATTGTATGACTTTTTATAGAATCTGAAGAATAAATTAGCATGTTGCTTCATGGGATTATGACTGCCTTCGATAACGAACAACTTTGTTAAACAAGATGACGTTTGAATCCAAGTTTAAGAGATTACATTTGTCTGCGGTTATCACACGACAAGTGAGTCTTTCAATTGATTTGAAAGTTATGAATATGCAAATCATGGTGGTTTGATGTCATGTCAATTAGGTGAACAAAAGGACAGTGAAGTTCAGCATAAAATTTTCACAATTTTACATAAAAAAAAAAATGTTCAATAAATTTCAAAAACAATATACTACAACAATGTAGACGTCTAAAAAGCTTTCAAATGAAGCCCATAAATTGTAAGTAATTTTTATCACCATATACATTTATCAGTTCTAATTACTAAAACGAAGCAAAATTAATACATGTGTGGTGTATACAAAATATCGAAAGACATACATATCTTCAAAAGCGCCACGGAGCAAACATCAACGATCGTCTATTGTGTTTTTCAGCCAAACAAGGGGCATAACTTGACAATAATTAAAGCCAGAGTTACATGTGTGTATTGTCTCTGGCAATTCATGTACCATGTTTCATTTGAATATCTTTAATGTTTTTTGAGTATTAATGGGCTTTTGGCTAAAGTGTTTAATAATTATTTTTTGCACTAGGACAACAATGCTGACAAGGCCAACAACACCAAGGCTATGAAAATGATTGAATTTATTTCTTTGAAAAATAGATAAGCTAATGAAATCATCAAGACTGTACCTTGTAGCATTTCGACTCTCCCACTGGCAAAGCTGACTCTTTGACCGTAACTCTTCAATGTTGACATACATGTTGTCATTGCCTCCATATTCTCATCAAATTTGGACCCAATGCTGCAATATATTAAGTGGAATTGTAGAACTAAAACATACACAGGAGGTTATTCTAAGGAATTTAAAAACACCCACCAAGAAACAAATCACACAAGTAACTATAATTTCTTAGGATTGACATACTTAGTATGCTACAAGTTAATAACTATACCACATTAAACTTTTTATTATGAAAATTGTAAATCTATAAACGCTGACTTTCCCCTTGTCAAGCAATACTACGGGCATGAAGGCATGAAATTATTTTCTCAGATTTATGTTAAGACAAAGGGATCCAGAACAATGAGGCCAGTGTTTTTTGTCACCATTCTGGGAATGGGGTCGGGGCCTTTCTGCATTGGAAAAATGTGTCATTTTTGACATTGAGATTTCTATTTTTGTCTAGAATGCATGAATAGACAGAAGAGATTAAAGTAGGTGATGAAGTCTGATTTGGTTCGGGGTCCAATTTTTTCATTAAATATGGAAATAAAAATCCACATTGGGGAAAAAAAAGTATGTTTAGCATAGGGAATGGAGCCGAAATGGAAAAAAAAACACAGTGGGGGCATACAACAAACCTTGCAGCAAACTGCTGTAGGAGACTGGCATTGTTTACATTCTCCTGCACATGATCATCAAGACACAGGGCGATCTGCTGGGCTCCACATAACTCACCCTGTAGTTGCTGTGACAGAAAATAGAAGAAAAATAACACGCTATTCATCACTTCATTGCTTTGAAACCATGATTTCCTTAACGTAAAACATATCAGAGCCAGCTATAACACTGGAACTCAGCCAGAAGAGCAACAACACAGCCTAACTTTACCCTTTCTTGCATTTGCTGTGACAGATAAAGAAAAAAACATGCTTTTGATCACTTCATCGCTTTGAAACCATAATTTCCTTTATGTACAACTTATTAGAGCGAGCTTTAACACTGGAACCCAGCCAGAAGAACAACAACAATGCTTATATTTACCCTTTTATCAATAAAGTTCAACATATAATTTAGCAAGGGTGAAAAAATGGTATAATCTAACCTGTGCATGAGTCGTCTGCATGTTAAGCTGGGCTTCTTTATCCTGAAGACTGTGTCCCAGCTGTTCTATACGGTTTTTGGCAGAACTAAGCTGACCCTCCAAGTCTTTGAGCTGCAATATTCCTCAAATGTTTTGACAAAAATCTAGTGGTAAGCTTTGCACTCCATATTTTTTATTGCAAGTTCATTGTGTACAATTAAAAGGTATATAGTTTCATGTCACTGTAGTACTAATGGTCGCAAACTAACTTAGCAAATCATACTCATCGATCAGTGAATAAAAGCATGATGTCTATGACATTTTGCAAAGAAAAAAAACACAATTTGTACCATCCCAAAATGGGTACACAGTATATTTTTTTCGGCACTTCAAAGAGTTTAGGTCTTGATCATGCCGTGGTTGGACGTTACAATTTAATTGGTCAATTGTCATGATATTGCAACCTGTACATGTATGGATGGTTTGCAGGGGTTATAAACCCACCACTTGAATAGTAAGTTCACGATGATATGTCAAAGCATATGCCAAATTGCTGATGGCTGCAGTCGCTTTCCTTTTGATGTGAGAGTCAATCCATACGCCAAAGATGTTGTACTTGAATTAGAATTTCTTTAACAGATTTAGGCTGACTAAAATCCTCGATTTTTCAATGCATTAAACACTTGAAATGCTAAGTCCATTTGCAAACAGTAGTATCATAAAAGGTGTCTTTGTTATGACCAATGTTAAGGTTTTTGCATTATTCTGCACTGCTGCCACTTAAAACTTTGTACAAAGGCTATTGATTTTTTTTTTTGTCCTTTAAATTAATTAGGCAACATGTTAAATTTGTATAATATCTCTAAGGAAAACTGAATTTGTGACTGAGTATTGATAATATATATATTAAACACTAATATCTGTCTTACCTTAGAGTTCCAATTGTTTTCATCATTCTGTCTGACAATATCTGTAGATTTCTGTTGAACCATCAAGGCAAACACTTTTTCACGCCACCTTTGATATAAAAAACACTGTTTAAACAGATAAACAGTTCTCCCCACAGCCGACAGCTTAGAACTGTTTCAATGCATTCATCCAGTTGAGATAATAGAATTTAGTGGTTGAATATTTCTTCAACAAAACCATTTTTAAAAGAATTAACATCCTTTTATAAACTCTGTCAAATTGTATTCTACCACCTCATCAATCGTCATGAGACATCAACACATAAAATTACAGTCAACCAAGGAAAGGTCACTGCATAAGGTGCTGTCCTTTTTTTTTAATAAAGAATCAGTTTGAAACCAGAAAGGGAAATTAAAGCCAATGTGTGTGGAAGTTTCAACATACCAGGCTATCAGGTTTTTTATCTCATATACCCAGTTACTAAAATATATAAACAATAGCAAAAAATAATGTATCAGTAAAAATATTTCTCCCTTGGAGACTCAAAATATGAGAATGGGTTTCTAAAAACATTCAATACCTATTCAACAGCAAATTCTTATGTGAGTACCTACCTAGTTAAAAGAAGACTTTCTGATTTCTTGTTGTCACCTTCTGAAGAGGACTGAAAATATACGGTTCAATTAAGTTGAAATAATTCATAGCAGAGAAATTCAACTAAGATATTTAGTTTAAACATATTTATTTGGGTAAATTCACATATACCGGTAAACAACAAGTACAATAATTTATCAGGGATAAAAAAACAAGCTTGGCAAATTTATGTAAATCCCTCCCCCTGAGCAAAATTGACTATAGCTATGGTACAAGAAGAAAGTACAAAATGATTATCCTTTAATAATTAAAGACTAAGACACTTGATCAATGAACAAACAGAAGATATTTAAGTTTCTTTAATCAAACGCAAGTCAAAAGTGGGAGTGTTCCTTCCGTATAGGTGTCCATCTCTCACCCATGAGGTTGCTGGTTCAAGCATAACCAGAGGCTTATTCACTTGGCTCAAAACACACACTAGAAGTGAGTGCGGGTTTCGCCCCAAGAGACCAATTCAAGCTTGACCCAAAACGGTGTACAGCGACCATATTCACAAACATCTTGAGTCTAGATTTAAGACTCAGACTCAGAAAAGCAAAATCTTAATTTTGGTTGTAAAAATGCTATTACAGGAGCAAAGATGGTAAAGATTGTCTTAACTGTTACAAATTATCTGTTCTACGATCAAACAAACATCTTTGGTAAAAATTGTTGTATTATAGATATTTTGAAACGATTACAATATTACTGGTAGTTTTCTGTGCTTGAGTCTCAAACTTAGACTTACGACATTTGTGAATATTGACCCAGATTTCTTTACAATTACGCTAAAAATAAGCTAGTTTAAACATATTTAAGCATACCTTACTGATGTCTTTTTCTTGTAGTTTCAGTATTTCATTGGTCGAGTTAAGACGAATGTTTAACAGCTGAACTGAGGACTGCAATTTTTCAACCTGTGACTCGTAAGCCTGAAAAATACAGGGAAAGTTGTACATGTGTATGTGTGTGCAAAAAAATACCTTTCAGAAAAGCCAAGAATTGTTATCTTGCCTTAGTTAACTAAAAATTAGTGTATTCAGATTGTTTTGAACACTGAAAAATAAATGAGAATTTTTATTTTCAATGGCATCATACAATTTGCATGTGGTTCAATAGTGCAAATCCTGATAAGCTATGTTTGACTGAATATACATGTATTATGACATTAATACATGCAATTCTGTATTAAAAAGCATAAGGTTAAACTGTTAAGCTTAATGATAATTCTTTGATGAAAATTGGTCCAAGATGCACAAAAATGTACATGTATCTATACTCATACTAATTCAATTTTACAATTTTTAAAGACAAAACACACACGCACGCACGCACGCACGCACGCACGCACGCACGCACGCACGCACGCACGCACGCACGCACGCACGCACACACACCCTTAACAACAACATTATATGTATCTGCATATAAAAGGTGAAATTTAAGTGATCATTTCTGAATTACATATTAGAGAAGAATCTGTTCTTACCTTAACTTTAGTTGACAAGGATTCATTTTCGCGTCTGGTAATATCGGATGGTTTCGGCAGGTTCTCTGTTTCCCCGATGTATGTCTTTAATTGAGTTATCTGGGATGCCTGCTTGTCCAGTAATACTTCTTTTTCTCTAGGATAAAAAAAATATTAGTTTAAGCCTATTTATTTTATGACAATTATGAAACAAGTTACAACAAAATTATATTAATCACTCTCTTTGGTACAATGTTAAGTGAGAGAGTGGTCTTGTTTTAAAAAAACCTGAGGGATTATTACGTAGTCACCACAAAAAGAGAGACAATTTAACTTTGAATTTGCAATCATTAATCTCTTTAAAAATGTTTGAAATGTACAAACAAAAATTATGTTGACATGGCCCTAACTTCTCAAACAAGTTCAAGTCTCTTATAACAGCATCGAGCTAAGCTCATAATTTTTTTGCTTCTGTATCATCTATGTAATTTCTCAATTTTAATGGTTTGTAGATTTTTCAAAGAAATTATTTTTAAGATAATCGGGATAAACTACATCTTATTATGTAAAATTAAGTTTAAACAATTAATTTGGTGAAAATGAAACATGATACATCAATCTGAGGAAGAAATGGAAGAGGCCTGGGTTGGAGAATAATCAAAATCATTCCCCCTGATATGACGCCTGATTTTAGTAAGCGTTCCTATGATATAACCAGATTAATTAAACTTAAACTTACAACCATGATCTTGCTCAAATGCGTTTTTACCCACCAGCACAACTGACTGCTGAATAATGAATCTATTTTACGATCCACCAAGAATTAAATATTTAAATGAAAGAAAAAATAGTTTTCAGTGTATAAAATCTTGCAATCATTCGCAACCTCTATAGGTACCTGAGATTGTGAGCTAGCCGTTCGATCGTCTGTTCACTTTCAGTCCTCAACTGATCATATTTAGTTGTAAGTTTATCTACATGGTTACTCGCCCCTGATCGCACAGCGGCAAGCTCTTCTTGAAGCTGATCAACGATCTGTTGCAGTTCATCTGTTTCACGCTCATGCTCTCGGCTCAAACGATCAACCTGTTAATTAATCATCATTGAGACGAGCATGGGCACCCTTCTGCCTTCATAGAATTAAATGCCTAGTGTTTTGATTAAAGATGCACCCTTATTCCAAAATAAGATTTAACACAATTAATACAATTGTTTTAATATACCAAAAAGGATGAACATATGTCGAAAACAATGATGCTTATGAAGGATACCGAGTTTAATTTCAACGAAATGTGCAGAAAACACGGTATTGCTACCTTATTAAGACCATAGTAATTAGCAGTAAATCTTTTAGCATTCACCAATCATTTCATATGTTTTGTGTTTTCAGCTATTAAATACACGGTTATGATATTATTAATAGTAATTAATATTTGCCATAAATGCATTATTTAGTAAGTAGTTGAGGGTGTATCAGTCAAAATTGATGTTTGTTTTACATGTGTATGTATTGATTTTGAATAAGTGTGTCACTTTTAACCTTATACTGCAAATATGATTTAATACAAATACGTACAAACTTTACATATTTGGAAGTTGAAACGTAAACACCAAGGCTACCAAAATACCTGACAATTTTTCCTTCAAAAACCAGACAAGCTTATAAATGAATGGCAAATTATCAAACATTGTTCAATTTCAAGGTACATTGCAATATCCAGTAATGAAAAATGAGGAACTCTTAAAAGCATAAAATCTAAGGAAATGGAAAAATTAGTGATGTTCCGATGATCGATTATAATCGAAAATCGATTGGTCGGCCTGAAATCGGCGACTATCGATTGTATTTGGTTATAATCGATCATTGAAAAAAAAAATATAAGCAACTGTTCAGATGTTATCTTTAACAAAATGGCAGATGAAAGCCACAATGAGCAAGTAAAAATGAACTATTTTTTATATTACACTTAATTACTTCAATCATAGACATAACGTATATGCATATAATGATTAAGAGTTTAATAATGTGCATGAATAAAACTTCACTTTAGGTTTTATCTAGTATTTAAAAAAAACGATTGTACTATCAATAATCGGTAACTTGAGTGGGACCGATTATCGATTGTAAAATTGGAACCGATTCCCAACAGTAGGAAAAATATCCACCTGTTTGTCATATCTGTCTTCCGCTGCCTTCAGTTCCATTTCAAGGGAAGCTACTGAGTGGGATCCTTCACGCTCCTTAAACAAATAAAGAAATCATAGTAGTATAGTTTGATCAGCTAAAGAGTAACATTATGTATATTCTATCAGTAAATATTCAGGTTCTTCTAACCTTCTTTGGCAGAGGCTGAATTTCAGCTACTTTCTAATTGAAAATGAGTATACTTTTTCCCAATCTATAGACAGTTTAACATCTTATTTAACCAAAGATTATCTACAAAAATATAAAAAGGTGTTGTTTTTTCATAAATCATGGAATTCTTGTTTGTGCTAATGTCATAATAGTGTAGCTTGTTTCTAATTCTATGTCAATCTTGTGGTCACAAACCAGACATGTGGGTTTCTTCCGGGTACTCCAGTTTCCCCCACCACACAAGACCACACACTAGCGTAACATTGTGCCAATGAGATTGATTAAAAAAATGCTGTAAAAGCTTGTTTCACAATTGTTGTAAAATGTTTAAACTTAAAACATATACACATTGGTAAACATTTAATATACAAAAAAGTTTCAAATTTGCTACCTGATTGATTGGTGTATAATCAAATATTAAAACCCTCACAAATCTGTTTAAAACCTCGCGAAATACCTAATTGTAGATTCAAATTTTGATGACTGTTTAAAGGAAAATATACTTAATCAATATTTTTTTCTGATAAATTAGGAATATACAGTACAAGATCTGAACAAATAAATAATCTTACTTTTATTGTCAACTGGCGTTCCATGTCCGCAAGTTCATCTCTATGGGTACACTTTATAGACCTAAGCTCATTTTTAAGCTCTGTGATTTCACAGGCTTGTTTATTTATCAGCTCATCCACATATTTGAAATCATCTTTCTTAGTGGAATACTTGCACACTTCTGGTACAGTTATTGTTTGACGTTCCTGAAAAGAAAGCAAGTCATAATACTGAGAAAGATATTAAAGTCTACATATTAAACAACTTTATTCCTTGGAAGTGAAAGCAATCAATGGTATAAGTTTGTTTCAATTGAAATATGTGAACTGTTTCTAGATTATAGTTTGTCTCTGATAAGTAGATCATTCAGTGTGACATCACAGCCTGATAAATAACCTTACTCAATGGCATGTATGCCAATAATCGTAATACAGGGCACAAAATACTTGGGTGTAATTGGCCTATTTTGCATCAAACTATATTGTGCTTCTTTTATTTCAGAACAGTTACTGCATTGATTCATTAACTAAAGATAAGTGATTAAATTTAGTCATCATTCTTTAAAATGTTAAAGAAACATATGCTTAGTAATCAAAATGATAAATACCTGAGCAAATGACTTTCTTTCCTTTTCTTTTGCTTCCAGTTGTGACTGAGCTTCCCTGAAAATATCAATTTTTGTTCAATGACTTTGGTGTTGTCATTAATTAATCCATACATGCATATGTGCACTCGGGTTTGGTATTTAAATTTCAACAAAAAATATATGTATTTCATGTTGATGTTCAAAATGCATCAGAAAATTATCTATAATCAATTTAATATTATTAAACAGTGGTTCATTCTGAAGGTTTACAATTAGTTTGTTTCACATGTCTGGGGAATTAAAAGGCACTTCACTGAGCTCTCAAAAAAACAAACACAAGAGGGCCATTACTAATAAAAATGTACCGGTTGAAAACTAAAAGAATAAGGACAAACACCTATCATCTAAAAATGAACTACCATGAAACAAATCTTGGCTTATTACCAAGTGAGCTAGAATTTATCAGACATTGACAACCTACAACATGTTTAAACTTAACATTTGAACATCTTGAAGGATTTTTTGCCAAAATGAAGGTTTAAGCACACCTGCTGTCTTAGTTTCTTATCATTGAATTTATGTACCTAAACAAAACAATTTACCTAAGTTTTGCATTTTCCTGCTTCAATTTTTCAATTTCTCCCTGTGTCTGTTCTTTCCAGGGGTCAGGTGTGGGTGAGGTCTTTCCTTGGAAGGCAGAGGGCGGCAAGAGGTTCATGTTCAGTCCTACCACTGTAAAAATACATTAATCATTTATGTCCAGACACATATGTCAAAAGTTTTGGTTGTTCATCTTTTCCCTCCCGAAATGAACTGACAAATGTTGAGACAATACTAGTACAAACCATGAAAAATCACTGGCAAAACAGTAGTGATTTCAGGATCTGAAAATACAGGGGGTGAAACTGGGGACATGCAGTATGCACCCTACATTAGTTTCTGGTGAATGAATACCGAGTAAATGATACAAACTCAATGCAGTTAGACTTACATTGTAAAAACATTTAATTAAACATTGAAGAGCTTTGCTCATAATTTGGTGCTTAAAACAATTTTCCCATCTTAAACATTTATGTTATGATTTATCATTATTTTACTCTTTCATACCAAAATCACTGAAAACAACAAATTGGAACGCAACCCCGTGCCCGTACTTTAGGCCAAAAAAAAAAAATGTCTTGTTTCTGGTCACATGCCTCAAAAAAAACAGGGTCGGTAGGTAGGTTTTTTTTTTTTTTTTTTTTTTTTTTTTTTTTTTTTAATTCAAACCTTTGGAATGAAATAGTATAGCGTTTGAAAAATGATGAAATATTGTCTGCCAATACAACACCATCAAATATGGCTTAAAGGAAACTGGACACAAGTTTATAACCATATTTATGTATTTATTAGTTTAACAGAACAACAACAGCACTATTACATGACAAGAAGCAACAAGTCCAAGACTAGAATTTGAAATAATCTCAAGAAACAATTGTCATTCTTTGTCAGAAAACAAATATAAACATGGATGGAAGAAACCGTAATACTGGGTATTTAAACATCACAGAGACAAAATCTAACTAAGTGTAATGTCAATGGTTCTTCATACAGAAAATTAATTTTAATCCTTTAAAACATTAAAAACGAAGGTCCAAAAATGAAACGTTTTAATATGACGTTCGGTATTTGAGAGAGACGAAGTATTTAAATCCATTCACTCAGCATAATGATTCACGCTTCGTCGGCATTATTTTGCCTTAATTCGTCCGATTCAAATAAACCTTGTATATGTGTATAGATACATTGTACCGGTTTTGTACAGTTTTGGCACCGACATTTTCGTAATTCAAAAGACTACAATAATGTAGTCTTTTGAATTACGAAAATGTCGGTGCCAAAACTGTCATTCTCGGTCTAGGCATTATTTGTTTTACGATGGCCCTTTTACGATATCTAAACAACCATACAACTTACCGAACATTTAGCTTCAAGTCGGACATTTTCTCGCTCGCCATGTAAATCGATGAAAAGACTTTTTATTGTTGTTTGCGAATGGGCAACTTTAATGACACTACAACCGTCGAAGTGCGAACATTTGTCTATTTTTATGGCTATCAAATGCGTAACAGACGTCGTCTGCGCAGGGCCGGCCATCTTCGACACGGCCGTATAAAAAACACGTCACGAATATAGTATTACTGTCGGATAGCGCGGTTTACTCTTCGGCGCCGGGACCGGGAATCCCGGCTCACTTTACGCTAATTATAAAAAACGGTCTTTACGCTATAAAAAAAAAAACGGTCGGGGGGTAAAAAGTAGGGTCGGTCGGGTGACCAGAAACAAGACATTTTTTTTATTTGGCCTTAAAGATTCATTTTAGAAAAACCGATAGTTCATCCACTGGATCACAAGTACTCATACAGTACTCAAACTAGACTGTTGGAAATGTGATGGTTAAATGAAAACACTGCTAGGGCCTTAAAAAAATACATTTGGTTTGGGTTACTCTACCCCACCGACAAAATAGGTGCCCCCTACTGTTTTTAAAGTCAGTTGGTAAAAAAATAGTTTTTTTTAGTTTGTTGATGTACCGTAATTCACCTAAGAGTTCGGACACTCTAAATATTCGGACACCCATAATTATTTTTCAAAATAATTTATTTTGCGTACCTAATTTTCGGACACCCAAAGGACTTCAATCATAACTTTCACAGTTACCAAGTTTCACAGACGAAGATTATTGATTTTTATCTTTACAATGCCTGGCTAGATTACCTAACCGTATACACCACTGTGACAAGTTAATTAGTTACTACCCATCCTAAACGATTTGTTGCCTGTTGAAAAGGAAGTGTGATATATTTATTGGAGGATTAAAGAAACAACAAGGGCAATCAAGGGATTAAGAAAACATAGACATGACATGTTTGTAAAACGATCTGCCAATAAACTTTCAAACTTGTACCTCACTTATAGACTGTAAGAATCAATAATCGTACAGTTATACATTAATCTGCATAGCAATGTCCATGCTCTCCACGAGATCCTCGTGGGTATAACTGTAAGTTATGTGACGTCACACAGTGTGACTCTTTGATCTGAAGCCGATAGAATGTGTTTATTCAGTTCAATGCATGTATAAAATGGTGTTTTAATTAACTTGATGAAGGATTTACACTTATAGGCGTAATAAATAACTTTATGACCATTGATTACTACGGATAAATTAATAAATGGTAAAATGCAAACATGAAGAAAAAAAAGCAGGTTAAACAAAAATGTAAATAAAATGTAAAAATGGTAATTTTCTATGTATTCGGACAGCGAAAAAAATAATTATTTTAAGGTGTCCGAACTCTTAGGTGAATTACGGTAGTTTTAAATTTTTAACACTATATACAGAATATTACTTTAACACCAATCTCCAATGAAAAAATAATGTTCTTATATAAAGCCTATAAAAAAAAATACCTACACAACCTTTTTTTGAAATGGATGTAACCCTAACTAAAAACAAATAATTTTGGCCTAGTGATAATGTCAATCAACCAATTATGCAACAGGATTCTGTTAAATTGCGTTAGTAACGTTATTAAAAATTGTGGAATCCAAAGGCAATAATTGAGCATGTAAACATTTGTTGAATCATGAATGATTCCAGTCATAAGTATCTTAGTTTTAACACTTTATTAATTTGACACACTGTAGTGTGTGAGGGTTTGCACCAGCTGCATGGTTAACTTTGTTGGTTAGAGCTCCGGGCTAGTGTTCTTGCGGTCATGAGTTTGACCACCACATTGGGCACACTGAATCCCAGGTTTACTTTAATGGTGGCAGCGGTAAATGGCAGGTCTGTGAGTGCCTCCTTTGGCCTAAACAGTTAATAGGGAGAGAAGTGTAGTGAGTGTGGGTTAGAACCAGCAGCCTGGTTAGCTCAGTTTGTTAGAGCATGGTGCTAGTGTTCCAGTCGTCGTTTGTCAAGCCCCACACTGGGCCAATTTTCTTCCCAGGTTTAGTACTTTACTTTAACACAAAACTTTATAATAAAAATAACAACATTTAAGTGCATTTTACAAGCCATCAACAGGTCCCTTTAATAACATTTGAATAATAGGTTGACAAAGACCGAAAATATTTTGACGATCCACTGAAATATTTTGACGATCCACTCAAACTTAACTTGGCTGCAACATCAATTTTCTTGCATTTGCAAGGCTGGACTTGTTTTCCTTCCGAAGTTTTTCATAAACGGATTTTATTTATCAAAACGAGGAACAGAAGCGAATTTAATACATACAATTTGAACAATTACAGAATTTGATTTCAAAAAGATACGGCTAAGTCGTATTCTATAAGAGGGACGCACCTTTCGGTTTCGGTTTTTCAAATTCGGCCGGAACACTCAAATTTTCCGCCATCTTGTTTATTCAATTGGCGGCTTCAAGCGTGCTAGCTTTACATGATTTCAAGTGTTAAGAATGGCGTGTTTTTAAAATAAATAACATAATAATGAAATAAACTGAAAAAATGGAAACAAACACAATCATTGCAATTCAAACCATAAAAATCATATCTAACCTAATAGATTCGCACGTAACGTTCCATTTAGTTCAATAAGAATGCAGACAACAGTTTTATTTTCCTCTGCGATCATCACACTCCCAGCGAATTCAAAGTTCCGTGGTATACTTCTTTTGCACATGACATACCTCCTTTCATCAGTAGAATGAACATTACCTGGATTGTTGTCCATCGCCGATTTTTTTTCAGCAGAGAATGACCGGTGCAAGTGCAAAAAAGGTACCGTTTCAGTAGATTTCGCAAAGAGGGTACCGATATGGATACGCACCGTCCGTCATATCTCTTCTCAGCTCTCTCTTTCTCCTCCTTATCTACGTTCCTATCAATTCTCCTTTCATCCTTATTCTTTCTGCCTGTTAACTTTACTTATCTTCCTGTATAATTAAACACACTTGAAGCTGTCAGTATACAAAGTACCTTAAAAAGTGCGTTTTTTAAAAAAAAAAAAACTTTTTTTAAATAGAGTTTACCCCTTCAAAAATGCATCTTGTTTAAAAAGGTTGGATAGAGGAATACGTTTTTCAAATATCAACTTTTTCTTTACTTATTTTCTATCTCCGAACAAAATGTTACTCAGACTGTTCACAAAAACCTGAATGCTTAAATAATTTTAAATGTAACTTAAAAGACAATCTACCTGCCTAAAACTCGTCAATATCATAAAGAGTCTTATAAAAGTATTTTTATAAAAAAGATTTCAATCTGCAATTTTATGGCTGCACATGTAGGTTGTATTTTATTGTGATAGCACACGAGTCAAGTAATCAAACAACAAGATATTTCATGGTCAACTCTACAAAAACCTAAACTATGCCTAGTTCCTGTCTGCCATTAAAGTTCGAAAACAATGTTGTGAGATGAAATGGGACGGTACGAAAATATTGACACCACAATCTTTTTATTGGCACCACAACGCTCACAAACTCTAGCCTACTTTACGAATTATAGCAAAACAAAGTTCTTATTTTAACGACGTAATATTATGTCAATAAAAGTTGTGCATGTGGGAGGCCTACGGAGGCAATTTTTTAATAAAACGTCGGTAGGGCTTACATTTCAAAACGAATTTTAGTCGTAACTTAAATATTGCCGCAGGTCTACGGACTTATTATTATAGTACCGCAAATCGAAATAAGGTTTCGTCAGATGTACTTATTGACATTAATGACCTGTTAAAAGAATTAATGCGCCGGGGTTACACAATGGGGCGTACAGTGTTATGCGGTTTAAAAACACCACTTTATTCTAAGACATTCATAAGACCAAATGTTACTTAACATTATCTACATGTTGTACATCAGATTCATAAAACTCTTTAAATGCCATCCATTGAATAGTGTTTATGTCTGAAAATCCGACCCTCGGGCATGCTGCGTGGCCGGTCAAACTCGGCAAGCCTCGTTACCGGCTTACGCGCGTGCCCTCGGGTCGGATTTTTCTATCCGTACCGGAAACACATGATATATATTTATATTACATGAGTTACAATACTACGAGCAATGACAGGGACCTTGCTGTGTTTAGCTCCGTCCAATAGTACATGAGTAACAATAATACTTGCCCCGGCAGGGCCCTTACTGTGTTTATTCATGGAATAATAAAAGCAACACAATATGGCGATTGTTTTGTCCCTCTTTTTATTTCAATACTTATACAAAATTGTAATGAGCAGTCATATAAATAGAATAACAATTTAACATTTTAACAATTCATGAGTATTTCACGTAATAATGTTTAAAACATGAACGATAGATGTCCCGCATCTATAACTTTTATATATGTATACATGTTTGTAAAAGGAAATTTATTTTGTCGCAATAAGTTCTTGCTTTTTTTGCAATTTACACATAATTATTATAAACATAGATCGAGCAGTATGCTTTTCTATTTAAGAAGCAGTTATTTTATCATAAACGAACAGGCGTTTTGTTGCTTATTTATAAGTAAGTTCTGTTACAAAGAAAGTTAATACAAATACATATCTAGACATGAAAATCACACAGTATGGCCACTAAGGTTACATAAGTCAGTCACATTAAAAACACCCCGTTGGTTTGTTTCGATGTTGTGTATTTAAGACGTACGTATGCATGGTCTTCCAGGAATAAATAAATTATTATTGACTAAATTCTCTTAATCTTATTTTGAAACAGTGGTGGAACTATTCTGTATTCGTCGACAGATTGGTAATGAACTGACGGATAATCCCTTTAATACGCTAACACATTGCACATTTCAGTTACTGACAGCCTCAGTTTAGGCCTTCTCCTCGTCTCCAGCATCAACTGGATCGACACAATCAATGCTCCCAGCAAGTTCACACGCTGTTGTGCATGGTGGCATGAATTTGTCCACAACAATTTTAAGGTCCAGAGACGCTCCCTGTAATTATAATTGAATAATAAATGACACAACCTGGCCGCAGATATGTAAATGACCAAAGTTGAGGTACAGTTTCTGTTAATATATATTATGCTTGTATAATTACCATGTTGGTTATCGCATAACACAGTCCACAGCAGAATTGTTTCATTATTGTTATGCCCCCACAAAGTGGCGGCATATAGGGTTGCCCTTGTCCGTACGTACGTCTGTCCGTCTGTCTGTCTGTCTGTACGTACGTACGTCCCGAAGATTGTTTCCGATCTAATTCTTGAAAACCGTTTGTCCAATCCTCACCAAACTTTAAACACATGTTTGTGACCATAATATCTTGATCAAGTTCGATAGTCATGGAAATCGCTTTAGTCATTTAGGAGTTACGGCCCTTTTTTGCCAAAAATACTTCAAAAATATGTTTCCGATCTAATTCTTGAAAACCGTTTGTCCATTCCTCACCAAACTTTAAACACATGTTTGTGACCATAATATCTTGATCAAGTTCGATAGTCATGGAAATCGCTTTAGTCATTTAGGAGTTACGGCCCTTTTTTGCCAAAAATACTTCAAAAATATATGTTTCCAATCTAATTCTTGAAAAGTATGTGTCCAATCCTCACCAAACTTTACATACATGATTGTGACCATAATATCTTGATCAAGTTCGATAGCCATGGAAATCGCTTTAATCATTTAGGAGTTAGGGCCCTTTATTTCCCAACAATACTTAAAAAATATCATCTCGATGTAAATGAGATGTGGATCCAACAAGTTTTTTCCTGCCTGAATGGCGCCATATAACCTATACAGTCTTGCGATGCCGTAAAACCCAACTCAACTCAACTTATCCTATATGTGCAGATTATCCTGAATAATCATTATGGCTTATTTTCTGTGACAAAAAATCAAAGTGGGGGCATGCGTGTCCTATGGACACATTTCTAGTTTTATTTATTAAATGCATACAGTTATTATCATAGTATTTGCACTGTTCCATCTTTTATATTTGCTTGGTATAGTCGACAACATATGCTACAAATGATTCAGGATTCTATCCAGGAAAAGGCGAAAACCGTGATAAAAATATTGAATTCATCGATCAGCTTAACTGACAACAGCAATCACAACAACAACAGCAATAACTACGGCGACTACAACGACACAACTACCACCTGCACCAACAACAACAAAACGACGACGACGACAACGACAACAATAACAGCAACGAAAACAAATACAACAACGACGACGACAACGACAACGACAACAACGACAACAATATCAGCATCTACATACCGTAGGCACCCGATTTCCCGACTGCACCACAGAAGTGCAGCAGCTAATTCGGTATCTCCAATTATATGGCTACCCTAAGCTGTGCTGCTATTATACATCCATCTTATATATGGTAATGCTAGTAAATAAAATGGAATTAAAAGATACAGCCTGGAATGTCATTAAAATACAAACAAGAGCACTCATCCTTATTTCTTGATTTCACAAGGGACACATTTCAACATTTTTCTTTAATAGAACAAAACATTACAGAACAGACAGTCTATTAAGACTTAAATACCAGTGTATCATCTAAAGATTTGCTTATTTTCGTTATGAACATGTCACCTCTTTGCGTCCTAAATTTCATTTTAGTATTTTAACAAATACCTAAAGTTTTGCCTGATCCAGCGACACTGCGGTAAAATGACAATAATTAGCTGTTTTAACACATATCAACATATAAGCTTTAGTGGAAGTATTTAGGAGGTTGTAACCATCTCCCGCTTCTATCCCTACCCGAGTACATAGTAACAAATGATACTGTAATGTTTATTAAATGTAAAATGCCGCATAACAGCCACCCCTCCCCACCTTAAATCGGGAGGGGGGGGCGGTTAGGCCCTCCCCCACCCCACTAGAGTATACCGCGTATGAAACGTAACGCGATTATGCGATTGCTTTATACCTCAGCAGTATCTTCCAGCGCAATTTCATTTTGTGCAAGTATGTCAAGCAATTCGATACAGGTGGTGTTCAAAACTATGGAAACGTTGTCATATGTTTGGTTATCGATGGTTATGTTTGCGTTCACGGGGGCACTTCATCCAGTGTTTTAAGGGCATTTCCCGCTGCTTTCTACCACCTCCCTTCCGGGATTTACCACTACCATGTCTCTTTCGCTGAAAGTATGAAAATATGGTAAGTTTATGACTATGACTGTGAAGGTGCACCGAATTGACCAGTCGCCAATTGTAATTTAAACAATTTAGTTGACCAATAATAGGATACTATTTTGTAAATACATAAACGCACATGGTTGCATTATCCAATGGATTGACTGGTAAACCTTCAATCTCGACATGTCGCAGTAATTACTATGGCGACAGATACTTTTCATCACACCCCTATTTAGTAAATGAAATCAATTCATTTTCTTTAATGTGAAGACCTTAGTAGAAGCACACGACAGTTTTCAAAAAGTATAAACTACCAGCCATTTTTATAAGAATGTGTGAGTACATAAAGTAAAAAGCCTTGAGTTGGTCTCCCGAGGGCAATATATTGTACTAGCCCAATGCTTTGCTTACTTAGGCAACATTTTGATTTATAAAATTTTATGCCGGGACAAACCCTTTCTTAATTTTAAAACCGTACGTGAACTGTAAGTGAATTTTAAATGAAGTCACTTACTGGTCTGGCCTCGGCAACAATGATGCACAGGGCCAACACGGCAACCACTACTACGATTGTCTTTAACCGAAACATACACGAATAAATAGTGAAAATGAGGCGTGCGAGTGGAAAGGTGATTTATCCTCGCCTTGGTGAGATTAGAGATTGAATAGAGATCGAGACTCGACTCCACCAGCAAAATTATGCTTTTTTGTTACACAATGAGGCCTCGGATTGGGGGTGGGGTGGAGATATTTATCCTCGCCTTGGGCCAGACCCATTCAGTGAGATTAGAGATCGAGACTCGACTCCACCAGCAAACTCAGGTATTTTGTCACAATTTGAGGCGTGGGATTCGGGAGGACATTTATCCTCGCATTTGGACCAGACCCATTTATGAGAGATCGATACTCGCCGCCACCAGCAAAATCATGCTTTTTTATTACACAATGAGGCGTCGGATTGGGGGGTGGTGGAGATATTTATCATCGCCTTTGGGCTAGACCCATTTAGTGAGATTAGAGGTCGAGGCTCGACTGCCCCAGCAAAATCATGTTGTTTTTTGTCACAATGAAAATGCGTTCACTTTATTTCCGACCACATGCGTATCTCAAGCTATTGACTAGATCAATGGCCCCCACATCTGATATAGGGGACACTGAGAGAGATATTCCTGGAATAATGAAAGATAAACAATATGGCGATTTTTTTCTTCTCTCTTTTTATTTCAATACTGATACAAAAATGTAATGAGCAGTCAGAAAGGAATAACAATTTCACATTTAAACAATTCATGAGTATTTCACGTAATACTGTTTTATAACATGAATGATAGATGTCCCGCATCTATAATCTTTATATGGATTTAACAGATATTATATTTTTGTTGTGATAAGTTCATGCTTTTTATGCAATTTACATGAAGAATATATCACGAAATTTAAACAAAGATCGAGTAGTAAAATATCTTCAACATCAATATATATAAACATATAATTTATATATCAACAGGAGTGGACCCATGAAATGACGTTAGAAGGGATGTAACTTAACAACCTTTTAACATGTGCCCCTACCTCAGAATCGAAATTTAATAATTTCAAAATGTTGGCAGGGTGAATTGGGGGTTCTTCACCGAGAAAATTAATAAAAACTTCTTGTAAAATACGGTGAAATTTGAACGTACTTTTTACTATTCTCTCTGATATTGAAATAAAAATTGGACGATTATAGTGTTGATCCGGTACTGATCACTGTCACTGTTTTAATGATAAATTTAAGTACTTAAGGCTGCCTTTCCTGGTATTCCGGGCCCAATAACTGTAAGGAAAGGTATGTTATAATGCCATTATCTGGTCTTCTTTAAGATATAAAGACTTTGTTCTTTAAGTTTAAGACACATGAAAATGAACTAAGTGTTTTATATACATTTATAAAGTAGAACTCCTGGGCAATATTCAATATGCAGCTGAAATCAATCTTATGGTAATAAGACTTCATTCACACTATTGATTGGTCATTTAAATCAAGCAATCCGATACGCTACATCAATTTTAGACGAAATTAATACCAATTTTGAAAACAGCCCATGGGTATAAACAGGCGTTGTGTCGGTTTATTGTATTAATAATGCCCTTTTACGTGCATAGTTAGAACAAATAACTAGACATGAAAATCACGCAGTATGGTCACTAAGGCTACACAAGTCAGTCACATTAAAAGAACACTCCGTTGGTTCGTCCCCATATGTTGTGTATTTAAGACGTGCGTATACAATGTCGTTAAGGAAAATTATAATTAATTATCGACTGAATTCGACGGAACTTCGTTTTGAAACCCGTATGAAACTATTCTGGATTATTTGACAAATTGTTTATTAACTGACGGAGTATCCCTTTAATACGCTAACACATTGCACATTTAAGTTCTGGACAGTCTCAGTTTAGGCCTCCTCATCGGCACAATCAACGCCCTCAGCAAGTACGCACGCGGTTGTGCATGGTGGCACGAATTTGTCCAAAATAACTTCAAGGTCTGGAGACGTTCCCTGAAATGATAATGAAACAGCAATTTACATAACTGTTTTACATATAAACAGTACCTGGCCGCAGATAAGCTACTGACCAAAGTTGAGGTACAGTTTTTTTGTACATGTTGATACAGATTATGCATGTATTTATATTAGTTCAATGTTTGTCATCGCTTAACACAGTCGACACAAGTATTGTATTATTATTGTTTTATTTGTCATATATAAATAATTAATGGTTTTTGCATTGTTACATTTTCTTTTGCTTTATATAGTCGACAACATATGATAAAGTTGATACAGGATTTTAACCAGGAAAAGGCTAAAACAGTGATTAAATATTGAATCCATCGACAAGCCTCCTTCACATTAAACTAAAATTAATAAGGTTTTTACTTTACTGAAGAAACAACATCACTAACAACAGTAATAACAATGACAACAACGTCGACGTTGACGACGATGATAAAACAACAACAATAATAACAACAACAACAACAACAACAACAACATCATCATCTACGTACCGTGGGCACGGATTTCCCAACTCCACCACAGAAGTGCAGCAGATTTTCTATCGACGTCTGTTCCTCGCTCTCACCATCGCCCTGGCGTCCCTCGCGTGACTGGCTGCCCTCACTCCCACTTGACTCGCTCTCGGCACCCTCAATCGACTCGCTCTCGGCACTCTCAATCGACTCGCTCTCATCACTGTCAGAGCTGTTCTTTTTTCCACGGGGACCTTTACGTCCAGATTTAGCCCTGCGTTTGGTACGCTGAATAGATACAGCATGACGTGTTTTATAAGCGTTGCATTAGTTTTAATTTACCTAGATTTTGAATATATAATGTAGTATTTAGTACGTCTCTTGGGTAGTAAGCAGGTCTGGTAGTGACATCCTCGGCACCCAAGCGTATCATAACCTATATCATATAGGTTATGATACGCTGGGGTGCCGAAGATGGGTAGTGAGAGGTCATGAGAAAACAGATCAAGTGGGAATCGATCCACAACCTCTGGAGTTAAAAGGTGACACCTTTAACATTCTCAACCTGGTGAGGATCGATACACAACCTTTTGGGTGAAAGGGGGGCACTTTTACCACTCTCACCCTGGTGAGGATCAACCCACAACCTTTTGGGTGAGAGGGGTGCACCTTTACCACTCTCACCCTGTTGGGGATCGATCCACAGCCTTTTGGGTGAGAGGCGGGCATCTATACCACTAATAGAACAAAACAGAACAGACAATTTATTATGACATAAAGACTAGTGGATCGTCAAAAAGGTTGTGTATTTTCGTTGTGAAGATATGTCACCTTTTAACGTCCTTAATTTTATTTAAACATTTGATTTTGTTATTGCATATTGTTTGATCACACCGACACTGAGATTTAAAGCTGCACTCTCACACATTGAACGTTTTGACAACTTTTTTATTTTTAATCTTGGAACCAGCCAATTTTTGCGTAAATCCATGGAAACCAGTTATATAAGATTACTGACAAAAATTAGATCGCAGATTTTTCTAATGAAGTTCAAAAATTGATGTTTTATGCATTTTTCTTAAACGGGTAGTAACGATTATGTGATTGTTACATACCTCAGTGGTATTTTCCGGTGCGCTGTAATTCTGTGCCAGGTATTCCAGCAATTCGACACACGTGGTGTTCACAACTGAGAAAACGTTGTCAAATGTTTGGTTATCGTTGGTGATGTTTCCGTTGACGAGGGCTTTGCAGAACTTCACCCCGTGTTTTAAGGGCCTGTCCCCATGTTTTCTATCACCTCCCTTCCGTGATTCACCACTGCCAGGTCCCTTTGGCTAAAAAAATGAAATCATGGTAAGTTTATAGGTATGTGAAGGTAGTCGCAAATTGACGACACTCAGTTGATCAATAAAAGGATACTATTTTGTAAAAAACATATAAGCACATGGTTGCATTATCCAATGGATTGACTGGTAAACCTTTCATCTCGACATGTCGCAATAATTACATTGGTGACTGGTTCATTGCGTCACGCAATAATATACTTAATACTTAATTATATCACTTCATTTTCCGTGCGTGCCTCTTTATTTATATATATTGACCAAAGATAGATAGAACGAAATCAGTGTAAGCATTCGAAGCTCCTCGGTCATTTTCGGATGTATTTTAGTACGTTAACCGTCCAAATTCATCCGAGGTTGTTTTCGATAAAAATGGCCGGGGAGTTCCGAATGCAGTGTAAGGCGAACTAGTACGGATAAAAGGAAAAACAAACACGTAGATTCAATGTAAAAAGGCGCTTATTCAAAATACCACAGAAGTTTTATAAGACAATTATATACATATAGTTTTTACCGAGAGATCATATCTGGGTGGATAAAACCTCCAAAAGGAGAATCCTACGCCATTTCATTTATGAATGTGTGAATTAATCAAGTATGAAAGTAGAAGCGTCTCACAATTAATTGCGATATGTCCGTGTCAAATTGCCTATAGTTCGACTCCCGGGGGTCATATACTGTACTAGCCCATTGCTTTGCTTACTTTGGCAATATTTGGATCTATAAAACATATGCTGGGGCAAACCCTTTCTCCATTTTATAGCCAGTCCATAATTATATAAAATGGAGGTACGTCCCTTACTCAATTGATTTTGATTGTTTTTACATGAAACAAGTGTTTCAAGTTAAAAAAATATTAGTAATGATCCGAATTGACTGGTTTAGATCAAGCAACGCAATTAGAAATAAAAAGACATCTTACTCGAACATAAAGAAATGTCGCCAACATATGGTATCTGTACGAGAGTATCTTTCGTTTTGAAATGACTTGACATTTTTTGTAAATATCGGTACTAAATTATAGATATATATTTACCTATATACATAAACATGTGAGTTAAGGCACTTACTGGTCTGGCTTCGGAAACAATGATGCACAGGGCCAACACGGCAACCACTACTACGATTGTCTTCATCTGAAATATTCAAGAGGAAATAATGAGAATGAGGCGTGGAAGTGGGGAGGAGATTTATCCTCGTCTTCGGGCCAGACCCATCCAGCGAGAATAGAGATTAAAACTCGACTGCACAAGCAAAATCATGTTGTTGTTTTTTGTCACAATGAAAATCTGTTCACTTTTTTCGCACCACAGGAGTTTAAACTCTGAATCTGTTTAATGCATTTTACTCTAACTTTGACTTAATATTTACCATTTTGTATAAGCAAAAATACATTAAAAAGATATTGTGGCAGGTTTCTGCGTCTCAGAAGACTCTTGTCAAGAACATAATACACTAAACCTTTGGTAAATGTACCCATTTGGTCAAATATTTAAGTAAAATGTTTTATAAGTAATTATACATGGTATTAGAATATAACCGAGTTAAAATGTTTGATTTAAAATATATTCATTTTATGCGGCAATACATAAGTACATGTATATATGAAACAGTTCAACTTAGAAAAAATAATAAAATAAACTTCAACCTAAAATAAAGCAAATGTAACGTACCATTTTTCTTGGTTCCTGAACTTCTAAAATAAATGCAAGCACTCAAAATGATTCCCTCCTTGGTGATATATTCCTTGTAGGTCCCGACCAGCAGGCAAGTAGAAAGACTGTTGAAGGTATTGATGTAGGGCTCGGAGCGCAGCGCCCATTTATACCCACCCGACACCCCATACACACGCAAATCGTGACGCCCGTCTCACGATCTCCTCTTAAGCGGCACGGCTTAACAATCAAGTCTATTTTTACCATATTCGGTATACATAAATATCGTGAGATTTATGAATGGGTAGTTTATTGGTTTTGTTAATAACACTGCATCGACTCCGTCATTCAAAACTGAGTCATCACAAGTCACACGAAGGATATTTATTTTTAGCATTGCCATTGAAATACTACACTCGTACTCAGCTTTGAGGCCACTTACAGGCACGTAGGTTTAAGTTTTTGTCATACCCAAATCCCGAAATTTGAAATAAAAAACCGAAAGGGGGCAGGGGTTGAGGGGAATAATATGCTGTCCGTCGATGGACTTATTTCGATCTGCGTAATACCAAATGGCCCTAGCTACGCGCGGCGTAATCCAAAATATGGCCCTAGCTACGCGCGGCGTAATCCCAAATGGCCCTAGCTACGCGCGGCGTAATCCCAAATGGCCCTAGCTACGCGCGGCGTAATCCCAAATGGCCCTAGCTACGCGCGGCGTAATCCCAAATATGGCCCCAGCTACGCGCGGCGTAATCCCAAATATGGCCCTAGCTACGCGCGTGAGTCTTAAATATTTATTTGTAAATATTAGGTATATTATTAAAAAAAAAACGTGACCTCAACCACCAAAACTTGACTTAATGATACTGTATTATATTTAAAGTAATAATTGAGGTTGTACAAGTATTATAGTTATACAAGTATATAAAACAAATAAGACGATCTCAAACTTCATTTGAAAATATTTTTAATAGTTGGCGATAAAGCAAATAAGACTACTTCAAACTTCATTTGAAAATGTTGTGTAATAGTTAGATGACATGAATTAAATTCTTAATCATTGAAATTATAACTTCAGGTCATCTAGTTGACTTAGAATACAACCTTATGGTTGATACAGGACATTGTCAACGCAAAACATTATGCTAGGAGTGTATACATATCGCATGGGTGACAGTAGGCGGACTTTGAAACACCCGCGAAAGTTTAAATTCTTAATGATTAAGTCTATCTCTTAATTTTTCATTGGCTAAAAATGTAGGTTGTATTCTTATGGTAGAAAAAATAATCTTTAGAATACAACCTACATCTAGATCTACAAGCAATGTATTTCCAGATAGGCACTAGGCTTAATTAATAAGAATTTGAACGTTCGCGGGCACAGGTGCTCTTCACATTGCCTGGATACAGTAATAGTACATACTTATTTCATATTTTCTTTTTTCTTTTTTTAATTATTTATTTATTTCGATCAAGATAGTGAATGTACGTCATTTAAAAAATTATTCCATAATTTTTCATGAAAGAAAATTAGTATAATATATAAATAAATATAAGGTAAACATGTGCAAAACAATCATCAATTCCAAACGGACCTTATCAATAGAGCATAGTTCCTAAAATAATTGAGATGATCTAATAATTTTTACTGTTCTGATAAGGTAAGATTCCCATAAGAAAAATATAACTTTTATGCTAGTAAGATTGACCTTTACGGCATATTCAAACAAAATGCACCGACAAGAAGCTGAAATTTGCCATTACGATAGAACCGGGAGGTTGAAAAACAACGGATCCCCCCCCCCATAAAACACGTTAAAAACAGACTGACATGCAAACTTTCCGTATGCATTACAAAGAGAAGCTTAAAATATCATTCCTACCGTTAAAAACTCGTTGAGTAAGACGCATATTTATCCAAATCGAACGTTTTTTACAACTTTTATTTATTTTTGTTCTTGGAAAGAGAAATTTTTTGCGTAGATATCTGCAAACCAATGATATAAGATTGCTGACAAAAAATCAGATCGTAGATTTTCATATTTTCGTTCGAAAATTAATGTTTTATGGATTAAACCGTTAACGGTTTAAGACAAATACATAAAACATCATTTTTTGAACTTAAATAGAAAAAAATCTGTGCTCTAATTTTTGTCCGCAGTCTTATGTAACTGGTTTCCGTGGATTTTCGCAAAAATTGGCTCGTTCCAAGACAAAAAATAAAAAAAAAGTTGTCAAAACGTTCAATCTGTGAGAGTGCAGCTTTAAACCAAATCAATTTCGTTTTGGGGCGAAGGGGGTAAGTCAAAAGGTTACGCCCCTAAGCTACGCCCCCTAACGTCAAATTCTTGACCCAACCCTGTTCTACCAGAGAAAACAAATAATTTATAGTATTTAGTAATAATATACGTACATGATAGCGAAATCGTTGGTTCATAGTAGGGATGGAAACGGATGGCTAAATTGATAAACAAATATTTGGTATTTTTACGTTATTACAACAATAAGCTCTAGAAAGTTATGCAAGTTCTAGACGATCATAATTTGAAGTTTGAACAAAGGAAATATATACATATTTTCAATGACAAATCCTCGAGTTATCATGAAAAAATATTAAATGACATTCTTAAGCGTATACAATGTCTGCCGTAGGAGTTAACATTAGAGAGGAGGGCGCCTTTGCCCATCCGACCCCTCTCCAACACCGGATAAATAAATACTATAAGCTCTAATTAACCGTTGCATGGAAGGTTTATGGTCAGTGTGTGTACACCACGTGATAAATTGCGTCATAAATGCTACAAGGAAATGTAATATTTTGCTTCAAATGAAGACTTTAAACAAAGATAACTTCAATATTTCTTAACCATTTTAAATGAAACATTGCGCAGTCTACGCCACTTACGGAGCCCCGCATTCGGTCTTTTACTAGAATTTGAATGAGAGGTTAACTTAATAGTTTCTTAAAACACTTCGACAAACCTTTTCTCAATACGGCCATCTGACGGAGCACTGTCAAAAAATTATTTTGGAAACAGGTTGTGTTTGATAAAACAAATCACCTTATCAAACTCCGGTAATAAAACGAAGGCGGGGCCCCTTAAGCGGCATAGAAGTATCTACTGCCTTTTGTTTTATTTAAAGTGGTGTAGTAAAAGAAAAGTTATATTTGTTTTAAGTGTTCATTTTAAGCAAAATGTTGCCTTCTGACGTAGCATATATGTAATAATTTATCAAGTGGTATACACACACTTATGGTGACATTAACAATGGTGCATTATGCTTCATTATATGCAAACTGTTCCTACCATAAGGACATTAAATTTCACTTGGACAATTTTGGGTTGGGCGCGAACCGTTAGGAACCCGGTCTCCGCTAGCGGTAAGGATATAAAGACGTGTTCTAGTGCTGCGGCGGGATATCGAGCCTGCGACCAGTCAGGTGTTACCACTAAATCACGTAGTATTTCATTATTTCCAAATACTACCCTATAAATGTCGAGCTCTAGGCATGTTTTAAAATCTTTCGGGTTGACTTGGCCAGGTTTGAACCGCCGACCTTCCGCACGAGAAATGAATGCTCTACCACCAATCTCTGCGTCGTAGTAAATAAACTAGAAGAACTGTCATCGAGAATCAAATTTGCCTAAATGATCAATTTACAAGCAAGTTATAATTAGGATTCTTCATAGTTCTTGATTTAAGGTGGTCGGGGAGCCGTAAAAGACGTTAAAACAACGGTAGAACAGTTGTTAAGAATAACATAGCAGAAAAATCAGACACATTTTAGGAATACACTTCAAACGCGAAGACTATTTAAAATCATTTGGTTAACTTATAGGTTTAATTTTTGTTTAGTTATCAACATTATAAAAATGTTTTCTTTGGGAGCTATGACTATATGTTCTATATTGATACTGAATATCTTACAATGATACTCGCTGTACCAATTCCTGTGAAGTTTCAAATAAATTATTTAGCTACAGAATAGATTTCACTTCTTTTTTTCCAAACTAACAACACGAAGGCGACTTGATTGTTTCCTTTGATATAACCTGTGTCAAAATTGCATTTTAAATAAAGTATTTTTCAACTAATTACAATGGTAAATAGCCAAGTTCAAATTTAATTTGCCTGTCTTAAAAAAGTTTTAATGATTATCAACAGTAACAAAATTGCATTAGTCAAATGTTTGTTGTTGTTTTTTCAAATATTATTTATTTCACAAAAACAATTGAAACGAGATGCAAAAAAACAAACAAATGTAGCGGGGACTGAGAATCTTAATAGTATCACCCGATTGTTAGCACGAGGGTTGCGAAACTGCTTTGTACCATGCTTTTAAGTTTCAAAGTTTATTAGCAATCGACATCATTTGCTTTTGGCCATTTACAAAATATTCAGAACAACGTTCAATATATAGCGTGTGTTATAAGTGAAAAGCATTTTAAGTATACACTGTAACTTACGCGTTTTGTATAAAACTCTTTTTTAAATAGAGTGTACCACTTCAAAAACTATGCTCTATTTAGGCATTTCGATTTTTTTCTGACATTGTTAAACTGCACTAATTCATAGTTATTTTATACTAGATAGTTGGTAGGAGTGACCCCTTTGATAAATCTGACTGAGAAAAAAATACTTTAGGTTAATGTCACTAAATTTTGTACAGGTCAGTTGACACCAACGCAGGAGTTAATTCCCATCAAATCACCATGGCAACGACAGGAGCCTTGGCTGTGTTAAGCACAGTACACTATATTTCACGAGTTACAATACTCTGAGCAGTGACAGGGACCAGGCTGTGTTTAGCTCCGTCAAATATTACACGAGAAACAAGAATACTAGCCCCGGCAGGGCCCTTACTGTGTTTATTTATGGAATAATAAAAGCAACGAAATATGACGATTTTTTCTCTCATTTTATTTCAATACTGATACAAAATTGTAATGAGCAGTCAGAATGGAATACCATTTCCATATTTTAACAATTAATGAGTATTTCACGTAATACTGTTTTATAACGTGAATGATAGATGTCCCGCATCTATAACTTTTATATTCATATATGTTTGTAAAAGGAAACGTAAATTGTCGCAATGAGTTCTTGCTTTTTATGCAATTTACACATATTTTAAACATAGATCGAGCAGTATCTTTTCTATTAAGAAGCAGTTATTTTATTATAAACGAATAGGCGTTGCTTATTTATAAGTAAGTTCTGTTACAAAGAAAGTTAATACAAATACATATCTAGACATGAAAATCACACAGTATGGCCACTAAGGCAAAACAAGTCAGTCACATTAAAAGGACACTCCGTTGGTTTGTTTCCATGTTGCGAATTTAAGACGTGCGTATGCATGGTCTTCCAGGAATAAATACATGTACTTAATTATTGAAATATTTCGTCTAAACCTCGTTTTGAAACGGTGATGAAAAAATCTGGATTCTTTGACAAAATGTGTTAATGAACTGACGGATAGTCCCTTAAATGCATTGCATATTTTTGTTTTGGACAGCCTTCAGTTAAGGTCTCCTCCTCGTCTCAATCATTAACTGGAGCAGCACAACCAACGCCCCCAGCAAGTTCGTGTGCTGTTGTGCATGGTGGCATGAATTTGTCCACAATAACTTCAAGTTCTGGAGACGTTCTCTGCAATGATAATTAAACAATAAATGACACAACCTGGCCACAGATATATAAATGACCAAACTTGTGGTATAGTTTCTTTTAATGCTGGTATGTATTATGTTTGTATTGCAGGGGGTCCAACGTGATTTGTGTTAGCCGAATTTTAAGTGAGGGAAATTGTGTGAAGCCGAATCAAATGGCGGCGTTTGAAGGAATTTCGGTGTTTCAGGTAGGTATTTTCACCTTGTAAGTAAGTTACATCACCATTCTCGCAATATAAATACGCCTACCCGGAGACCACATGTGTAAGCGTCTCTCGTTTTTTTAACTTTTGTTTCTAGAGGCCTTAACCTTAACAAAAAAGTGAATGTATAAGCTGAGCGATTAATTGTTTACAAAATGAAAATAGAAAATTGCGTGACTTCAAACTGTGTTTTCTGTGTTTTTTATACGGCCGATTATTTTATGTTAAAACACCTTTTATGTTGGGCGACAAAGTTTTATGCAGTTTTTGTGTGAAGCAGAATCAGAATATGCGTGCTTTAATAAGTGTAATTAAGTCATGAGCTGTTACACATGTTAATATTATTAATAAAAGAAAACAAATACCCAATAAGAAAATAACGCGTATTTGTTATGCAAAATTACCCACCAGATACACTTGCGTAATATTTTAGCAACATTTAATATTCTAAAATACACCATTTTAAACTGACCAAAGATAAATTGTTCGTGTTGGAGGACCCCACAGCCACTTTCAACTCATTGACGATGTTGAGGGAATAAGCACTTCACTGCGGTTAATAACTTATGTTCACTGAAGTACGTGTACGAATGGTAGGTAGTCTTACAGGGTCTAGAATAAATTGTTGAGTATAATTATATGGTAATATACTCGGATATATAATGTCTTCCACCTGTCAAGATTGAATAATTAGTTGCATCTAGTATAAAACTGAACAGTAATTTCCCTTAGTTATAACCTTAACATATCTGGAAAATACATACAAGAGGTGAGTAAATAATGAGTAAATGTAGTTCAATTACTATTGTTTTTCTAAATTTTAAGTGAACGGCAGGAACGTACGAAACGTGCACTTGCTGACATGACCATTCCATGTGGATAATGAAAACATCAACAAACAAAGAAGTTTTCATTGTTTACACTATTTTCGACTAAGCTCCATAACATGCAATAGCACAACGAACAGTTGTGTATTCATTGTATTCACGGTGATGCTTGATTTCTGAAGGCTACTTTGTAAAAGCTTAAGCCTTAAAATGGAATATGTATTTTTCTAGATCGTGTTTTCTGCGGACAAAGTTTTATTGCTTTAGTCAACTCAAACGTTTTTATGTTATATGTAATGTGTTTATGTTATGTTGTATGTTCTTGCCAAAGTATCATATAAATCTTGTGAAATGGTTGTTTGACTGTTTATGGAGAGTCCGATTGCCTTAAATGATTCAACGCAAAGAGTCCGATTGCCTTAAATGATTCCACGCCGTCGCATGGTTCCCGGCGGACATCGTATTAATATTTGTCAAAGCATAATAATAGTGGCGTTAAAATAATAAAAGTGTGGATATTTCAATATATTCTTGTGTGATCATTTCGTTTGATTTGCATATCTCTTAAGTTGACAGATAATATCAGACTGAAAAAATATTGCGTTCATTGAATTTGCCGTATTGCAGGACGTTCATGTTACACCAAGAGTTCTTACATTGATATATCAAGCAATAAATCCTATAGTTCGAATCCCGAGGGCCATATACTGTACTAGCCCAATGCTTTGCTTACTAAGGCAACATTTTGATATATAAATTTTATGGTGGGACAAACCCTTTCTTAATTTTAAAACCGTACGTGAACTGAAAATGCATTTTAAATGGAGGCACTTACTGGTCTGGCCTCGGCAACAATGATGCACAGAGCCAACACGGCAACCACTACTACGATTGTCATTAACTGAAACATACACGAATAAATAGTGAAAATGAGGCGTGCGAGTGGAGACTTCGGGTCGGACCCATTTAATGAGATTAGAGATGGAGACTCGACTGCCCCAGCAAAATCATAGTGAGAATGAGGCGTTGGATTGGGGAGGTGATTAATTCTCGCGTTGTTTTTTGTCACAATGAAAACGCGTTCACTTTATTTCCGACCATATGCGTATAATATATGTGACACTGAGAGAGATTTTCCTGGAATAATAAAAGATAAACAATATGGCGGTCTTTTTTCTCCTTTTATTTCAATACTGATACAAAATTGTAATGAACAGTCATAATGGAATAACAATTTCACATTAAAATAACAATAAATGAGTATTTCCTGTAATACTGTTTTATAACATGAATTATAGATGTCCCGCATCTATAACCTTTAAATGGATGTAACAGGAATTATATTTTTGTTGTAAAAAATAAGTTCATGCTTTTTATGCAATTTACACGGATAATATATAACAATATTTAAACATAGATCGAGCTATTAAGAAGTAATAACTTCAACATCAATATTCATATAAACATATAATGTGTATATCAACAGGAGCGGACCAAGGAAATGACGTTAGAAGGGACGTTAGTTAGGGGAACGACCTTTACACATGTGCCCCTCCCTCAGAATCGAAATTTAGATATTTTAAAAAAGTTGGCAGGGGGATTTGTGGGTTCTCCGCCGATTTCTTTTTCAAAATTACTATTCAAAAGTAGTGCAATTTGAGCTTTTTTTTACTATTTCTCTCCGATAGTGTCATTAAAAGAAATATTGGACGATTATAATTTTGATCCGGTAATAATCACTTTCACCGTTTTAATTATAAACAGTATTCAGTATACCGCCTTGTTTGGGTAATCTTATACAATGGCATGAGGATAGTTTTGGAGAAATTCTTAATCTGTCAATGACTATAAAAGGGTCGTTCTTCTTCAAATTATTGTCACTGTCATAGTTTATCTACTTCATGTATATAAATTAATAAGTTTCATTCTATTCAGTAGACACCGTAAAATTTCGATAGAACCCTTTTTTAATAATGTTTGACTCCATGAAAAAATCATGCCTTCGGCCATTTGGTAGTATTTAAGGCTGCTTTGCAAGTATTCTGGGTCCAGTAACTGCAGGGAAAGGTATGTTATAATACCTAGCAATTTTCTGGTCCACTTTTAGATATAAAGACTTTATTCTCTAATTTTTAGATTCATGAAATTGAACTTAGATTTTATATACATTTAGAAAACAATAAAGTAGAACCCCTGTGTGGTATTCAATATGCAGCTGAAGTTAATCTTATGGTTATCAGATTTCATTCACAATATTGGTTGGTCATTTATATCACGCAATCCGATACGCTACATCAAACTTAGATCAAATTAAGACCAATATTAAATACAGCCCCTGGGTATTAACAGGCGTTGTTTCGTTTAGTTATGATAATGCCTTTTTACATATATAGTTAGTACAAATATCTAGACAAGAAAACCACACAGAATGGTCACTAAGGCTACACAAGTCAGTCACATTAAAGGACACTCCGTTGATTCGTCCACATGTTGTGTATTTAAGACGTGCGTATACAATGTCATCCAGGAAAATTATAATTAATTAGTGACTGAATTCATCGGAACTTCGTTTTGAAACCCGGATGAATATATTCTTTATTATTTGACAAATTGTTTATGAACTGACGGAGTATCCCTTTAATGCGCTAACACATTGCACATTTTAGTTCTGGACAGTCTCAGTTTAGGCCCCCTCTTCGGCACAATCAACGCCCTCAGCAAGTGTGCACGCAGTTGTGCATGGTGGCACGAATTTGTCCAAAATAACTTCAAGGTCTGGAGACGTTCCCTGAAATGATAATGAAACAGTAATGTACATAACTGTTTACATATGAACAGTACCTGGCCGCAGATAAGCTACTGACCAAAGTTGAGGTACAGTTTTTTGTACATGTTAATACAGATTATATTTGTATTAATTCAATGTTTGTCATCGTTTATCACAGTCGACACCAGTATTGTATTATTATTATTGTTTTATTTGTCATATATAAATAAATAATAGTTTTTCCATTGTTACATTTTCTTTTGCTTTATATAGTCGACAACATATGATAAAGTTGATACAGGAATTTAACCAGGAAAAGGCTAAAACAGTGATTAAATATTGAATCCATCGACAAGCCTCCACATTAAACTAATATTTATTAGGTCAGTACTTTACTGACGAAACAACATCACTAACAACAATAATAACAACAACAACAACAATGACAACAACGTCGACGTTGACGACGACGATTATACAACAACAATAATAACAACAACAACTACAGCACCATCTACGTACCGTGGGCACGAATTTCCCGACTCCACCAAAGAAGTGCAGCAGCTTCTCTACCGACGTCTGTTCCTCGCCCTGGCGTCCCTCGCGTGACTCGCTGTCCTCACTTCCACTTGACTCGCTCTCGACACTCTCAATCGACTTGCTCTCATCACTGTCAGAGCTATCCTTTTTTCCGGGGTGGGCTTTACGTCCACGTCTAACCCAATCTCATTAAAATCGAATCCCCAATACACGCTTCACGACGTTACGCTATGAATATTTTTTTTACTCCAATGCAGAGGGTCCCAGCCTCCTGGGTTTTTCACATTATCTTAAAACCTGTTTGATGATACATCCTTCTCCTAATAAAAGATAATATAAAAAAAAATCTTATTATTTATAAAATGAACCTCACTCTTCTAAGTTCCTAAATATTGCAGCTGCAATGCAGAACAAAAGGTTTATACCACAGGGGTTTCCCTCGTAAAAATAACGAAAAAACCCGACTGAGCTTTACACAATTAAATACAAGTCAAGTTAAAACTTACCTGGCTTACAGTAACATTTACTGTGCAACATGATTAGCATTAGCATGAACCACAAGGGGGACAACTCAAATTGACACTATTTTCACTGTCCAGAAACTGGTAACAAAATGGAGGGATTTTAGTCGGTTCCATCTACGCCATTTTAAGGTGTTTAAACATTAGTTTGAAGCAAAACAAACGACTGATGATTAAAGTTGATACTTTAATCTTGTGGTGCATGCTATCCTAAAATAAAAAATTGCAAAATATACTGGAAAATTATTTTTTTGAAAATTTTAGATTTTGTTAAAAATGGGTTAAAGATTCTGCACCAATGCAAAAACATAATAGAAGTATAGTTGCATATCCATTCTTTAAAGAAATGCAAAAAATCCACATCAATTTGCTGTAAAATATTAAAATTTTACCATTATATAAACCTCTTTGGATGCATTGGGATAGAAGAAACCATTGACTTTAGGCATATTAGTAAATATTTTTGTGTATAATAAGTTTTTTAGTGTTATAGTTTGCATATTTTTGTGAAAAGTGCTTATTTTGGTTTCTTTACTGCAGAAATGCTCTATATCAATTAAACCTGAAAATTCAAGTGTGTATATATTTCGGACGTCAACTATTTCGGACAAATATTTAAAAGTTTGCTTAAAGTGTTTCAATTTATTTACTTTGTTTTGATTTAATTTGAAACTGTTTTATTTTTTGTAATAAATTGTAAGTGAAATAATGAAAAGCTTTATATTAAAACTATAATTATGTATGACGTTTTTAGTTTATGGATATTTAATGATTTTTTTGTAAGAGAACGGGTATTCTAATTCAGTAAAATAAAACTAAATATGGTAATATTTTAGATTAATGGAACTTAAACATTAATGCTTTAACTTTCAACAAGTGTTATTCATTGCATCATTCTGGTATCAACATTTAATGTATTTAAAGGAAGTGTTTGGTTAGTAAAGTAATACTTATATTGTGGCTAAGATTTCAAAATGACATATATCATTTTATAATCATACTACAAGCAGAAAATTAAATAATTATGTGATTCAAATACTTTTTTGTTTGTTTCTGTCTTGTTAAAGATATAGTAAGATTTAAGATCAAAATTGAAAAGTGCAAAGTCCATGCAAGCTGCAATTACATGTAACTTTCATTTCCAAGTTGACAATTCACCAATATTCTCTATATATAAAATGTATCATTTAATGCTTTTCATACACAAATACCTTCCAATTGTTTTTTCCAAAGATGGTTAAACAGAATTTTTACTACCATGATTACATAAAAGAGTTACAGAAAACAGTTTTACAGCTGGTAAACAACCTCTTACAGCTGTTTTAGGCCAATTTACCACTTTTCGGGTTGAAAAATAAGGCTTTTTTTTGTTAGAGTGTTGGTAACGATTTTTAAAAAATCATAAAAAAATCAAATTTTGGTTAAATTTGAAAATTTAAACTGTTCTGAACTTCTCTTAAATTGAATAATAGGTGTGCAAAATTTCATTAAAATATTGCAATATTTAAAAAATCAATGGTTCATGCTATTAGCATAGATGATAGTTTACACATGCTATACTTAGGTGTTTACATATAACATTAACAATGTATCAATATGAACACTTGTAAGCATAGATATGGGCAAATAATGACTAACTTTCAGCATTTAACTGGTCAATCACCGTGATTAACGTCTAAGAACGAAGTTCAGGTCCAGGAATCTAGAAAATGATGTTGCTCGTGCTCGCGAATTTGTATTACATTGTCAAATTCAAAAAATCACATCAGGTTTGTAGTGTAGTCATTCTAAAATGCCGTCCAGGCTTTTTTTTAATGATGGTTAGCCTGGACGTCATTCATAATAAAATTCGTAAACATGTTCAAAATGCCGATCAGAATTTGGTCGCAAATTTATTGAAATTATTCCAATTTAGTCAATTAAAACAAAAAAAGAACATTTTACCTGTTAAAACTAATCCTTTTTACATCAATTGCACTATATATTATAAAATAATCACGTACCGAATTGTTAAAACAACATACATTTTCAAACACCATCAAAATTCACCAAACACCATTGTTTTTGTTAACGAATGTAGCCGAGAATATCCAAATGCATTTTCTTTTCTCTGCTTAAGGTTACACATGACTATTAGTTACTTTAGTACAGCTTAGTACGAGCTGTAGTGTCATTGGCAGTAGTTTTGTTAAGGCAACATATTGTAAACCTGTAAATTATTCAAAATAAATTAAGAATGAAGTGTTTACAAACATTTATTACTTTTGTTAGCATATTGGAACAAGGACATTTAGTTTTTGCAAAATGAATCAAATAGCAATATCATTAAGTTTGTGGAATGTTATCATGCAAAGTATGGGAAGAATTTTCATTTGCATGCATGGCATTTTTTTCAGTTCGTATCATTATTTTCTATTCTTGTAATTTACCCCTCATTTGCGCTCACTTGGATGTCTTTGAACTTTTGTATGCTTAATATTCCTTTGTTTGGTTTCTTTAAAGCATCCAGATTCTGACACACAACAAAAAAACTTTTTTAAGTACTACTTGTCACAAACTTGTGGTAAGAGCAACCTCAGGTACCAACTGGTGATTGTACGAGCTCTCTCCTCCCTACCTTTTTCCTACCAGTGGGCGAGTAAGTTTTCTGGTGTTCCCGAGTGAACGACCATTTGTATGTATGTTGACAAAAATCTGCCATGACGGTTTGAAATTCTGCAATTATTTGGAGGTTTTTGATTGCCATCTTTTGACATAAAAACATTTCTTTCCCCTTTCCCACACGCACCTAGCCTCCCGTCTAAAAACGACCATACATTATAAATACTATATGTGTGCTTTTACTTTGTATGACAGAAATTAGAATACTGGGTAAAATTACCGGTTTGCCTTTATAAGCTTTGTTAAATTTTATAGCGTCTCTTTGAACCGCTGGCGCGTTCATGTCACAAACTGGGCATATGACCTTCTATAAGATGACATTTTAAATGTAAAGTCGGCGAAGATTGCACAAGTGTCCCATAACAACCCGAGGTATATTCTATAAGAGCATGAAGGCCAATTCTCACGCAGAGTCCCGGCTTTGTCATGTTTTAACCCCTTAAACACATAAGTGTTACTTCTGTTTACCAATATAGTTCTTTTAAAAACAAACACAACAATTCTAACTCTAGTTGTTTTCCTATAAGCTTGACGATAAAACGCACTCTAGTCGGAAAAAAAGCAAACAACAATGTTCTGTAATTATGTTTTTCTATCAATTCCTTTAAAAATAGTAATTTCCTGAAGATTCCCTTTAGTTGAGTTTTGTATAGGTTTTCTGATGTGAGGAATAAGGTATTTGTTAATATAAATATCATCATGAAACATATGTTCTAGCCAAACTATATATATACACATAATAAATTGATAAGTCAGCAAAATCTCTGATAATTGTAAACTTGGATTGTCGTGTTGAAGTCAAATTTTGATTAATAGGTTACACAATAAAAGATTTTGATTCACTTAGTGTAACAATGCCGTTGATATAAATGTTTTTTTTTTAATATTTAGTCTTATTTTAAAAACATGTGTATAATAGTATGCATTGTCCACATTGCCCATAGAATAGTTTGTAAATACATCTTGAATCCTGTATGTGACGATAAATGTTTTTAAAATTCTTTAAGTACAAAAGTGTGGTAACTGATAATGATAGTGTTAGGGGCAGGTAATCCATACTAAAAATACTACTTCAGATTGAAACCTTAAAGTATAGTTGTGTGTAACCTTTTTTCTTTTTGGCAGTAAGAAAGCTCCTGTCAACTGAAATCAGGTATTTAAATTACTTTTTTGAAGGAATAGCTTGTGAATTTGCAAAATGGATATGGTTATTGATAAGAATTAATGTATTTATTGGCAGTCTTAAGCAACAGAATACAAATGAAGACCATTTCATTTCATAGACAGTTTTTACATGTTTCCGAATTTTGTTATGAATGACGTTCCAGGCTAACCATCATTAAAAAAAAGCCTGGACGGCATTTTAGAATGACTAGTTTGTTGGTGTATCATCTATGAGTCTAATTAATAATTTTATTTATCCATTTACACGATATGCTCTCGTTTAAAAGCATTATATAACTTTCTTTAATCCAGTTAAGTTTATATTGTCGTTTTCCGATTGAATTGAACTGTCATCCTTGACCTTATAATTTATTTCACGCTTCGTTAATTTATCAAAGGCTAACAGTCACTAATTTTCGGAAAGAAATTGTTAAAGCGGGCAGGGAGATCCCGGGTCAGCAGCGTCACCAACGACGCCATTTAAAGTTTCAACCAAACCCGATACGTTACGAACGTTATCATTGGTTATGATTTAGTGCACCTGCTTATGAGTATGCAAATTATAAAGGTTAACTTGAGGTGACCTCTAACGTCATGTTCTCAGATCGTACATAACGTAATGAAATGAAGTGAACGTCACGATATGATTTTAATGAGATTGGGTCTAAACCTGCGTTTGGTACGCTGAATAGATACAGCATGATGTGTTTTATAAGCGTTGTATAAGTTTATGTATACACTTTCATTTTACCTAGATTGTGAATATAATATAATGTAGTATTTAGTATGTCTCTTGAGTAGTAAGCAGATCTGGTAGTGAGAGTTCATGAGAAAATAGATCTAGACCTATTGGGAATCGATCCACAACCTCTGGAGTTAGAGGGAGACACCTTTAACATTCTCACCCTCGTGAGGATCGATCCACAACCTTTTGGGTGAAAGTGGGGCACTTTTACCACTCTCACCATGGTGGGGATCGATCCACAGCCTCTTGGGTGAGAGGGGAGGGGGGGGGGGCTTCTATACCACTAATAAAACAGAACAGACAATTTATTATGACTAAAACACCAGTGGATTGTCAAAAATGTTTTGTATTTTCGTTGTGAAGATATGTCACCTTTTAACGTCCTTAATTTTATTTGAACATTGATTTTGATATTGCATATTGTTTGATCACACCGACACTGAGGTTTAAAGCTGCACTCTCACACATTGAACGTTTAGACAACTTTTTATTTTTTGTCTTGGAACGAGCCAACTTTTGCGTAAATCCATGGAAACCAGTTACTAGTATATAAGGCTACTGACAAAAATTAGATCGCAGATTTTTCTATTGAAGTTCAAAAAATGATGTTTTATGCATTTTTCTTAAACGGTTAGTAGCGATTATGTGATTGCTACATACCTGAGTGGTATCTTCCGGTGCGCTGTCATTCTGAGCCAGGTATTCTAGCAATTCGACACACGTGGTGTTCACAACTGAGAAAACGTTGTCAAAGGCTTCGCAGAACTTCACCCCCTGTTTTAATGGCCTGTCCCCATGCTTTCTATCACCTCCCTTCCGGGATTCACCACTGCCAGGTCCCTTTGGCTAAAATAATGAAATCATGGTATATGTTTATAGATATGTGAAGGCGGTCGCAAAATGACGACACTCAGTTGATCAATAAAATGATAATATATTTTTTAAAAACATATAAGCACATGGTTGCATTATCCAATGGATTGACTGGTAAACCTTCCATCTTGACATGTCGCAATAATTACATTGGTGACTGGTTCATTGCGTCACGCAATAATATACTTAATACTTAATTATATCACTTCATTTTCCGTGCGTGCCTCTTTATATATATATTGACCAAAGATAGATAGAACGAAATCGGTGTAAGCATTCGGAGCTCCTCGGTCTTTTTCGGATGTATTTTAGTATGTTAACCGTCCAAATTCATCCGAGGTTGTTTTCGATAAAAATGGCCGGGGAGTTCCGAATACAGTGTAAGGCGAACTAGTACGGATAAAAGGAAAAACAAACACGTAGATTCAATGTAAAAAGGCGTTTATTCAAAATACCACAGAAGTTTTATAAGACAATTATATACATATAGTTTTTACCGAGAGATCATATCTGGGTGGATAAAACCTCCAAAAGGAGAATCCTACGCCATTTCATTTATGAATGTGTGAATTAATCAAGTATGAAAGTAGAAGCGTCTCACAATTAATTGCGATATGTCCGTGTCAAATTGCCTATAGTTCGACTCCCGGGGGTCATATACTGTACTAACCCATTGCTTTGCTTACTTTGGCAATATTTGGATATATAAAACATATGCTGGGGCAAACCCTTTCTCAATTTTATAGCCAGTCCATAATTATATATAAAATGGAGGTACGTCCCTTACTCAATTGATTTTGATTGTTTTTACATGAAACAAGTGTTTTAAAAAAATATTAGTAATGATCCGAATTGACTGGTTTAGATCAAGCAACGCAATTAAAAATAAAAAGACATTTTACTCGAACATAAAGAAATGTCGCCAACATGATATCTGTACGAGAGTATCTTTCGTTTTGAAATGACTTGAGATTTTTTGTAAATACCGGTCTTAAATAATATATATATATATATATATATTTACATATAAACATGTGAGTTAAGGCACTTACTGGTCTGGCCTCGGCAACAAAGAGACACAGGGCCAACACGGCAACCACTACTACGATTGTCTTCATCTGAAATATTCAAGAAGAAATAATGAGAATGAGTCGTGGAAGTGGGGAGGAGATTTATCCTCGTCTTCGGGCCAGACCCATCCAGCGAGGATAGAGATTAAAACTCGGCTGCACCAGCAGAATCATGTTTTTTTGTCACAATGAAAATCCGTTGAATTTATTTCCGACCTCAGGAGTTTTAACCTGAATCTTTTTAATACATTTTACTCTAATTTTGACTTAATATTTACTATTTAGCATGAGTAAAAATACATTAAAAAGATGTTGTGCCTGGTTTCTGCGTCTCAAAAGACTCTTTCAAGAACATCATACACTAAACCTTGGTAAATGAACCCATTTGGTCAAATATCTAAGTAAAATGTTTTACAAGTAATTATGCAAGGTTTTAGAATATAACCGAGCTAAAATGTTTGATTTAAAATATATTCATTTTATGCGGCAATACATAAGTATAAATGAAACAGTGCAACTTAAAAAAAAAAAAAAAAAAAACCTTCAACCTAAAATAAAGCAAATGTAACGTACCATTTTCCTTGGTTCCTGAACTTCTAAAATAAATGCAAGCACTCAAATTGATTCCCTTCTTGGTGATATATTCCTTGTAGGTCCCGACCAGCAGGCAAGTAGAAAGACTGTTGAAGGTATTGACGTAGGTCTCGGAGAACAGCGCCCATTAATACCCACCCTACACCCCATACACACGCAAATCGTGACGCCCGTCTCACGATCTCTTATCAAGCGACAAAGCTTTAACAATCAGGTCTATTTTGACCATCTTCGGTATACATAAATATCGTGAGATTAGTGAACGGGTACTTTATTGGTTTTGTAAATAACCCTGCATCGACTTCGTCATTCAAAACTTAGTCATCACAATATATTTGCAAAAAGCTACAGAAACATGCTCAGTAGCAAAACTTAAAACATAAACCCGGTTTAGTGGCAATGGGCAAACGCCAAAGACATAGAACACAAATTCACAAACAAGAAACATATAACAGCACAAAACTCTACAAACAGCACAGTGCATAATACTATATATAAATATTTGGTATGTTAATCAAGAATTGTTAGGTACCGCCTTGGAACGGTCAGTTAAATGTAAATTTACTGGGGGTTTAAACCAGTTTATGTGCACAAACCTCACTCTTATCCCAACAATTCTTAATAAAGATAAAACGCAAAAGGTAAATCTTATCAAAGTATGCATTAACTTGAGGAAACTTATCAATAAAACAAATAATAATAAAAAACGAAAAGGTAAACCCCAAGTACTTCAATGATTAGAGATCCCAACTCTATCTGCAGACGGAGGGAAACAATTCAGAGCACCTAATGCCAATACTTTTCAAAGATACGATGCAGTCATCGTTAGAAACCAAAAACATCACACACAGTCTGCCTTATAAAACAAAAGGTTTAAAACTGTGTGATCATAGAGTTTCATAATAAAAAGCATCATTGTACTAAAACTGGGAACAAATAAAGCAAAACATTATTAAAAATAAAAGCGACTTGTATGTATGCTATTCTCTCCTTCCAAATGATTTGAAAACGTAAAATATTTGAAGAAAGTTAAGTCACAGCCAAAACACTCGGAGTCAGTCAACACGTGTCCGCCAAAAACGGTTTAAAGATAACATGAATTAGCAAATTCTTCATAAAAATCAAAGCACTGAATGTTAGTTATGAAAGGATGCTATATTCAACCTCGTTCTGGCTTCCATAACTTTAATGTTGATATTTATTTTTTTGATGTTTACAACACATTAAAGTTATGGCGTAACCCCCATAGTAAAGTCAACCAGAATCAATTGAGTGTGATGATGCAATGCAATCACATGACCATGATGACGTCGATGGATTCTATTTATAGCATCGGATTCACATTGTTTATTTAGTTGAATCCAATTGCAGTAAGGCTGTAAATACCTTTTGATAAGTAAAAACAATTTATTTATTCCAAATTTGTTATTAGTTATTTATTAATTATTCGAAATAGAAAAAATAACAGCAAAATAAACACTAGGTCACATGGGTATATTCTAAAAATCTTGGTGTCACGTGATTAAATTTGAACACAACTATGACCTAGATTAGGAATGCTTGTAATAGGATTTATTAAAATGCTAAATCAACTATCTTTAAAGCGTTTTTTGGTTTTGAAAATGTGTTTGTGAACTACATTTTACTTCATTTACCTGAGGATACAGTTATTTTGTCTGTACAATGCATACAAGTGAAATAACAGCGTGACATAAAAATGTCACGAATTCTGGTAGGGTTTGGATACGGCGTTCTCTTCAGCGAACACATCCAAAAAGGTAATATATAACGTGTTCGCTGACGTTCTTTAGCTATATTCAACCCAATATTTTGTTTCAGGTATTCATCTTTAAAACCAAGAAGGCAAGTGCTCTTCAAAATATTGCCTTTTTATCCACGGTTTAAATAAAATCCAAGTAATTCATTAAGTCTATCTGCCGAACTACCTGGAAACATTTTAATTTTACGAATTTTCTTTAAAACATCACCATAAAAATCGGGATGAGCAATACTATCAGCAATGAGCGATTTAAGACTACTATTGTACTTTGATATGAGATTATAATGACCATTAACAAATTTTGAGAAAGTTTTCCTTAATTTAAAATATCGGAAACCCTGTTAAAGAAGTTTACGAAGGATATGTATTTTTAGCATTGCCATTGAAATATTACACTCATACTCAGCTTTTAGGCCACTTACAGGAGGGTAGCTGTGTGTACGCAAATACGCAGCTGTGTAATAAAATTTTGACAGGTTTAAGTTTTTGTTACACAAAAACCCCAAATTTAAAATGAAAACCGAAAGGGGGTAGGGGGTGAGGGGGATAATATGCTGTCCGCCAATGAACTTATTTCGATCTGCTTAATCCCAAATTGGCCCTAGTTTGCTACGCGCCTGGCCCCAATGTCTCGAAACTTCTTAAGCTAAACAGGCTTAAGTCGCTTATTTCAATTAGCCTAAATAAATACTAATAATGGTTTTTGATAAATAAAAATGGTGTCTTCTAATTAGCATACAGATTTTTCTGATATAATTTATAAAAACTTTTAAAGAAGTAAATATAACGCGTATTATAGAACAACAAAAATAGTGGGTTTAGCTTAATCTTGATATAAGGGACTTAAGAAGTTTCGAGAAATTGGGGCCTGAGTCTTAAATATTTATTTGTAAATATTTGGTTTATTATTCGGAAAAAAAACGTGACCTCAACCACCAACAAATGACTTGATGATACTGTATTATATTTAAAGCAATTATCGGGGATGTGTTATACATGTAGATATACATGTATGTAAAGCAAATAAGACTACCTTAAACTTCATTTGAAAATATATTTTAATAGTTAGATGACATTTATTAAATTCTTAATCATTGGGACTATATATAACTTCAGGTCATCTAGCTGACTTAGAATACAACCTTATTGGCTGATACATTGTCAACGCAAAACCTTACGCTAGGAGTATATACATATCATAGGCGGATTTTAAAAGTTGAAACCCTATCTAACTATTACTTAGAATATGACCTATATTGTCTGAACACTTCTTTTACAAATAACAAACACCTTTGCCGGGGCAGGACATGCGATTTATTGCTTGAAACAGCGTGAGCAGTTCACTGGTAAAGTACGTACATCATCGTTACAATAATATACATCTGATCAAAACCGTTTTCTACGAAATATTTGTTTTCAATTGTAGCATTCTGTTAAACAACAAACTATATGAAAAGATATCATGGGTCAGATTAAAAACCAGAGATAAACTTCGCCCCAACAATAGAAGTAGGGTAAAATGGGACTCTTGCGGCCATGTTTGGCAATTTCCCGCGTTAGCGGCCATGTTTGGCGATTTCCCGCGTTAGCGGCATATTTGACGGTTTATCGCGCGTAAGCGGCCATATTTAGCGATTTCCCGCTCTTAGCGGTAATGTTTAACCATTGTTCGAAATCCAAGACAAAGGGTCATTGTTTAACTGGGTCTCCATTGATTGACAGTGTTCATTTCAATAGAAGGGATATAAACAACAGCATTGTCACACTAATCAGATCAGTGTATTGTATGTCAAAGGACAACGCTTCCAAAGTTTTTAACATAGGGTCATCGACCTAGGATCTATTTAATGGTTATTGTTTTCCCTCATCAGACGATGGACTTATTATAACCTCCACCATTTTTATAAGTGATCAAACTTCGGATTCTTTTATATGTAAGATCACAGGTCATTGACAAACAAAAGTTCTTCAGAACCCAGCCATCGCGTTATCGAAAGTGATTTCAGGGAATTTAAAGACTAAAGCCTGACCGTTTAGTGTCAATTCGTACAACAACACCATATCTAATAGCCACCCAATTACTCTCCAACGTACCCATTGTAATAACTTAAAAGTGAAGACAGTTAAATGAGCTGCTGACAGCTCAAAAGACGAGATTGTCGTTATCATATATCTAGTTTATCATTCAGGGTGACTAAAGCTCTTACATTGTGGTGAGCTATCACAATAAATCACTTATTAAACCATTGTCAAATGCCAGCGCTCGATTCACTGGACTCTGTTTATCATTATGGACACCTTCGTTGAACCTTACAATGACATGAACGTTTTTCAAACAACTTACTAAATAATCTTTTATTTTGACCACCCAAGTAGGTTTTGAAGACCACCCAAGTAGGTTTTGAAGATATAACAGTTTTGTCCTCTCTTAGCTTCTTTTGAGTTTCACTATTTTTATGAAATCGGTAAAGGATTCACACAATTTCTTTATCAAATAACCTCATACTTTTAAGGTGATGATGTATCGTTTACATTTCATTAAATCAACCCTACAGAAATGTTAAGATGTGTTCGATCTTATTGTAATGAAAACGTGAATGTTTTTTATTATTTATTTTTGAAAGAATTAACAAATAAATCACAATATATACAACGCATTTGGCACAAACGACCTGATTTATGAATTGTAAAAACATAAAATGTATAAACATATAAAACAGGTGTATATCAAAACACAGCTATTTGATTGAAAACAAAAAGCATATCTCCTGACTTCTGGTTATATTATGGTTATCTGTACCAATTTTCATTTGAATATCCTTAAAGTTTTTGAGTATGTAAGCTTAAACAAGATAATAACATATATGTATGAAAATGAGTAAATTATAAATCACAATTTGGTCTTGTTAAATTTTAAAATATTGTATTAATGGAATGAAGTAGCTATACATTGACTAAGGTTACACACAAATAAGTAAAATATAAATCACAGTGTACAATAGCATAAAGCTTTATATCCCTGATATGAAGTTAAAAAAAAATCAAAAGTATATACATAACATGAAAATAAGAAAAATATAAATCACAGTGTACAATAGCATTAGGCTTTATCTCTCTGATATGAAGTTAAGAAAACAAAATCAACATGAAAATAAGTAAAGTATAAATCACAATGTACAATAGCATTAGGCTTTGTCTCCCTGATATGAAGTAAACAACAAAAAATAAAAAGTATATGGGGAATATCTCTGTGGAGGTTTCCCTCGTCTTCCCGATCTTCTCAAAGCTTGGGCTGAGGGAGGTGGTGGAGGCGGTGGTGGAGTAGCTGAGGGAGGTGATGGAGAAGGTGGTGACGGTAGTGGTTGTGCAGGTACAGAAAACGTTATCATATTGATAACAACACACTTGCATCTATAATAAAAGTCACCCGTATACAATTATTTGGATACGTATGAGGTGTCAGTTTGGGTCAAAGTCCTCAATAGTTAGATCTATGCTAGAGAACACAAAGTGTTCTTTGTTTCTTTTGAGTAGCGTAATGTAAAGAGAAATATCAATAGAGCGGAGGTAAACTGTACCCAAAATTCTCTCATAGCGTTATTATTGGCTAATAAGGTATTAAGAACAAAGCATCGTGATGACAGCTCCAGCCATCATCCCACCCTACACAGTCCATAGGTCAAAATGATCACCCCCTTGCTGATGCTTTTCAACAATCCTATAAATACCCTCATCTCTTCACATCATCATTCATTTTTGTCAAAATGGCACCAGTTCGTCAAGAAAACAAATTAATGATGAATGTGGGACAGGGGAAGAAAATGGCGGCTACCTCCTTTAGGGGGGTAACCTATGTTCATATTAGTGATGCTCGTAAAAATAAATCTGTGTCCTTAGCTCTTCATGAGCTAAGGGAAATGGTGGATGCTTTTGCATCCGTAGAGGAATTTGACAAGGAGATGCATCCGGTAAGTTTTTTTTACATTTCTTTTCATATACTTTAATTATTTAAGGTATTCTATTGAACAACCTAATGTCTACTTGATAGAGATGAACTTAGAGCTCACTTATGATGCTTGTTTATCAGAAATATTTTACTTGGTATCTTTTCTGCAATTATTCATTTATTTTATTTCTGTATATTACCACACACACCATCACACCATCACACTATGAATATATATGTATATATTGCAGTCACCTGCTCCCACGTATGAGGATATTTCCCCGGCAAAGGGGGTAAGATTTCTTATCATAACCATGTTGTTGTTGTTTTTTGTGGCAACCCCTACTGTGAATGATCATGAGTCTGTTTAATAGGTTACTGTATCGAATGTATTGGCATATCATCAATTTAATTGATGTTTGAAGGATAAACGATTTCTCTCAATTGAGTACAATTTACTAAACTGTCAAATATTATTCTCCTTTTTTATACTCCAAGTCAGGTGGGGTGCCTCCCTCAAGCCAGGTGGTAGGAGCGTCCGCTTCAAACCAGGTGGGGATGCCTCCTCCAAGCCAGGTGGTAGGAGCGTCCGCTTCAAACCAGGTGGGGGTGCCTTCTCCAAGCCTGGTGAGGATGTCTCCCTCAAACCAGGTGGTGAAGGCGTCCGCCTCAAGTCAGATGGTGTCCCCTCCAGAGATGGTACGTAATTATCCATTTGTTTCTTTTTTAATTACAATTACTTTATCTAGCACATTTATGATATGAACATCACTATATAGACTGTTGTTTTTTGTTTTGTTTTCTGATTACATTAAACATCACCTGCTTTGCAGCGAACAATCAACCTGGAGTCTGAGGAGATACAATTCGTGGCTGTAAGTGTCTTTAATAGATATATTTTTATTTTAATGTACAGCATGATATATTGTTAGTCTTTTTATAATTTTTATCTCACTTTACAACACCAATAAACAACCTCATTAATTTATTTTATTTATTATTATTATTTATTTTTTTTGGCAGGTTGAGGACATGTCTGACCATGGAAAATCTTCGGAAGCATCGGTCCGTAGAACTTGTTCATACAGAAAAACGACTACAGAAGGTGTCATCCAAACCCACTTATAAGATGCACCGGTTTTTTTCTGAAGACCTTGTTGGTGTTATATTAAGTCGCAAAAAAATAAATTAAATAAACCAATTTTTGTTGGAGTATCCTTAATTGATTTGTCAAAATATACCATGTACGATTTTTATTATAATCATTTGAAAAATGTGTATGGTAGCAACGTTGAGCTAGAATTAACGGACACAGATTCATTTTTAGTATCATGTACAACACCGGACATTTTCCAAGACATAATGGCCTATTCACATTTGTTTGACACATCAGATTTCCCTAAAGATCATTTTTCATATAGTGACTTCAACAAAAAAGTAATGGGAAAAATGAAAAGTGAAACAAATGAGAAATGTATTAGTGAATATTGCGGTTTGCGATCGAAAATGTATGCATTTAAGTGTGATGATATAGACGAGAAAAGAGCAAAAGGATTATCAAAAGCGGTTGTTAAAAAATCATTGACTCTTAATGATTATAAACATGTATTATTTAATAATTCTCAAATGCACTCAACAATGCATTCATTAAGAAGTCATAGTTCCATAAAATTTATCTGGAAACAATCAGCAAAGTACGATTATCCAGTTTTGATGACAAGAGATTTTTATTAGAAGATGGAATTAAATCATATGCTTATGGACATTATAAGATACAAGACATATAATTTCTATGTTTTATACCAAATTACATCTAATTTCATGTAATTTCGTGTGATGTTATCTACTGCTCTACTGTTGAAATGTAACCTAAAATAAATAAAAAAATAAAAATAAAAATGTAAGATCTACCGGGTATGTTAAACAAATTGTTTGAATTCAATTATAATCAACTTTATTTGCATTTGCGTTGTATTGTACTTATAAGAAAATAAATATTGAAATCTTGTCTGATATTTTAGTTATTGATACAACATACCGGAATGGTATAAAATAGCTCGTCAGACATGTCCTCAACCTGCCAAAAAAAAATTAATAATAATAATAAATAAAATAAATTAATGAGGTTGTTTATTGGTGTTGTAAAGTGAGATAAAAATTTATAAAAAGACTAACAATATATCATGCTGTACATTAAAATAAAAAAATATATCTATTAAAGACACTTACAGCCACGAATTGTATCTCCTCAGACTCCAGGTTGATTGTTCGCTGCAAAGCAGGTGATGTTTAATGTAATCAGAAAACAAAACAAAAAAACAACAGTCTATATAGTGATGTTCATATCATAAATGTGCTAGATAAAGTAATTGTAAACTTCAATTAAAAAAGGAACAAATGGATAATTACGTACCATCTCTGGAGGGGACACCATCTGACTTGAGGCGGACGCCTTCACCACCTGGTTTGAGGGAGACATCCCCACCAGGCTTGGAGGAGGCACCCCCACCTGGTTTGAAGCGGACGCTCCTACCACCTGGCTTGGAGGAGGCATCCCCACCTGGTTTGAAGCGGACGCTCCTACCACCTGGCTTGAGGGAGGCACCCCCACCTGACTTGGAGTATAAAAAAAGGAGAATAATATTTGACAGTTTAGTAAATTGTACTCAATTGCGAGAAATCGTTTATCCTTCAAACATCAATTAAATTGATGATATGCCAATACATTCGATACAGTAACCTATTAAACAGACTCATGATCATTTACAGTAGGGGTTGCCACAAAAAACAACAACAACATGGTTATGATAAGAAATCTTACCCCCTTTGCCGGGGAAATATCCTCATACGTGGGAGCAGGTGACTGCAATATATACATATATGTTCTTAGTGTGATGGTGTGATGGTGTGTGTGGTAATATACAGAAATAAAATAAATGAATAATTGCAGAAAAGATACCAAGTAAAATATTTCTGATAAACAAGCATCATAAGTGAGCTCTAAGTTCATCTCTTTCAAGTAGACATTAGGTTGTTCAATAGAATACCTTAAATAATTAAAGTATATGAAAAGAAATGTAATAAAAACTTACCGGATGCATCTCCTTGTCAAATTCCTCTACGGATGCAAAAGCATCCACCATTTTCCTTAGCTCATGAAGAGCTAAGGACACAGATTTATTTTTACGAGTATCACTAATATGAACATAGGTTACCCCCCTAAAGGAGGTAGCCGCCATTTTCTTCCCCTGTCCCACATTCATCATAAATTTGTTTTCTTGACGAACTGGTGCCATTTTGACAAAAATGAATGATGATGTGAAGAGATGAGGGAATTTATAGGATTGTTGAAAAGCATCAGCAAGGGGGCGATCATTTTGACCTATGGACTGTGTAGGGTGGGATGATGGCTGGAGCTGTCATCACGATGCTTTGTTCTTAATACCTTATTAGCCAATAATAACGCTATGAGAGAATTTTGGGTACAGTTTACCTCCGCTCTATTGATATTTCTCTTTACATTACGCTACTCAAAAGAAACAAAGAACACTTTGTGTTCTCTAGCATAGATCTAACTATTGAGGACTTTGACCCAAACTGACACCTCATACGTATCCAAATAATTGTATACGGGTGACTTTTATTATAGATGCAAGTGTGTTGTTATCAATATGATAACGTTTTCTGTACCTGCACAACCACTACCGTCACCACCTTCTCCATCACCTCCCTCAGCTACTCCACCACCGCCTCCACCACCTCCCTCAGCCCAAGCTTTGAGAAGATCGGGAAGACGAGGGAAACCTCCACAGAGATATTCCCCATATACTTTTTATTTTTTGTTGTTTACTTCATATCAGGGAGATAAAGCCTAATGCTATTGTACATTGTGATTTATACTTTACTTATTTTCATGTTGATTTTTTTTAACTTCATATCAGGGAGATAAAGCCTAATGCTATTGTACACTGTGATTTATATTTTTCTTATTTTCATGTTATGTATATACTTTTGATTTTTTTTAACTTCATATCAGAGATATAAAGCCTTATGCTATCGTACACTGTGATTTATATTTTACTTATTTTTGTGTAACCTTAGTCAATGTATAGCTACTTCATTCCATTAATACAATATTTTAAAATTTAACAAGACCAAATTGTGATTTATAATTTACTCATTTTCATACATATATGTTATTATCTTGTTTAAGCTTACATACTCAAAAACATTAAGGATATTCAAATGAGAATTGGTACAGATAACCATAATATAACCAGAAGTCAGGAGATATGCTTTTTGTTTTCAATCAAATAGCTGTGTTTTGATATACACCTGTTTTATATGTTTATACATTTTATGTTTTTACAATTCATAAATCAGGTCGTTTGTGCCAAATGCGTTGTATATATTGTGATTTATTTGTTAATTCTTTCAAAAATAAATAATAAAAAACATTCACGTTTTCATTACAATAAGATCGAACACATCTTAACATTTCTGTAGGGTTGATTTAATGAAATGTAAACGATACATCATCACCTTAAAAGTATGAGGTTATTTGATAAAGAAATTGTGTGAATCCTTTACCGATTTCATAAAAATAGTGAAACTCAAAAGAAGCTAAGAGAGGACAAAACTGTTATATCTTCAAAACCTACTTGGGTGGTCAAAATAAAAGATTATTTAGTAAGTTGCTTGAAAAACCGCCAACCAATAGCCATTGGTCACCTGACTTTTACACCCGATTAAACCGCGCACTAATATTTGCACGCCAAAATGTTAAGACAAAAGTTCTGCGCTATACTACGTAACGCACAGAACTAGTAATTACACCGTCTGTATCTTCGCACAACGCGCGAACGCCGGCACTAGATGGGTACACAGCGGCATTATTGTATGACAAGATTAAAGGATATACTAAATAAGGATTAAGCCGAATATTGTACTAGCTGGTTCATAAAAGGGGGCTTCGGGCAGTATGTTTTATTTAAAATGGTGAAAAAAACGTGAATTTATCTTTGTTCAAAGTCTTTCCTCGAAGCATAATGTTGCCCTCCGAAGAAACATATATGACGCAATTTATTGCGTGGTATACACACTCTGGGTATTTAGTAATAATGAACGTACATGATAGCGAAATCATTGGTTCATAGTAGTGATGCAAACGGATGGCTGAATTGATAAACGAATATATGGTATCTTTTTACATTATTACAACAATAAGCTCTAGAGAGTTATGCAAGTACTAGACGATCAACATTTGAAGTTTGAACAAAATGTATACATATTTTCAATGACAAATCCTCGAGTTATCAAGAAATAGACATTCAATGACATTCTTAAGCGTATACAATGTCTTCTGTAGGAGTTTACGTTCGAATGGAGGGCGCCTTTGCACGTGCTACCCCTCCGGCCTAACATCCGATAAGAATACATATACTATAATAAGCTCTAATTAACCGTTGCATTGAAGGTTTATGGTGACTTTCTCCGAAGAAAATATTGGCTAATTTAGTCTTAAACAATGGTACATTCTGCTTTATTATATGCTAACAGTTCGCAACATAATAACATTTAATTTCTCTTGGACAATTTTGAGTTCGGTGCGAACCGTATGGAACCCGGCCTTCATGGATCCGCTAGCGGTAAGGATATAAAGACGTGAAAGCATGTCGTAATTGCAAAGTTTAGTTTTCTTTTAAACCTGGATGTTCCTACCTGTCTTATATTTGGCAAAGGCCAAATTGAGTGTCCTGGATTGAATACTGACTCGTACCTTTGTCGGTTAGTACAGATTATCACCAAGGAATGATAGATGGTTCTCAATCATTTGAACATAACATATTTGAAAAAAAAAATGTTTGTCGCCAAATAACACGGACTTATAAACCATAATAGGTCCCTGGTAATGATTTTGCCCCGGCTTAACACTTACTTTAACTTATTGAACGTTTGTTAGGTGAGTGTTCATAACTGTTGACCGCAACCTATCAAGCGGTTCGAACATTCAGACTTTTGTAAATACACATAAATTGATGACGTTCAGCGCATCTGTCAAAATCATTTGAGGAACAGTCATACTTTGTATATATTTATTTTCTATTTTCCCACTCAATTCACAAGAAATAAAGATGTTTTCCGGCGGAGGCAACATGGAAAGTATCCTTTCAATGTGTTACGCTTCCAAAAATGTTTTTTAATTCGTTAAAAAGGCTTGATCAATTTGATTTTAGAAGTGAAAGGAACTTGGCTAGAGGAACTCAGGAAGTAGTGTTGTGAAATGCTAGCCAATTATGGCTTGGTTGTATGCTTTTCTATGATCTCATTTTGACTATTATTTTGTTTCCAGTTCTAGAAATGAAAGTCAAGTTATTGGAGGTCAGTTTTAAAAAGTGTTTGGTTTATCACACCTTATATATTTACTGTACATTGACAATAAACTCCTCTTTTAAGATGACACAAATACCTTGGCAATCACGGATCTGCCTTTCCTAATCCCTTCTTTAAAGATGGTTGTACTTATTTCACGATTTGTTCTGGCAAAACTGTGGTTAAGTGTTAGAAAGTTGTAAGAGTGTAGGAAAGGTACGTATACTTCTTGACTCTACATTCAACAGCCTTTGGCATTGTAAAGATTGGAAAAAAAATTCAAAACTTTGCAAGTAAGATTTTCAGTGTATCTTTGTTGTATTTCTATTATCAGACAAAGTACGGTTGTTGACCTATTCCAGGAATATGCTAAGCCTTGCTAATAAACTAATAAATAACAAAATGTACAAGCCAAAGTAGATCTAGGTACATGTATACACACTCAATATACACATTTATTCAGATCTATGTTTGACCACTAACCAAACTCACAGGAGCCCAGGTCGGGAATCGAACCCAGGTCGCCTTGGTGAGAAGCGAGTGTGCTAGCCAGATAACCAGATAGGGTCAGGGTTAGTTAGTAGTCTTGGATTATTAGCTCTTTACTTATACTTTATCTAATATACAATAATTGTGAAGAAAGCTATATGAAATTATTCTGAGTCACACTTGTTGGCACGATGTTGAGTGTGAATGAGATTTCTGTGTTGCTGGGGGGGAGGGGGGAAGTTTGAGAAAAAACACTTGCAAAAACACTTGTTCAACTTGTTGACCACCAGCCACACTCACACTTGCCGAGGCCAGAAATCACACCCGGTTTGCCTTGGTGAAAAACGATAATGCTAACATCTATGCTAACCTGACACCTTTCAACTATTTCACATGCAACAATTAAAGGAACAATATGTTAATTGATTGAATCATTATGTAAATATTAAGACATACACAATAATTTATAAATGGTATTTGATTTAATTAATAAATGATATTTAATTATTCTGCAAAATGTACCTTAACATGTGATCAGAACATTTGTTCAACTTGAAATTTGCTGCGAAAGATTTGGAGCGCAATGCCAAGAAATCAGAAAAGTCAGAAAAAGAAGAAAAGGTCAAGTTAAAAAAGGTAAGGTAAATAGAATATGTATAAAAAAAAATTGTTTTTCAGTGAGATATTAATTTTATGGCATCTTGTGAACACCAAAATTGATATTTTCATGAGTGGTGCAGCCAAAAGATGAAACAAAATTGATTTCTCACTCGAAACAGAGCATTTCTATTCTATCAGTGGTCAAAATTAACACAAGCCTGCAAGCCCTGCACTTGTAAAATGTCTTCCGGGCTTGCTCAAATTCAAATTTTATATAGCAGGGCTTGTTAAAAAATTTGATGCCAAGCAAAAGTATAAGAATTTGGATTGTTCATCAAAAGTTTTAATTTCGATGACTTTTCTATGTTTTAACTCATTTGAAATGACATTTACTGTTTGTTATCTGAAAAGCATGCCAAATTTATTGGTGACATAATGTCATTTTGAAAGTGACATCGTCAATATTTTGCACATAGTAAGTCGGTACTTACATTTTGTTTGGATAGCAGAATGGGCCAAAATTTTAAACAGTGAATGTAATCCATATGTTATTTTATTGATTTGAAAATACATATATGCTTGATTTATTTGATCACCCTGGTGCACCCTGTTTTTTTTTGGTAACACCCTTCTGCTCTAATAGAGACCAGCATGGTCACTTTTCTGGTCATGGGTATAATAGCATTGGTAGTCTTCTGCCTTCAGATATTTAAATACAAAATACTGTCAAATATTGCTATTGTTTTGATTTAAACTTATCACAAGATAATTAATACATACACACATTTGCCAGTATAACATCAATGTAACACAGTCCCTAAGGTAGTTCTTCACTGTGTGACAAAATGTCCCCTTTTCATTCTTAGGATCCTCTCCCTCTTCTGCAGTACCCTGTCCTGTCTAAAACCTGGCCATAACCCTAACATGTGTTGTAAATATTTTCACTGTTTTGATTACTGTAATAATTGTATGGTAGTAAAAGATTGTGATATTTGATTGTAGTTATGATTAACCATTTTACAGGCTATTCAAAAAGGTAACCTGGAAGGTGCTAAGATTCATGCAGAGAACTCCATCCGACAGAAAAACCAGGCCCTGAACTATCGTCGCATGAGCGCAAGAATAGATGCAGTCAGTGCAAGAGTGCAATCAGCCCTCACCATGAAACAGGTACACAAATAATGTTTTATACACACATTAATGTATATACTAGCTCTCTGCATACTTTTTTGAAAATAGTTTTCACGTCTATTTACTTTAATTGAATCATGCAATCATTATGTCATGCAATTAAATTTTAAGTAACATGTTAATCTCTCTCAGGAAAGGAATTCATATATATCTATGACGCTTGTTTTCCAATCCCATGTTTTTTACATATATAACATGTATGTTGGGTTGTTTATAATGATGTGAGACTATTTCTCAATATCAAAATAAACTTAACCTTGTTGTCTTCTTTGTGTTTCAGGTGACAGGATCCATGGCAGGAGTTGTGAAATCTATGGAGTCTGCAATGAAATCCATGAATCTTGAAAAGGTATTCCTTTATGATAGTTAAATGCTAGCCAGTTTAATGCTAGCAAGTTTACAATTTAATGCTAGCCAGTTTAATGCTAGCCTAATAAGAGTTCCCTCCAGGACTGAAAAAGGGCATAGCATTTTTCCCCAATAGGGCACATAGAAGCTTGTCAATTTTTAAAATATACCTAAAACGGCTTATATGGCACCCTAGTTTAATTGCGATATTAGTTCTGTTACGTTTTTACTCTAAAGCAGATGCCTTGGGATTTTGGGACGTACGGTGTTTGAGATTTTTAAAAAAAACATAAGTTGAAATCAGAATTGTGGAGTTCACAATAAATACAATTTTTTATAGAAAATGATTTTCAATGTAAAAAATGCTAGCTTTAATTCTAGCCTTGATCTAAATAGCATTTAGTTCTACAAACAAAATTATTTACTCATATGAAATATTGCTCAAGAATTTCTTCAAAATTATAACATTTTACCTGTACAAAGCTGATTACTTCATTGTATATTTTGTCAGCCTCTAATCTGAAAAACTGCTAATTTTTGTCACAATTTTTCACCTGTATGAGGATGATTACTTCACAGTATATTTTTTCAGGTCTCTTAGTTGATAAATTGCTCAAAGTTTTTTCACAATAATAACATTAAAACTTTACATGTATATTTTTTCAGGTCTCTTAGTTGATAAATTGCTCAATTTTTTCACAATTATAACATTAAAACTTTACATGTATATTTTTTCAGGTCTCTTAGTTGATAAATTGCTCAATTTTTTCACAGTTATAACATTAAAACTTTACATGTATATTTTTTCAGGTCTCTTAGTTGATAAATTGTTCAATTTTTTCACAAGTATAACATTAAAACTTTACATGTATATTTTTTCAGGTCTCTTAGTTGATAAATTGTTCAATTTTTTCACAAGTATAACATTAAAACTTTACATGTATATTTTTTCAGGTCTCTTAGTTGATAAATTGCTCAATTTTTTCACAAGTATAACAGTAAAACTTTACATGTATATTTTTTCAGGTCTCTTAGTTGATAAATTGCTCAATTTTTTTCACAAGTATAACAGTAAAACTTTACATGTATATTTTTTCAGGTCTCTTAGTTGATAAATTGCTCAATTTTTTCACAATTATAACATTAAAACTTTACATGTATATTTTTTCAGGTCTCTTAGTTGATAAATTGCTCAATTTTTTCACAATTATAACATTAAAACTTTACATGTATATTTTTTCAGGTCTCTTAGTTGATAAATTGTTCAATTTTTTCACAATTATAACATTAAAACTTTACATGTATATTTTTTCAGGTCTCTTAGTTGATAAATTGTTCAATTTTTTCACAAGTATAACATTAAAACTTTACATGTATATTTTTTCAGGTCTCTTAGTTGATAAATTGCTCAATTTTTTCACAATTATAACATTAAAAATTTACATGTATATTTTTTCAGGTCTCTTAGTTGATAAATTGCTCAATTTTTTCACAATTATAACATTAAAACTTTACATGTATATTTTTTCAGGTCTCTTAGTTGATAAATTACTCATTTTTTTCACAATTATAACATTAAAACTTTACATGTATATTTTTTCAGGTCTCTTAGTTGATAAATTGCTCAATTTTTTTCACAAGTATAACAGTAAAACTTTACATGTATATTTTTCAGGTCTCTTAGTTGATAAATTGCTCAATTTTTTTCACAAGTATAACAGTAAAACTTTACATGTATATTTTTTCAGGTCTCTTAGTTGATAAATTGCTCAATTTTTTCACAATTATAACATTAAAACTTTACATGTATATTTTTTCAGGTCTCTTAGTTGATAAATTGCTCAATTTTTTTCACAAGTATAACAGTAAAACTTTACATGTATATTTTTTCAGGTCTCTTAGTTGATAAATTGCTCAATTTTTTTCACAAGTATAACAGTAAAACTTTACATGTATATTTTTTCAGGTCTCTTAGTTGATAAATTGCTCATTTTTTTTCACAATTATAACATTAAAACTTTACATGTATATTTTTCAGGTCTCTTAGTTGATAAATTGCTCAATTTTTTTCACAATTATAACATTAAAACTTTACATGTATATTTTTTCAGGTCTCTTAGTTGATAAATTGCTCAATTTTTTTCACAATTATAACATTAAAACTTTACATGTATATTTTTTCAGGTCTCTTAGTTGATAAATTGCTCAATTTTTTTCACAATTATAACATTAAAACTTTACATGTATATTTTTTCAGGTCTCTTAGTTGATAAATTGCTCAATTTTTTCACAAGTATAACAGTAAAACTTTACATGTATATTTTTTCAGGTCTCTTAGTTGATAAATTGCTCAATTTTTTTCACAATTAAAACATTAAAACTTTACATGTATATTTTTTTCAGGTCTCTCAACTTATGGACCGGTTTGAGACACAATTTGAGAACCTTGATGTTCAGTCACAAGTCATGGAGAACACAATGTGTAACTCATCCACGCTGTCCACACCACAAGGTCAAGTCGACAGCCTCATGCAGGAAGTTGCAGATGAGGCTGGGTAAGTAAATTAAATACATTGCCGAATTTCTTGATGGTTATCTTATTTCGTATTAACTTAAGGCGTCACAAAAAATGTTTGTGTCAGGTCTCTGTCCTTTAGTAGATTTTTGCACCTTACCCCCCATTAATATTGCCAGCAGACAGATATTTTCGAGTATTAATATTTTCTCCTTTTGGGATAAATTTTCAATGTCCTGTTAGAAAAGTCTTATAAATGTACCTAGAGAAATAAAAAACACGACATGTACATCTGTATCTACCTTATTTTTATTTTGCAGTGAAACTTGTATAGACATATTTATTTTTAAAAAGACTTGTGTGTATTTCTCATGAGTATATAAAATACAAAATACAGCTGACTGTACGTGAACAAAAATGGTATTAACCATTTATTTTGTGTTAAATATTGTTGCAGAACATTTACTACTAAACACAAATATTCAAATAACTTGTTTTGCTATTCCAGTTTGGAGCTGAACATGGATCTGCCATCTGCCGAGCCATCTACTGTTGGCCAGTCCACAGCGGCTGCATCAGGGGAACAGGTAAATATATGATGGATTCAGTCGAGCCCTGTTGCCTCGATATCGCTTGGCTCGATTTCCTCATTGGCTCAAACTGAATGTAAAGGATCGAATTGTTTTACAGTTTTTTAATATTCCCACCTGGCTCGATATTCACGAGGATTGAAATTTTCTGGCCAGTGCCTGGGGTATTAAGCCAATGGGTTTCGACTGTATTTAGAATTTTGTAATTTTTTTTGCTTTTAGATCGATATTTACTTCACTAATTGATCAAAGAAAGCAATAACTTGTGGCACAGACGGGTGAAAAGTATCTTAATATCTTAAGACCACAAGTGTCAGAAATAAATTTTGATCCTATGCCGATTAAAGAAAAAGATCTTTTTTTTATTCTAAAATTTAAAAATATTTTTTTTGTATGTATTTAAAAAATGCATGAGAAATATATAACCTCATAAAGTCATTGTGATGATGTCATTTCCAAATTTTCAACCCTAAATCGTAAAGAACGCTTTTATTAAGCAACACAGGAACTGAAATTTCTAAAAGCAATGAAATTATAAGCAAGGATTACATGATATTTTTCCAATGAGCATAAAAGGAAATACATTTAATATGTGTTTTTCGGTAGTTTATACAGATTTATCAGTGAAATAAAATTGATATTTCACTGTTTCAAACATAAAAAAGTTAATTTGATATTTTTCACTGTTTTGAAATTTAAGCCTGCTCTCAGTTATAAATCAAACATCAGCATGAACAAGGCAAGGACACAATTTCAACAAATTTATTTCCGAAATGACGTTACGTGCACATATAGTGTGGCATGTTTTTCTAAATGAATTTTATTTCCAATTTTATGCTTATAATAAAAAGATAATTTTTCGTTTCAGTGTAAGATAGCAATATATTTCACCTCATGAACATCGAAAGTCAATTTTGGGGAAATACAAATTTTGGTGCTAACTCTGTGAAATATATTACGATCTTTAGAAACAAACAATTATCCTCTATATTAATTCATAACCACTGTATGATTTTCTTTTCTCAGGATGAGTTGTCACAGAGATTGGCCAAGCTTCGACAGATGTGATTCATGAACAAATGGGACAATCAGTGTCGAGATTTCAATATGTGCAAGAGCACTGTAGATCAGAAAAACAAAACAAATTGTGTCGCATCAAACTTACTCTTTAAACCTAGCATTTAAACCTACTACAGTCACCGAAATCGTCTTTTTGATGGACCATCCCAAAATCATACTTTACTTCTTGGCATAAAAAATGAAACTAACCGTGCTATGTAAAAATCAGGACTTGAACAAGCTCTGCCAAAATTTGCAGGACTTGTGCTAAGTTCGATCACAGTTTTTATCAGTGAATGATTTTTCTATACTCTTATAGAAGTGGAAATTTTCACTCTGGAATATATAGATATTGTACATACAATGCATTAACAATTTAGTTACTACTATTATGGTAAGAATACCATTAATAGTGTGGTATCAATTCTTCATATACTGTTAAGAGTCTAGTATATGTTTTTTAACAATATTTGAATTATATCATTGACTTTTTTATCTATCAAACTGTAATGCTATTCTAATACCAAAGCCGTTATACTGGTATAAATGAATGCAATATTGTTTCTAATATATTCATGTTATGAAAAATATGGTTTAAAGGCAGCCAAGCATATAAAAGTAAATTATACATTGCTCATCATTTGGATTTGATAACATTATCAGTGCTAAAGTTGCAAAATGACAACAAAAAGGAAACACCTCTTGTGAAAAGTCTAACTCTATATGCCCAGTTCTAATTTTAGAATGGAAATTCTACATAAACCGTAAAAAAATAGTACCAAATATATCTAAAAAAAAGATCATTTTGATTCTAGCCAGAAATTGACCCGCCATTTCTTTACTTATTATTTTGAGGGAATTATGCCAATATATGCTTTTTCTGTCATTATCTATTTGCTTTATTAAATTCTTTTATATCTTTATAAATGAGCTTGGCTGCCTTTAAATGCCATTAAAAAGTTAATTGACAATGTCATCATTTGATTTGGCTAAGGCCATATAGAATAGAATCATTGCCATTAAAGAAGTTGCAAAAATTACTAAAAATAATTGGTTAAGTTTAATTATATGTTCATGTTCATGCATCATTCAAACATGGCAACAACATGCAATACCAAGGGAAGCAACTACAGTGCGGATAGCGATACCAAGGGAAGCAAGTCAGTCGTGTGTTTCGGAAAATGCCGACCAGAGACTAGTTTGTAACAAGATTACCAGCATATGAAACTGATTTATTTTTAATAATATATTGTACAACACTTAAAAATTATTGATCTTTATTATCATTATGCAATAATTAGGTTTCAAATATGATTCAGTTCTATTTTAAAGGACCAGCCAATGCTTTTTGTATTTGAACAAAAATAAGATGATGACTTTGTGTACATGTTGACCTGTGCATTAATTGTGTGAATTTTTGTCAGATTTTAAGGTGGTCTTTTTGTACAAAATATACATGTTGGTCTTGGAATACCTAGGTACATAGTCAATATCAAAATGTTGATACAATTGTACAATAATTAGTAGTGATACTTATAAATGATATATGTGTACATTGTCCATAATTCTTGACTTCTCTTGAATAACTTTCAATATGTGATTGTTGATATATTGTTTTGTTGTAACTTGTGAATAGTGAAACTGGTTTATATGATTTTTTGTATCTGAAAGTAATGAATAAATGATGATATGTTGTAATTTTATATTTACTGAATTATTTCCAAATGAGCAAACCTCAGCTTTATAGATTAATTGTCATGAAAAATATATAATAGTACCCAAACATGTCAAGCCACATAAAGTTTCGCAATAATTTCAAAACTGTCAGTTACAGCATCATGAAAACATCGCATACTATTTTCAAAATGATGTTCTGACTTGACTTTCTATTTATGCATGTAAGCTTTCATTTAAATGTGAAACCCAAGTGCAGTGAGCTTAACTGTTGTCTCAATGGCGGTTCTGTGTATGTGCGTGCGTGTGTGCGTGCGTGCGTGCGTGCGTGAGTGAGTGCGTCCGTCCGGACTGAATTTGTCTGGGCTGTATCTTGACCATGCATTATTGGATTTTTCAAAAGAAAATGACATGAAAGTTCACCATGGGGATGCAGCGTGCCACGCACAAGACGCAGGTCTGTTCCACCCAGAAGTAATTATCGTCAAAATAAGTACTGTTGATAGGGCTGGTCTGGAACTGAGCCCTGTTCGGGCTGTATCTTTACCATGCATTATAGGTTGTTTTTTTAAAAACACACACTTTCCATGCAGGTTCAACATGCTGAGGCGTAGTTTCGCATATACACGTATTTTTTAACTCAATGTTATGCACCAGTCAATTGTAACCACGCCCCTCCCCCCGCCCCCAGGTCCGGGGGTATACCGTGGATAGCCGGGGAAATGGGCCGTGTTTTTACCTTCCAGGTGGCCCCGCAGTGCCGGTGACTGCGGTGGTTTTGTCTTCACGCCAAATATAGCGGGAAATTGACATTATCTAGGGTCCCTTGGGTACGGGGGCATATGGCGGGGGTTTTGCCAGCAGATCGTCCCCGCAGGGTGGAGATTTTGGCCGGGCTTGGTTGGACCGAAAGTCAAAGTCCCCGCAATTCCCCGGACCTGGGGGGGGGGGGCGTGGTTACAAATGACTGGTGCATTATTCTGTGTTAAAATTGCATGGTAGAGCATTCAGTATGTGTCAAAGACTCTTTGAACGGGCTCGACATGCCGCCATTTGGCGTCTAGTTCGAGATCGTGTGTACATGTATTGCTCTGAATTTGTTGTATTGAAAAATAACTAATTTGGCTACCCAATAGCTAGGGCCCATCGTTCAGAACTTAAAGGGACTATACGCCAGATTGGCAATAAAAAAATTCGGTAACGAATCTCAGGACAATTATTTAATAAAATGTTTTACTCTTTGATATCATAATTGTAAAAATATACCAAACTGTAAAAAAAATCGGGTCAGAACAAAAGCTTATCCTAAACGATTGGATTTAAGCTATTCACACTACTTGGTAATATCACATGATGACATCGACTAGCCAATCACGCATAAGGAATGAATTCTACTAGGTAGACATACCTAGTAATCTTTTTAAATGGAAAAAAAAAACACGAAAAAAATGCGAAAATAAATAAATTGTAAACTATGTGGTACTTCAGTTAGTAAGTTCAATGCATTGTACATATCGATACCAAGTTTATGTCAGTGTTCGATAATTTTCTTTCTTTTTCCCGCTATATTAGCATACGGAGTGCAGCCCTTAACAACGTTAAGTTAACAACGTTGTTTACGGAATCATTGGTGATGTTTAAAGGTGAAATATTTAATATATAATTGTTTTTCGTCCAGCGTTGTAAAAACTCATGAGCATGTCACCCTGATCTACGCCGCCCATGTGTGTATTGTAATACCGGACCACATCTGGCTTACCGTTGACCTCTCTGGCCGCACCGGCTTCCGTCTTCCGTGGTCTCGGAATGCGGCCACGAGTACAGGGCCCTGTCTGGCATATACTGTGGTCCCTGGGATCGGTGTTGCCTTTTTTTATGATTTTGGGCATTTGTCTATTGCTCTTTAGAGTTTCTGATATAAGAACATGTACATGCCATACACTTAGACAACCTGACTGATTTGTATAGTTTGAACGCACATTGGTCGAGTGATAGAGTAATAAATGACCGTTTGAGAAAAAGTCATGATCGAAGATAAACTTTGTGTACGTGTGTTTGAGCGTATACGTAGGTTCATGTGTGTGTGCGTGTGCGTTAGTTTAGTTTAGTTTATTCTGTTTATCCTCCAAAATGTGAGGAGAAGTAGAGCTTATGTAACTTATACTCATACACAAATATATACAATACAATACAAAATATAGACATATAAAATAACATCAATGCAAACAAAAACATTGTGCTGTGGTTACAATGGCATTTATTGTCAATTTATATTTCTTGCAAAATTTGACACAACAATAAAAGCACTGGAATCGACATTCGTCAGTGATGTCGAGATCGGTAAATCCTCTTAACATATCAACAAGTTGATGGTTCAGATTTAATAAAATCCAGCGTCTAAATTGTTCTTCAACTAAGAGGTTTATAAGTTTGGACCATAGCCGGCATCGTTCATTTCATTTCATTATGGACAAAAGAACACCTTATGCAGAACAAAATTTAATTTCATTAGTTGTTGCATCACAATGATAGCAACGAATTTGTTTGGAAACACGGAAGACTTAGAAAATTTTGTTAAGTATGAGGTAAGTTCGTATTTACCGACTAGAATACTAAAAAATATATATATCCGGGATTAATCCCTGAGCTTTTATAGTTTGTGATATAAACGATAAAAGTCTGTTGACAAAAACATTTTTAAATTTCATATTTGGATCAGCGTGACATAATTGACATAAGAATGCTGTTTTTTTCGAATCAATGATATTTTGAATTGGTTGGATTTCAAGACAACTGAGTACAAAGTGTGTGCTCTTAATGGATCCACTTAATGCATTGCCGGTGTATTCGTTCCAAGGGGAGCAACTGGTTCGAAGTGACACCGCTCCAGAGTTCGCTCCCGTATAGAGCGGCTGAGAGAACTTTCGTTTCGTAAATGCGTTTTCAGGTGATTGGGTTTCGTCCGTTTTTACCGATTCCGCAGTTTGTCACACTGAAAGAACGTTTGTCGAAGCTTATGGCAGCTTTCTGTAATGATTTCCTTGATATTTAATTGTTTATTACAAAGTATTCCAAGGTTCACTGGTGATATGAATCGGATTCCGGATAAAAAAATATATTAAAAAGTGAAGAAGTGAATCGCCAAGTTTCCATGTCCTAGCTAGGGCTCTTTTTATTTCCATTAAATACTAAAACTTTACATTTTGATGGATTATAATAATATCTTTCCTTTCCGGCATGGTGAAAACAGACATCTAAAAGTTCGTCGAGACCCCTTTATACATTAGAAATAATGACCATATCGTCAGCTGACGTAGGGCATGCGCACACCATGTTATGTATCTTAAAGCTGCTGTTGCAGGCGTCAATCTTATGTAGTAAATCATTAAAAACGAGGGTATAAAATTGCGGACTACAGCATTGGCCTTGGCGAGTGCCTTGTATGATCGGGAAAAATTCAGACGAAAATCCGTTGGTTTTGACACAACTGAAACTATTTTCAATATCGATTTTAATATTTTAAATAGAGAAATATCAACCCCGGTTCTGAACAACTTAAGAAGAAGCGAAGATAGCCAAGCCACCTTGGGAGGGGTTTAACTGTATAGAACCGTCTTTTACAAAAGGTTTAAAAAGTGTGAACTATAACAACCCTTGACATATTCATGAGATTATTGAAACGATTCAATGTTTTCATTTATAATTATAGTGCAACTCTTTTGTCAAAACGTCAATAGAAAGAGAGCTTCAAACACACTACACAATGCATCATATCTAAGTGTGTGTTTATGTTAACGCGTGTTCAACGTGTTGAAGGGTCAGTATTTAACGAATGCACTTCGACGAATTTCTAATTGGCCACCATATAAAATATGATGCTATGTGACATTTTTCATCAATAAACCTAATGTTTGGTAATTTTTGTATTGTACACACCAATCTATCGATTTACTCAAAGAAAACACGTACTCATGTATAAAATCATACATGCGGAACGGTATGTGCGAAAATAGACTTGTATACGAGTTTCTCGTGCATGGCATGGTAGTTTTCGAATATGGTGGGAATGAATTCTCCGTGGATCGTCTTTTATGAAAAACATTAAATATGGCGAGAATGAGCATTGCAGAACGCGCGCAAGCCGCCGGAATGGTTCGTGCCGGCATCTCCACCAGACAGGTATGTCGTTATAAAAGTTGCAATATGTGTTATATTTTGTTATTTAGTGCAAAATATTGACAGAAACATGTTTGTTTATATCAATCTGTACGTGATTCTTATTTACGTAAAGACAGTCGTAAACAATTCCACGAGTTGAAACTGATTGGATTGAAAACTCAAATTGTACCCATTCAAGGCAACATGAACGCGATGGGGTATCAGAATGACGTCATTCGGCCGGTTCTTCGACCTCATATCTGTGCCAATCGCGGTATGATGTTGGCACAGGATAACGCGGTTGAAAGCACACAAGTTATGCTTGTAGCAAACAACGTGCAACCACTCCAATGGCCTGCAAAAAGTCCAGATTTGAATTCGATCGAGCACGTGTGGGACCTTTTGAAGCGCAAGGTGCGTGGCCAGTCGATGCAACCAAATCTCAGAGTGCTCGCGCGTGTTATTCATCAGATTTGGGCAGCCATTCCGAACAGTATCTTCACAGATACATTATAGCAATGAGGACAATGTGCCACGCTGTAATCGGCATAGCAATGGGCATACAAATTATTAAAACAAAATCAAATACGACGTGATTTGATTTTTCAGTTTTTGTTTTAAGAGTGTCAATGTTAACCCTCTCTCCCTGTTCCCTAGATCATATTTCAATGACGTTTTGTTTTACGTATTATGAATACATCGTATTAACCTTATATATATATTTGGTTATTTGTATTTTATCCGAATGCGTTTCCTTAAATATGATAAAAACTAGATGGCCAATTAGAAATTCGTCGTTGTGTAGAACTGACCCCGGCCGTTAATTATTCAATGTTCATTCGTTGCGTGAAAAATGACCCTTTGAAAGTTGATCAAGGGTTCTATTCACTATTTTACTTAGTCAATCAAATGATCATGCATTGCATTAAAACGCTGGCGGATTGGTGTATATTTTTGTGTAGAAGGGAGTTCTGTTCTGTTCTGTTCTAATTTGTTTCTTTTGGTAAGGTTACCTGGTAATCTTATAATTACTTTCGCGAGCTTTAAATCAGTCACGTGTTTCAAGGTGTTCGGTCATTTTTAGAGGGGAAAATTTAAATTGAAAGCAAGTGTTCAGATTAAAGACTATCTTACTTGCTTTATTCAATCGTCAGAAAGTCAGTGTTTGTTTTTTATTCATTTATGCCATTATTTTTAATCGCATTGATGTGAATCTTATGTGCATTTAGCAGATTTTAGTTTAAACATACATGTTCATGAGTATAATCTGTGGTATATTGTAATGTTGAAGGTCTGGTTTAAATTACTAAGTAGTATTGTCATCATTTATCTTTTTCAGAAGAGCTAGGTATTTCTGCACAAGGGACACGTTGACGGTAGCAGAGTAAACACAGTGACGTCTGGCGTCCAGTGAAATGTTCTTGCGTGTTATAGATAAACAGTCTTCAACAGATATGTGAGTAAACAGCCTTTTATAATTGATTGCGATTCAGAAATTGCAGTCATCTTTAAAATTTATTTTATTTCCTTGTGTCAATTTTGTTCTTGAAGTACATGCAGTTTTGTTTTATCATTTGTACATGAATGTTGATCTTATTTGAGATATGCAGGATTTTTTCAGAAAGACGAATATGACTATTTATTTAATAATACGTGTAATAAACATTTCAGGAAGACCTATATTCACATATGTATGTGTTTTGTACTGGTGTAGGTACTCTGATAGGCTCACTTTAGTTTTCGATGTTGAAGTGGTGGGACATTTTATTTGCTTTAACCAGTCAGCACCAGGTTCACACCCGGGATCGTTGTACGGACGTATGCACCTTGTGTTGTCATGGTGTCGATGCCAAAGTGGATACCATTAGAGACTCACTCGCAAGACTTTGGGTTTATATGCATTTGTGACAGAAACTGAGAAAAACACAGTGACTTATTGTGTAAGGACTTGGCAAATGAAAATGGATTTTAAGTTGGTGGAAAGTTCCATTTGTTATAACTATCCTGTTGGTTATGCTATACAGAGACTGCCATTTTGACCATATCGCAATTAAAGTGATCACTAGATTCGAACCCGGGCTCGTTGTGCGGACGTTCGACCGACGGATTACCATGGTAACCATGCCGGAGAGATACAGGTGCGAGTACATTTTCAACGGATACGTGAGCAGAAATACCCTTTGTTTGTTTGTTACTCATTAAGAAATTGTAGTTACCTTTTTTGTTATTTTAGCTTTGCTAGTTTTTCAATTTGAGTTTTTAGATAACTGCAGTTTTCTATCATTTGTACACGGACGACGGTGAGATATTCATTACAGAATTTCAGGATATCGTCCATAAAAAGGAAAAAATTTACAATTACATGTTGTTGTTTTTTTCACTGGTAGAAGTATATAAACTTACTTGACTTCCGGGTAGTGGAGCAGTCTATTTGCCATTTTCAAATGTAAACTATATATACAGTACAGTACTCACGAAGTAAGTGTACTGTAGCCTTTAACAGTTATGCCCCTTAGAAGTTGTAACTCAGTCTGGGGGAAAAAGACACACACAAATAATAAGCAAGAACACAAAGATAAACCGGTAAGTTCACATAGAAAATTATATATTGGTATACAAACATAAAGGACCATTATCAGAGTGATATTTGTAACATATTTTGTGGTGTCATTTTTGTTGTAAATAAGTAAAAAAATAATGTTTTATGCATTTTTCTCAAACCGCTAGAAACGCTTTTAGCCATAAAACATTTAATTTTCGAACGGAAATATGAAAATCTAGGATCTGATCTTTTCTCAGCAGTCTTATAACAATGGTTTGCAGATATTTACGCAAAAATGGCTCATTCTAAGACAAAAAAATAACAAGTTGACAAAACGGTAAATCTGTGAGAGTGCAGATTTAATGGCTTGTTCATTTTCAAATAAAACAATCCATGGGGGTTGTTGATTGGGCTTGGATTGAAATTTTGATTTTATCCATTTTCTTGTACTTTTAAACTTTTTGTTAATGAGTTTTGTCAGTCGCCATTTTACATAAATCCAAAATAAGGCGTCTCTGTATTTGAAACACCAAGTGTTTTTCTTGCACTATTCTCTTTCTGCACTATTCTCTTTCTGCACTATTATGCACCAGTCCATTGTAACCAAGCCCCCCCCCCCCCCCAGGTCCGGGGGTATACCAGGGAAATGGGCTGTGTTTTCACCTTTCAGGTGACCCCGCAGTGCCGGGTGAATGCGGTGGTTTGTCTTCGCGAAAAATATAGTGGGGAATTGGCCTTACCTAGGGTCCCTGGGGTGCAGGGGCATTTGGCAGGGATTTTACCATCTGTTCGTCCCCGCAGGTTTGGAATTTACCCGGGGTTGGCTGGACCGAAAGTCAAAGTCCCTGCTATTCCCCGGACCTGGGGGGCTGTGGTTACAATTGACTGGTGCATTATACGACTCTGCTTTGTATACATGTAATTTCAAGGATTTTTTTGACAATATTTTATTTGCAATTGATGATTGCAAAGGCCTAAAACATTTATGTTTATATTTTGAATTTTAAAATATTTAGAAAAGCTCAGACCTGCAACTTATTTTATGATGGGAATTTGCAGTTTTAATAGTTTCTGATTTTATCCAGATGACGGAGTTTGAAAAAAAACTATTTTGTATTAATGAAATCAAAGTTGTTGTTAATTACATTTTAGCTCAACTATTTAAAGAAGGAGGGCTATACTACTTGCCCCAGCGTCTGTGTTGGCGTCCAGTTAAAGTTTAAGGACAAGTTGGGATTTTAACTTATTACTCCAATACCCTTTATTTAAATCACTGAATACTTCACACAGTTGTTCAGGCCCATCACACAATGAGGTTAGATAACTCCATATTATACTTTATTGTAATTATATACATTTGTCAATGAAGTCACAATTGTTGATGATTACTTTTGCTAATTGAGTTAAAACCCCATTATTGAGTACAAATAGGAATACTTGTGTAATGTGTATTATAAATTGAATTGTGGTACTTATACTGACCAAAAAAATGATGTATAAGAGGTTTGGAATTCATATACATATAGTGATTTAGTGATTGCGGGTGGCAGTTTTAATAGTTCCTGCTTGTATTGGATGTTGGAAGTTTGAAAAAACTGTTGCATATCAATGAAATGGAAGTTGTTGATTTTTTTGCTATTTTAGTTAAAACCCCATTATTGAGTACAAATAGGAACATAAAAAAAAACTGTTATGTGTCAATTAGGTGGAAGTTGTTGATGACTTTTGCTAAATGAGTTAAAACCTCATTATTGAGTATAAATAGGATCATAATACTTGTGTTATGTGTATTATAAATTGAATTGTGGTACTAAAATATACTGACAAACAACTTAATGTATAAGTCAGGTTTAGAATTTTAACATAGTGATTTAGTGATTGCCAACAGCAGTTTTAATAGTTTCTGCTTGTATTGGCAGTTTGAAGTTTGAAAAAACTGTTATGTATCAATAAAGTGGAAGTTGTTGATGACTTTTGCTAAATGAGTTAAAACCCCATTATTGAGTACAAAAAGGAACATAATACTTGTGTTATCTGTATTATAAATTGAATTGTGGTACTAGAATACTGACAAACAACTTGATGTATAAGTCAGGTTTGGAATTTACATAGTGATTTAGTGATTGCGGACGGCAGTTTTAATAGTTTCTGCTTATAATGGGAATTGGAAGTTGGAAAAAACTGTTACGGTATATATCAATTAGGTGAAAGTTGTTGATTACTTTTGTTGATTGAGTTAAAAACCCATTATTGAGAACAGTATACTCAATGTGCTGTGTATTATGAATTGCATTGTGGTATTTAATATACTGGCAGACAACTTGATGTATAAGAGGTTTTGAATTTACATAGTGATTTAGTGATTGCGGACAGCAGGTTTAACAGTTTCTGCTTATATTGAGAGCTGGAAGTTTGAAAAAACTGTTACAGAATATAACAATAAAGTGGAAATTATTGATAACTTTTTGCTAATTGAGTTAAAACCTCATTATTGAGTACAAAAAGGAACATAATACTTGTGTTAGGTGTATTATAAATTGAATTGTGATACTTAATAATACTTACAAACAACTTGATGTATAAGAGGTTTGGAGTGATTGCAGACGGCAGTTTTAACAGTTTCTGCTTATATTGGGAGTTGGAAGTTGGAAAAAACTGCTATATATCAATGAAGTGGAAGTTGTCGATTACTTTTGCTTATTGAGTTAAAACCCCATTAGTGTGTACAAGAAGGAACATAATACTTGTGTTATGTGTATTGTAAATTGAATTGTGCTACTTTTACTAATAAAAAACTTGATGTATAAAAGGTTTGGAATTTACATAGTGATTTAGTGATTGCAGACGGCAGTTTTAACAGTTTCTACTTATATTGGGAGTTGGAAGTTTTAAAAACTGTTCGGTATCAATGAAATGGAAGTTGTTGATTATTTTGCTAATTGAGGTAAAACCCCATTATTGTGAACAAATAGGAACATAATATTTGTGTTATGTGTATTATAAATTGAATTGTGGTACTTGAGAATACTGACAAACAACTTCATGTATAAGAGGTTTGGAATTTACATAGTGATTTAGTGATTGCAGACGGCAGTTTTAACAGTTTCTGCTTATATTGGGAGTTGGAAAAAACTGTTTTATATCAATTAGATGGAAGTTGTTGATTACTATTGCTAAATGAGTTAAAACCCCATTATTTAGTACAAATAGGAACATAATACTTGTTTAATGTCTATTATTTATTCAATTGTGGTACTTATACTGACAAACAACTTGATGTATAAATCAGGTTTTGAATTTACATAGTGATTTAGTGATTGTGGACAGCAGTTCTAATAGTTTCTGCTTATATTGGGAGTTGGACAAAACTGTTTTATATCAATTAGATGGAAGTTGTTGATTACTATTGCTAAATGAGTTAAAACCCATTATTTAGTAAAAATAGGAACATAATACTTGTGTTATAAAATTGTAGTTTAATAAATTAAATTGTGGTACTTATACTGACAAACAACTTGATGTATAAGTCAGGTTTGGAATTGACATAGTGATGTAGTGATTGTGGATGGAAGTTTTAATAGTTTCTGCTTATAATGGGAGTTTAAAGTTTGAAAAAAAATGTTATTGTATCAATGAAGTGGAAGTTGTTGATTCCTTTTGCTTATTTGGGTTAAAAACCCATGATTGAGAATTGAGTATGATTGGGAACAATATAATCAGTGTGCTGTGTATTATAAATTGAATTGTGGTACTTATACTGGCAAACAACTTGATGTATAAGAGGTTGGGAATTAAGTGATTGCTGACAGCAGTTTTAATAGTTTCTGCTTTTATTGGATGTTGGAAGTTTGAAAAAACTGTTGTATATCAATGAAATGGAAGTTGTTGATTTTTTTTTGCTAATTGAGTTAAAACCCCATTATTGAGTGCAAATAGGAACATAATATTTATGATATGTGTATTTTAAATTGAATTGTGGTACTAAAATACTGACAAAGAACTTCATTTATAAGAGGTTTGGAATTAACATAGTGATTTAGTGATTGCGGACGGCAGTTTTAACAGTTTCTGCTTATATTGGGAGTTGGAAGTTTGAAAAAACTGTTATGGTATATATCAATGAAGTGGAAATTATTGATTACTTTTGCCAACTGAGTTAAAACACCATTATTGAGTGCAAAAAGGAACATATTACTTGTGTTATCTGTATTATAGATTGAATAACTTATACTGACAAACAACTTGATGTTTTAGAGGTCTGGAATTTACATCAATTAAATTTAATTGTGGTACCAGTTGTAGTCAACAAAAAAACTTGATGTATAAAAGGTTTAGAAAGTAATTTAGTGATTGCAGCTGGCAGTTTTAATAGTGTCTGTTTGAATTGGATGTTGGAAGTTTGAAAAAACTGTTGCATATCAATGAAATGGAAGTTTTCGATTAATTTGCTAATTGAGGTAAAACCCCATTATAAAGTGCAAATAGGAACATAATACTTGTGTTATGTGAATTATAATATGAATTGTAATACTAATACTGACAATCAACTTGATGTATTAGAGGTTTTAAATTTACATAGTGAATAGTGAGCGCTTTTATCCATGTATTGTTATGTTTACAGAATGTGCCTGGGACGGGGTTTTATTATTTAGTGTTGTTCACTTTTAACTAAGTATTGTTATGTTTACAGAATGTGCCTGTGCCAGGGTTTTATTGTTTAGTGTTGTTTACTTATAACCATGTATTGTTATGTTTACAGAATGTGCCTGGGCCGGGGTGTTTTAACTTAGTATTGTTCACTTATATCCATGTATTGTTATGTTTACAGAATGTGCCTTGGCCGGGGTGTTTTAACTTAGTATTGTTCACTTATATCCATGTATTGTTATGTTTACAGAATGTGCCTGGGCTGGGGTTTTATTATTTAGTATTGTTCACTTTTAACCATCTATTGTTATGTTTACAGAATGTGCCTGTGCCGGGGTTTTATTGTTTAATGTTGTTCACTTATATCCATGTATTGTTATGTTTACAGAATGTGCCTGGGCTGGGGTTTTATTATTTAGTGTTGTTCACTTTTAACCATGTATTGTTATGTTTACAGAATGTGCCTGTGCCGGGGTTTTATTATTTAGTGTTGTTCACTTATATCCATGTATTGTTATGTTTACAGAATGTTCCAGCGACAGGGTTTTCTTATTTAGTGTTGTTCACATATAACCATGTATTGTTATGTTTACAGAATGTGCCTGTGCCAGGGTTTTATTATTTAGTGTTGTTTACTTATAACCATGTATTGTTATGTTTACAGAATGTGCCTGGGCCGGGGTGTTTTAACTTAGTATTGTTCACTTATATCCATGTATTGTTATGTTTACAGAATGTGCCTGGGCTGGGGTTTTAGTGTTTAATGTTGTTCACTTATAATCATGTATTGTTATGTTTACAGAATGTGTCTGGGCTGGGATGTTTAAACTTAGTATTGTTCACTTATATCCATGTATTGTTATGTTTACAGAATGTGGCTGTGCCAGGGTTTTATTATTTAGTGTTGTTTACTTATAACCATGTATTGTTATGTTTACAGAATGTGCCTGTGCCAGGGTTTTATTATTTAGTGTTGTTCACTTATAACCATGTATTGTTATGTTTACAGAATGTGCCTGGGCCGGGGTGTTTTTACTTAGTATTGTTCACTTATATCCATGTATTGTTATGTTTACAGAATGTGCCTGGGATGGGGTTTTATTGTTTAATGTTGTTCACTTATAACCATGTATTGTTATGTTTACAGAATGTGCCTTGGCCGGGGTGTTTTTACTTAGTATTGTTCACTTATATCCATGTATTGTTATGTTTACAGAATGTTCCAGCGACAGGGTTTTCTTATTTAGTGTTGTTCACATATAACCATGTATTGTTATGTTTACAGAATGTGCCTGGGCTGGGGTTTTATTGTTTAGTGTTGTTCACTAGTAACCATGTATTGTTATGTTTACAGAATGTGCCTTGGCCGGGGTGTTTTTACTTAGTATTGTTCACTTATATCCATGTATTGTTATGTTTACAGAATGTGCCTGGGATGGGGTTTTATTGTTTAATGTTGTTCACTTATAACCATGTATTGTTATGTTTACAGAATGTGCCTGGGCCGGGGTGTTTTTACTTAGTATTTTTCACTTATATCCATGTATTGTTATGTTTACAGAATGTGCCTGGGACGGGGTTTTATTATCAGTTTTAACCATGTATTGTTATTTTTACAGAATGAGCCTTGGCTGTTTTATTTTTTATTTTATGTTGTTCACTTATATCCATGTATTGTTATGTTTACAGAATGTGCCTAGGAGGGGGGTTTATTATTTAGTGTTGTTCACTTTTAACCATCTATTGTTATGTTTACAGAATATGCCTGGGCCAGGGTTTTATTATTTAGTGTTGTTCACTTATAACCATCTATTGTTATGTTTACAGAATTAGCCTGGGCCGGGGGGTTTTAACATAGAATTGTTCACTTTTATCCATGTATTGTTATGTTTACAGAATGTGCCTGTGCCGGGGTTTTATTATTTAGTGTTGTTCACTTATAACCATCTATTGTTATGTTTACAGAATGTGCCTGGGCCGGGGTGTTTTAACATAGAATTGTTCACTTATATCCATGTATTGTTATGTTTACAGAATGTGCCTGGGCCGGGCTTTTATTATTTAGTGTTGTACACTTTAGAACCATGTATTGTTATGTTTACAGAATGTGCCTGGGCCGGGGTGTTTTTACTTAGTATTGTTCACTTATATCCATGTATTGTTATGTTTACAGAATGTGCCTGGGCTGGGGTGTTTTTACTTAGTATTGTTCACTTATATCCATGTATTGTTATGTTTACAGAATGTGCCTGGGCCGGGCTTTTATTGTTTAATGTTGTTTACTTATAACCATGTATTGTTATGTTTACAGAATGTGCCTGGGCCGGGGTGTTTTTACTTAGTATTGTTCACTTATATCCATGTATTGTTATGTTTACAGAATGTGCCTGGGATGGGGTTTTAGTGTTTAATGTTGTTCACTTATAACCATGTATTTTTATGTTTACAGAATATGCCTTGGCCGGGGTGTTTTTACTTAGTATTGTTCACTTATATCCATGTATTGTTATGTTTACAGAATGTGCCTGGGCTGGGGTTTTATTATTTAGTGTTGTTCACTTATATCCATGTATTGTTATGTTTACAGAATGTGCCTGGGCCGGGCTTTTATTGTTTAATGTTGTTTACTTATAACCATGTTTTTTTATGTTTACAGAATGTGCCTGGGCTGGGGTTTTATTATTTAGTGTTGTACACTTTAGAACCATGTATTGTTATGTTTACAGAATGTGCCTGGGCCGGGCTTTTATTGTTTAGTGTTGTTTACTTATAACCATGTATTGTTATGTTTATAGAATGTGCCTGGGCCGGGGTGTTTTTACTTAGTATTGTTCACTTATATCCATGTATTGTTATGTTTACAGAATGTTCCTGGGCTGGGATGTTTTTACTTAGTATTGTTCACTTATATCCATGTATTGTTATGTTTACAGAATGTGCCTGGGCTGGGGTTTTATTATTTAGTGTTGTTCACTTATAACCATGTATTGTTATGTTTACAGAATGTGCCTGGGCCGGGCTTTTATTATTTAGTGTTGTACACTTTAGAACCATGTATTGTTATGTTTACAGAATGTGCCTGGGATGGGGTTTAAGTGTTTAATGTTGTTCACTTATAACCATGTATTGTTATGTTTACAGAATGTGCCTTGGCCGGGGTGTTTTTACTTAGTATTGTTCACTTATATCCATGTATTGTTATGTTTACAGAATGTGCCTGGGCTGGGGTTTTATTATTTAGTGTTGTTCACTTTTATCCATGTATTGTTATGTTTACAGAATGTGCCTGTGCCGGGGTTTTATTATTTAGTGTTGTTCACTTATATCCATGTATTGTAATATTTACAGAATGTGCCTGGGCCGGGTTTTTTTTTAACTTAGTATTGTTCACTTTTACCATGTATTGTTATGTGTACAGAATGTGTCTGGGCTGGGATGTTTAAACTTAGTATTGTTCACTTATATCCATGTATTGTTATGTTTATAGAATGTGCCTGTGCCAGGGTTTTATTATTTAGTGTTGTTTACTTATAACCATGTATAATTATGTTTACAGAATTAGCCTAAGACGGGGTTTTATTATTTAGTGTTGTTCACTTTTAACCATCTTTTGTTATGTTTACAGAATATGCCTGTGTCGCGGTTTTATTATTTAGTGTTGTTTACTTTTATCCATATTTTGTTATGTTAACAGAACTTGCCTGGGCTGGGGTGTTTTTACTTAGTATTGTTTACTTATATCCGTGATTTGTTATGTTTATAGAATGTGCCCGGGCTGGGGTTTTACTGTTTAATGTTTTTACTTATAACCATGTATTGTTATGTTTACAGAATGTACCTGGGCTGGGATGTTTTTACTTAGTATTTTTCACTTATATCCATGTATTTTTATGTTTACAGAATGTTCCAGCGACAGGGTTACATTATTTAGTGTTGTTCACTTAAATCCATGTATTGTTATGTTTACAGAATGTGCCTAGAACAGGGTTTTATTATTTAGTGTTGTTCATTTTCAGCCATCTATTGTTATGTTTACAGAATGTGCCTGTGCCGTGGTTTTATTATTTAGTGTTGTTTACTTTTATCCATGTATTGTTATGTTTACAGAATGTGCCTGGGCTGGGGTGTTTTAACTTAATATTGTTCACTTATATCCATGTATTGTTATGTTTATAGAATGTGCCTGGGCTGGGGTTTTATTGTTTACTTTTGTTCACTTTTAACCATGTATTGTTATGTTTACAGAATGTGCCTGGGCCGGGGTTTTATTATATAGTGTTGCTATATAACCATGTATTGTTATGTTTACAGAATGTGCCTGGGCCGGGTTGTTTTAACTTAGTATTGTTCACTTATATCCATGTATTGTTATGTTTACAGAATGTGCCTGGGCCGGGTTATTTTAACTTAGTGTTGTTCACTTATATCCATGTATTGTTATGTTTACAGAATGTGCCTGGGCCGGGTTGTTTTAACTTAGTATTGTTCACTTATATCCATGTATTGTTATGTTTACAGAATGTGCCTGGGCCGGGTTGTTTTTACTTAGTATTGTTTACTTATATCCATGTATTGTTATGTTTACAGAATGTGCCTGGGCCAGGTTGTTTTTACTTAGTATTATTCACTTATATCAATGTATTGTTATGTTTACAGAATGTGCCTGGGTCGGGGTTTTATTGTTTAGTGTTGTTTACTTATATCCATGTATTGTTATGTTTACAGAATGTGCCTGGGCTGGGGTGTTTTAACTTAGTATTGTTCACTTATATCCATGTATTGTTATGTTTACAGAATGTGCCTGGGATGGGGTTTTAGTGTTTAATGTTGTTCACTTATAACCATGTATTGTTATGTTTACAGAATGTGCCTTGGACGTTTTTTTTTTATTTAATGTTGTTCACTTATATCCATGTATTGTTATGTTTACAGAATGTGCCTGGGCCGGGTTGTTTTAACTTAGTATTGTTCACTTATATCCATGTATTGTTATGTTTACAGAATGTGCCTGGGCCGGGTTGTTTTAACTTAGTATTGTTCACTTATATCCATGTATTGTTATGTTTACAGAATGTGCCTGGGCCGGGGTGTTTTTACTTAGTATTGTTCACTTATATCCATGTATTGTTATGTTTACAGAATGTGCCTGGGCTGGGGTTTTATTGCTTAATGTTGTTCACTTATATCCATGTATTGTTATGTTTACAGAATGTGCCTAGGACAGGGTTTATTATTTAGTGTTGTTCACTTTTAACCATCTATTGTTATGTTTACAGAATATGCCTGTGTCGGGGGTTTTATTATTTAGTGTTGTTTACTTTTATCCATGTATTGTAATGATTACAGAATGTGCCTGTGCCGGGGTTTTAGTATTTAGTGTTGTTCACTTTTAACCATGTATTGTTATGTTTACAGGATGTTCCAGCGACGGGGTTTTATTATTTAGTGTTGTTCACTTATATCCATGTATTGTTATGTTTACAGAATGTGCCAGTGCCAGGGTTTTATTATTAAGTGTTGTTTACTACTTTTAGCCATGTAATGTCATGTTAACAGAATGTTCCAGCGACGGGGTTTTATTATTTAGTGTTGTTCACTTATATCCATGTATTGTTATGTTTATAGAATGTGCCTGTGCCAGGGTTTTATTATTTAGTGTTGTTTACTTATATCCATGTATTGTTATGTTTACAGAATGTGCCTGGGCTGGGGTGTTTTAACTTAGTATTGTTCACTTATATCCATGTATTGTTATGTTTACAGAATGTGCCTGGGCCGGGGTTGTTTTTACTTATATCCATGTATTGTTATGTTTACAGAATGTAACTGGGACGGGTTGTTTTTATTTAGTGTTGTTCACTTTTAACCATGTATTGTTATGTTTACAGAATGTGCCTCGGCCGGGGTTTTATTATATAGTGTTGTTATATAACCATGTATTGTTTTGTTTACAGAATGTGCCTTGGCCGGGGTTTTATTGTTTAGTGTTGTTCACTTGTAACCATGTATTGTTATGTTTACAGAATGTGCCTTTGCCGGGGTGTTTTAACTCAGTATTGTTCACTTATATCCATGTATTGTTATGTTTACAGAATGTGCCTGGGCTGGGGTTTTATTGTTTAATGTTGTTCACTTATAACCATGTATTGTTATGTTTACAGAATGTGCCTTGGCCATGGTTTTATTGTTTAGTGTTGTTCACTTGTAACCATGTATTGTTATGTTTACAGAATGTGCCTGGGCCGGGGTGTTTTAACTTAGTATTGTTCACTTATATCCATGTATTGTTATGTTTACAGAATGTGCCTGGGCCGGGGTTTTATTATTTAGTGTTGTTCACTTGTAACCATGTATTATGTTTACAGAATGTGCCTGTGCCAGGGTTTTATTATTAAGTGTTGTTTACTTATAACCATGTATTATTATGTTTTTTTATTTCATGTTGTTCACTTATATCCATGTATTGTTATGTTTACAGAATGTGCCTGGGCTGGGGTTTTATTATTTAGTGTTGTTCACTTATAACCATCTATTGTTATGTTTACAGAATGTGCCTGGGCCGGGGTTTTATTATTTAGTGTTGTTCACTTGTAACCATGTAATATGTTTATAGAATGTGCCTGTGCCAGGGTTTTATTATTAAGTGTTGTTTACTTATAACCATGTATTATTATGTTTTTTTATTTCATGTTGTTCACTTATATCCATGTATTGTTATGTTTACAGAATGTGCCTAGGAGGGGGTTTTATTACTTAGTATTGTTCACTTATATCCATGTATTGTTATGTTTACAGAATGTGCCTGTGTCCGGGTTTTATTGTTTAGTGTTGTTTACTTTGGCCATGTATTGTTATGTTTACAGAATGTGCCTAGGAGGGGGTTTTATTATTTAGTGTTGTTCACTTGTAACCATGTATTGTTATGTTTACAGAATGTGCCTGGGCCGGGGTGTTTTAACATAGTATTGTTCACTTATATCCATGTATTGTTATGTTTACAGAATGTTCCTGTGCCGGGGTTTTATTGTTTAGTGTTGTTTACTTTGGCCATGTATTGTTATGTTTACAGAATGTTCCTTGGCGGGGTGTTTTTACTTAGTATTGTTCACTAATATCCATGTATTGTTATGTTTACAGAATGTGCCTGGGCATGGCTTTTATTATTTAGTGTTGTTCACTTTTAACCATGTATTGTTATGTTTACAGAATGTGCCTGGGCCGGGGTTTTATTGTTTAATGTTGTTTACTTATAACCATGTATTGTTATGTTTACAGAATGTGCCTGGGATGGGGTTTTATTGTTTAATGTTGTTCACTTATAACCATGTATTGTTATGTTTACAGAATGTGCCTTGGCAGGGGTGTTTTTACTTAGAAATTTTCACTTATATCCATGTATTGTTATGTTTACAGAATGTGCCTGGGCTGGGGTTTTATTATTTAGTGTTGTTCACTTATATCCATGTATTGTTATGTTTACAGAATGTGCCTGGGCCGGGGTGTTTTTACTTAGTATTGTTCACTTATATCCATGTATTGTTATGTTAACAGAATGTTCCAGCGACAGGTTTTAATATTTAGTGTTGTTCACTTATATCCATATATTGTAATGTTTACAGAATGTGCCTAGGACAGGGTTTATTATTTAGTGTTGTTCACTTTTAACCATCTATTGTTATGTTTACAGAATGCTCCTTTGCCCGGGTTTTATTGTTAAGTGTTATTCACAGAATATGCCTAGGCTGGGATGTTTTTACTTAGTATTGTTCACTTATATCCATGTATTGTTATGTTTACAGAATGTTCCTGGGACTGTTTTTTTATTGAGTTGTTCACTTATATCCATGTATTGTTATGTTTACAGAATGTGCCTGGGACGGGGTTTTATTGTTTAATGTTGTTCACTTATAACCATGTATTGTTATGTTTACAGAATGTTCCAGCGACAGGGTTTTATTATTTAGTGTTGTTCACATATAACCATGTATTGTTATGTTAACAGAATGTGCCTTTGCCCGGGTTTTATTGTTTAGTGTTATTCACTTGTAACCATGTATTGTTATGTTTACAGAATGTGCCTGGACCGTGGTGTTTTAACTTAGTATTGTGTACTTATATCCATGTATTGTAATGTTTACAGTATGTGCCTGTGCCAGGGTTTTATTATTTAGTGTTGTTTACTTTTATCCATGTATTGTTATGTTTACAGAATGTGCCTGGGCTGGGGTGTTTTAACTTAGTATTGTTCACTTATATCCATGTATTGTTATGTTTATAGAATGTGCCTGGGCTGGGGTTTTATTGTTTAATGTTTTTACTTATAACCATGTATTGTTATGTTTACAGAATGTACCTGGGCTGGGATGTTTTTACTTAGTATTGTTCACTTATATCCATGTATTGTTATGTTTACAGAATGTTCCTGGGACGGCTTAGTTATGTTTATAGAATGTTCCAGCGACAGGGTTTTATTATTTAGTGTTGTTCACTTATATCCATGTATTTTTATGTATACAGAATGTGCTTGGGACTGGGTTCTATTGTTTAGTGTTTTTCACTTTTAACCTTCGTATTGTTATGTTTAAAGAATGTTCCAGCTACAGGGTTTTATTATTTATTGTTGTTCACTTATATCCATGTATTGTAATGTTTACAGAATGTGCTTGGGACGGGGTTCTATAGTTTAGTGTTTTTCACTTTTAACCTTTGTATTGTTATGTTTACAGAATGTTCCTGGGACTGTTTTTTTATTTAGTGTTGTTCACTTATATCCATGTATTGTAATGTTTACAGAATGTGCTTGGGACCTGGTTTTATAGTTTAATGTTTTTCACTTTTAACCATGTATTGTTATGTTTACAGAATGTGCCTGTATCAGGGTGTTGTTACTTAGTATTGTTCACTTATATCCATGTATTTTTATGTATACAGATTGTGTCTTGGACGGGGTTTTTATTATTTAGTGTTGTTCACTTATATCCATGTATTGTAATGTTTACAGAATGTGCTTGGGATGGGGTTCTGTAGTTTAGTGTTTTTCACTTTTAACCTTTGTATTGTTATGTTTACAGAATGTGCCTGGGCTTGGGTTTTATCATTTAGTGTTGTTCACTTTTAATCATGTAATGTTATGTTTACAGCATGTGCCTAAGCGGAGTTTTATTGTTTAGTGTTGTTCACTTTTTATTTTGTATTATTATGTTTTCTGAATGTGCCTGTTGGTGGTATTGTTCCTTAGTATTGTTTACTTATATCCACATATTGTTATGTTTACAGAATGCCTGGGCCAGGGTGTTTTAACTTAGTATTGTTCACTTATGTTCATGTATTGTTATGTTTACAGAATGTGCCTGGGCTGGGGTTTTATTGTTTTATGTTGTTCACTTGTAACCATGTATTGTTATGTTTACAGAATGTGCTTGTGCCACGGTTTTATTATTTAGTGTTGTTTACTTTTAACCATGTAATGTCATGTTTACAGAATGTGCCTTTGCCCGGGTTTTATTGTTTAGTGTTATTCACTTTTAACCATGTATTGTTATGTTTACAGAATGTGCCTTGGCCAGGGTGTTTTTACTTAGTATTTTTCACTTATATCCATGTATTGTTATGTTTACAGAATGTGCCTGGGCCGGGGTTTTATTGTTTAGTGTTGTTCACTTATAACCATGTATTGTTATGTTTACAGAATGTGCTTCAGGGACGGGGTTTATAGATTAGTGTTTTTCACTTTTAACCATGTATTGTTTTGTTTACAAAATGTGCTTTGGCTGGGATGTTGTTACTTAGTTTTGTGCACTTATAACCATGTATTGTTTTTTTGTTGACAGAATGTGCCTTGGCTGGGGTTTTATCGTTTAGTGTTGTTCACCTATAACCATGTATTGTTATGTTTACAGAATGTGCCTTGGCTGTGATGTTGTTACTTAGTGTTGTTCACCTATAACCATGTATTGTTATGTTTACAGAATGTGCCTTGGCTGTGATGTTGTTACTTAGTGTTGTTCACTTATAACCATGTATTGTTATGTTTACAGAATGTGCCTTGGCTGTGATGTTTTTACTTAGTGTTGTTCACTTATAACCATGTATTGTTATGTTTACAGAATGTGCCTTGGCTGTGATGTTGTTACTTAGTGTTGTTCACCTATAACCATGTATTGTTATGTTTACAGAATGTGCCTTGGCTGTGATGTTTTTACTTAGTGTTGTTCACTTATAACCATGTATTGTTATGTTTACAGAATGTGCCTTGGCTGTGATGTTTTTACTTAGTGTTGTTCACTTATAACCATGTATTGTTATGTTTACAGAATGTGCCTTGGCTGTGATGTTGTTACTTTGTGTTGTTCACTTATAGCCATGTTTTGTTATGTTTACAGAATGTGCCTTGGCTGTGATGTTTTTACTTAGTGTTGTTCACTTATAACCATGTATTGTTATGTTTACAGAATGTGCCTTGGCTGTGATGTTTTTACTTAGTGTTGTTCACTTATAACCATGTATTGTTATGTTTACAGAATGTGCCTTGGCTGTGATGTTTTTACTTAGTGTTGTTCACTTATAACCATGTATTGTTATGTTTACAGAATGTGCCTTGGCTGTGATGTTTTTACTTAGTGTTGTTCACTTATAACCATGTATTGTTATGTTTACAGAATGTGCCTTGGCTGTGATGTTTTTACTTAGTGTTGTTCACTTATAACCATGTATTGTTATGTTTACAGAATGTGCCTTGGCTGTGATGTTTTTACTTAGTGTTGTTCACTTATAACCATGTATTGTTATGTTTACAGAATGTGCCTTGGCTGTGCTGTTTTTACTTAGTGTTGTTCACTTATAACCATGTATTGTTATGTTTACAGAATGTGCCTTGGCTGTGATGTTTTTACTTAGTGTTGTTCACTTATAACCATGTATTGTTATGTTTACAGAATGTGCCTTGGCTGTGATGTTTTTACTTAGTGTTGTTCACTTATAACCATGTATTGTTATGTTTACAGAATGTGCCTTGGCTGTGATGTTTTTACTTAGTGTTGTTCACTTATAACCATGTATTTTTATGTTTATAGAATGTGCCTTGGCTGTGATGTTGTTACTTTGTGTTGTTCACTTATAACCATGTATTGTTATGTTTACAGAATGTGCCTTGGCTGTGATGTTTTTACTTAGTGTTGTTCACTTATAACCATGTATTGTTATGTTTACAGAATGTGCCTTGGCTGTGATGTTGTTACTTAGTGTTGTTCACCTATAACCATGTATTGTTATGTTTACAGAATGTGCCTTGGCTGTGATGTTGTTACTTAGTGTTGTTCACCTATAACCATGTATTGTTATGTTTACAGAATGTGCCTTGGCTGTGATGTTGTTACTTAGTGTTGTTCACCTATAACCATGTATTGTTATGTTTACAGAATGTGCCTTGGCTGTGATGTTGTTACTTAGTGTTGTTCACCTATAACCATGTATTGTTATGTTTACAGAATGTGCCTTGGCTGTGATGTTGTTACTTAGTGTTGTTCACTTATAACCATGTATTGTTATGTTTACAGAATGTGCCTTGGCTGTGATGTTTTTACTTAGTGTTGTTCACTTATAACCATGTATTGTTATGTTTACAGAATGTGCCTTGGCTGTGATGTTGTTACTTAGTGTTGTTCACTTATAGCCATGTATTGTTATGTTGACAGAATGTGCCTTGGCTGTGATGTTTTTACTTAGTGTTGTTCACTTATAACCATGTATTGTTATGTTTACAGAATGTGCCTTGGCTGTGATGTTGTTACTTAGTGTTGTTCACTTATAGCCATGTATTGTTATGTTTACAGAATGTGCCTTGGCTGTGATGTTTTTACTTAGTGTTGTTCACCTATAACCATGTATTGTTATGTTTACAGAATGTGCCTTGGCTGTGATGTTTTTACTTAGTGTTGTTCACTTATAACCATGTATTGTTATGTTTACAGAATGTGCCTTGGCTGTGATGTTGTTACTTAGTGTTGTTCACTTATAGCCATGTATTGTTATGTTTACAGAATGTGCCTTGGCTGTGATGTTTTTACTTAGTGTTGTTCACCTATAACCATGTATTGTTATGTTTACAGAATGTGCCTTGGCTGTGATGTTTTTACTTAGTGTTGTTCACTTATAACCATGTATTGTTATGTTTACAGAATGTGCCTTGGCTGTGATGTTTTTACTTAGTGTTGTTCACTTATAACCATGTATTGTTATGTTTACAGAATGTGCCTTGGCTGTGATGTTTTTACTTAGTGTTGTTCACCTATAACCATGTATTGTTATGTTTACAGAATGTGCCTTGGCTGTGATGTTTTTACTTAGTGTTGTTCACTTATAACCATGTATTGTTATGTTTACAGAATGTGCCTTGGCTGTGATGTTTTTACTTAGTGTTGTTCACTTATAGCCATGTATTGTTATGTTGACAGAATGTGCCTTGGCTGTGATGTTTTTACTTAGTGTTGTTCACTTATAGCCATGTATTGTTATGTTGACAGAATGTGCCTTGGCTGTGATGTTGTTACTTTGTGTTGTTCACTTATAGCCATGTATTGTTATGTTGACAGAATGTGCCTTGGCTGTGATGTTGTTACTTTGTGTTGTTCACTTATAGCCATGTATTGTTATGTTGACAGAATGTGCCTTGGCTGTGATGTTTTTACTTAGTGTTGTTCACTTATAGCCATGTATTGTTATGTTTACAGAATGTGCCTTGGCTGTGATGTTGTTACTTTGTGTTGTTCACTTATAGCCATGTATTGTTATGTTTACAGAATGTGCCTTGGCTGTGATGTTGTTACTTTGTGTTGTTCACTTATAACCATGTATTGTTATGTTTACAGAATGTGCCTTGGCTGTGATGTTGTTACTTAGTGTTGTTCACCTATAACCATGTATTGTTATGTTTACAGAATGTGCCTTGGCTGTGATGTTGTTACTTAGTGTTGTTCACCTATAACCATGTATTTTTATGTTGACAGAATGTGCCTGTATTGGTTTGCTGTTGCTTAGTTTTGTTTTTATTTATGTAATATGTTAATGGTTGTGTTTATGTTTACATAATTTGCTTGGGGTATTATGTAAACAAGAACCAAAGCATATTATGTAAACAAGAACACAACCTTTTGTTTTCTAACTGTTCTTTATTTATAATTATGTCTTGTTGGTTATGGGTGTTGTTTATGGTTTTGTTTTTGTTTACATAATATGCTTGGGTTATTATGTAAACAAGAACACAACCTTTTGTTTTCTAACTGTTGTTTATTTATAATCATGTCTAGTTGGTGATGGGTGTTGTTTATGGTTGTGTTTATGTTTACATAATATGCTTGGGTTATTATGTAAACAAGAACACAACCTTTTGTTTTCTAACTGTTGTTTATTTATAATCATGTCTAGTTGGTGATGGGTGTTGTTTATGGTTGTGTTTATGTTTACATAATATGCTTGGGTTATTATGTAAACAAGAACACAACCTTTTGTTTTCTAACTGTTGTTTATTTATAATCATGTCTAGTTGGTGATGGGTGTTGTTAATGGTTGTGTTTATGTTTACATAATATGCTTGGGTTATTATGTAAACATGAACACGACCTTTTGTTTTCTAACTGTTGTTTATTTATAATCATGTCTTGTTGGTGATGGGTGTTGTTTATGGTTGTGTTTATGTTTACATAATATGCTTGGGTTATTATGTAAACAAGAACACAACATTTTGTTTTCTAACTGTTGTTTATTTATCACTATGTCTTGTTGGTGGTGGGTGTTGTTTATGATCATGTTTTTGTTTTCATATGTTGCAGTGCTTGTGGTGCTGCCCTTGAACTATGGATTGAAAATATGGTGTGTGTTTTAACTTGTGTGTGTTGGTAATTTTTTGTAAAGAGGTTCCTGTTGTGTCCTCATTCTAGAATTGCTTAGGCTGTCAAACTTTAACTTAAGGCAGGACTTGTTCAGTCTTTACTATTAAATGCTCAATAGTTCAGGTATTTAGATTTCACCCTTTGGTCACTGACATGTAATTGTATTGTTTCATTTTTATGTGCATCTCCATTTCATGATTTTCAGAAAAGTCAACACTGGCTGAATCTGCTGGATGCAAGTCCAGATAACCCATCTATGGGCTCCGAGCCATACACTGATTTAGAGAAAACCAAGAAAACTGGTATGTCTGGTGGTAGCTTTGATTGTTACAAATGACCATGCCTGACGAAGTATCGATAGCAAAAGTGTTTATAGTCTCGCGCCAGAGAGTCTTTAGCCATTTGAAAAAAACTTTTATTTTTATTTGACTGGTAGCCTTCTGTTGATTCTTTAGTCTTGACAAACTAATTTTATCCAAATTTGAAACCAGGAGAGCCCTCAAAAGGGCCTTTGGAACGAAAAACAAAGAATATTAATTGAAGATGCAGTACATTCCCAATAGTTTGTTTATTGCTTGCATTGCACTCTTTATGACAAATATTGAAGTTATAAACAGTTGTTCATATATCCCATTTCCTTGTGCAGATATTGGATGTGTGACGGAAGCGGACTTGGTAGAGATGTTGTTCCATCAATTGCCTGTGATTATTGAGGACAACCTCGTGGAAGCGTTCCAGGTACATATATGAGGAACGGCAGATATCACTTTTAGTGTATGACTAGTCATTTGTATTTCTCAAATATTTTGTTCTTACAGTTTCGGATGGAATACTTGATATTTTACAAAAGTAAATGTGAATGTTTTTAGAAATCATGCATTAAAGTCAAATTTTAACAATCTGATTTTTTCATCTTATTTTTACAAAATTTATAATCATCCAACATTTAGAATTTACTGCTGGAGGAGCAGGAAGTGGACAAGGTCATCCAAGAGGTGGAACCGGCTGATGAACATTAGCACTTCTGTCTATGGAAAAGTAGGTTAATGATGATACTTACATAATATTTTCATAGAAAACTTTTGCTCTGTATTTACCCAAATTAATGGAAATCTCTAGTTGTCCTGCATGTGAATTACAATCATTTTGATATTGTATTGGGGACATGGCACTGTTCAGTAAATATGTTCCATTGTATTAAAGACTATACCACAACCACTCACCATACCAATCATACAAATGTTTTTCGCACAGCAATACAACCGGGAGTCATCTACGCCACGAGCTTGTGAAACCTGGAGGGAAAAGATGGAGGAGCGGTATGTGGACCAGCTTATCCGAGAGAAGGAACCAGACTGATGGACAACTCGCCTAGTAAGATTTGATTTTTAGGTCTGTAACAGTACCTCTTTGAAAAAAACATCATATGTGGCAATGCCTGGTGATGATGGTGATGATGATGATAATGATGATGATGGTCTACCGTTTTCTGTGTTATGTTTTATGTCTGATCTCAACCGTTGCCTTAAACTGATATATTTTTTTAAGAATATCAGAATGCATCATCTGTTGTATGAATATGGAATATGTAAATTTTTAATGCATAATGCATTTTTGAATTCCACACACTCCATTACAGTTGGGGACTTGACCCAGCAGCTCTTCTCCCCCATCATGCCCAGCAGACTGGTCCAAATATTTTCGATACTCCACAGAAATGTGCTGCCTGGAAATTGGCTGCCTTCGGAGTATGTGCATAAGGCTCAGGTACACATTGTAGATCTTAAAAACTGTGTTCATGTATTATTCAACTGTGTAAATAGACATTTTTTCCAACTTTTTCATTTACTTTGTGTATTTTTTTTACTTAATTCCTGTTGTTCCTAGATTGAGATGAAATACATGTATACATGGTGAATATTATGTTAGCCGGTTGGTCTTTGGGGTTGTAACACTTTAAGTTGCTCTCATATATAAGTCCATATGTCTTAACACAAGCAATGAGAAGTGATGCAATCCCACAGATAAAGCAACTAATTTTAATTTCATGCCTTTTAAATATCTTTCGAATAGAAATTACAATAATTTTCTTTATAAAAGAGGTTAGATAGGACTATATGTGTCCTACTTCTTTCCCATATTATTGCAGAGGTGGATTTGTGGGTGCGCATTAGACTACGGTGTTATAGGGAATTGGAAAACACATTGTGTAATACATATTTTATGTTGAAATCATGCAATTCTATTGATTTTTTTTAACAGGTATGAAATATAGATGTATACTAAATGTTACAGGAATGCAGGTGTTTTATTTGTTGGATGTGACAGAGTTGCCGAGGGAAGGTCTTGAGCACAGACAGCTGTGAGCTAATGGTGCGTTATTACTTCAAGTACCATGAATGATTGTTTCGATCATTACGCAAGCAAAATAAAAATCATATCATTCTTTGGTATGTTCTCTTTGGAGAAGAATGACAGGTTTAAATTAAGCATTCCTTCATCTAAATTGCATACATGTATCCAAAAGTTAAGTCTACTAGTTCTATGCTGTCTATAAATGTACAGATAAGTCACCCTGGCAAATACTGGAAAATTCAAAACATTTCTATTTACAAGAGCCTGGAAGAAATGAGTCAAGAAATTAATTTATCTTTTGCTACACAGTACAGTTCAATAGATGAATGTTGTAATGTTAAAGTACTTACATTTTATTCACAGTCAGTACCATAGGTCAATGTCATTATGTTAATGTAGTAGCATTTTATTATCATTTTTTTAATTTACATGCACATGTATCTGTTGTAGGACTACATATGCGGATTGAGATATCTAGGATAGCCATTGGGAGCTCCTTGGCCATTTTCCATCGAAAACAACCTCAGATATTTATGGACGGTTTACAAGGTCAGATATCTTTACATTTAACTACGCTGCAATAAGATTGCACAGTAATTTAAATTTTCAATTTAGCAGTTAAATTTTATGACATTTCTTATGGGTATCATTATTTTTGTATGCAATAATGCACTTCAATCAATTAAAACAAAGTAGATGTACAAAATACACATTAAAACATTACAATCCATTTAAACTATTATCTAAATTGTTTACGAACTACTTCTACAGATGTACTGGCAAACATCATGGTTATTTGAAAATGGCCGAGAAGTTCCAAATGCAATGATAGCAGGAAATACAAAGTTCCACCTGGGTCTGCACTGGGGCACTGCAGTCCATAGTAGGTTAATAGTAATACTTACTGAATAATTCCCTAAAAGACTTTAGCTTAAGATTTTGAAAAGTATTTACTTTTGTTTTAGCCTTGGTGTTGTTGTTGTTGTTAGTGTCTTGTAGAAAACTAACCTTGGCCATAACTTAAATACTGTTGAAATTATTTGAATACAATTTTGTTGACATGTTGTCAGAGGAATTATGCAAGAACTGTAACTGTGTTTTAAGTATTTTTTGTGTTAGTTTAATTCTTGAAATGAACAAAATAGCCAAACCCTCCTACGATTTCAGATGGAAAATGAAATGCTGAGATATTAGGAGAAGTGGCTGCGACTGTGACCAGCTCATCAAGGTGTGGCCATAACATTTTCCAACTTGTAGCTGCATGATGCCTGAAAACCAGTTGAGCTCTTCCATCGGAAACAATACCTTATACAGCTGTTTTTCAAGCTATTGAAAAACATCTCAAAGTAACACCATCTTGTACTTGAAGGTATGAACACATACAATATGTCATATCACCATTTCTTTAAGCTTACATTTATAAGCATTCAATATTAGACTTCAATTTCCCAAGAATGTTAAATGAATATACTCTGTTTAACATCATTTTAAGCTCGACTATTCGAAGAATAAGGAGAGCTATCCTAGTCATCGAGCATAGGCGTTGGCGTAACCACTTATGTTAAAGTTTGCGTACCACCTCAAATATTTTCAAAGTCCATTAACTCTATCAAGCATTTTGAAAAAATTATGCCCTTTTTTCTACTTAGAATTTACATTAAAGTTAGCGTACCACCTCAAATATTTTCAAAGTCCATTGACATCTGGCTTTGAAACTTTGCATGCTTGTTCAACATCATGCCCCAAACCTGTACACAGGAGGAGGTATCTCTATCAAGCATTTTGACAAATTATGCCCCTTTTTCAACTAAAAATTTACGTTAAAGTTTGCATACCACCTCAAATATTTTCAAAGTCCATTAACTCTATCAAGCATTTTGAAAAAATTATGCCCTTTTTTCTACTTAGAATTTATGTTAAAGTTAGCGTACCACCTCAAATATTTTCAAAGTCCATTGACATCTGGCTTTGAAACTTTGCATGCTTGTTCAACATCATGCCCCTAACCTGTACACAGGAGGAGGTAACTCTATCAAGCATTTTGATAAAATTATGCCCCTTTTTCTACTTAGAATTTACGTTAAAGTGTGCATACCACCTCAAATATTTTCAAAGTCCATTGACATCTGGCTTTGAAACTTCGCACGCTTGTTCACCATCATGCCCCCAACCTGTACACAGGAGGAGGTCACTGTATCAAGCATTTTGACAGAATTATGCCCCTTTTTCGACTTAGAATTTACGTTAAAGTGTGCTTACCACCTCAAATATTTTCCAATTCAATTTATGTAAATATCTCAGCACATTATGTATTGCACTGAAATCTAATCTTACAGTGATCCATGCATGTTTCGCCAAAACTTTTCAATCCATACACTGAAAAGGGGCAGAATAGTCGAGCGCGCTGTCTCTGTGACAGCTCTTGTATTATAACTAGTCAAGTCATTCCCCACCTGGTCAAAAATACTTGCATGATTTTTGTTTTATTACCGGTACATGATTCAGTGTATAAATACAAATAAGTAACATTTTGCTTTACATAAAAATGATTAATTTGGCTTGAATTGGACTCTTCCTAAATCAACAGTATGAGCCATTTTCCTCTTGCCCTAACACGTCATTGGACCTTCCGAATCTTATTTTATAACAGCATCTCATTTATGTTTTTTTTTGTTAACACTTCTTTAATAAGAATTTGATCAGCTTGTAAAACAGTTATCTCCTTTTTTGTTTTGATAAACTTTTTACGAAGTAATAAGACTTACCGATAGTTCATGGTAGTTTGGTGTCGGGTATGACATTCAGCCTATCGGCTTCAGGCAACAGTTCAGATGTCACCCCCTTCACCTCGGGACAACAGTTTTGACTGTTATCCAAATAAACATGAAATTACTGTATACTGAACAATAGCTTTTGTTTTTTTTTGGTGGATTTTTTCGGTTTTAAATATGTTTTATCAATCCATAATTTCAGCAGATGGACCCAGATTTGTGCAGTGCAGAGAGATTGCTGAATCAGATGCTGTGGAGTACAACTAATGCTTCATTGCTAAACTCCCATGCGAAACCTGCACCAAGGGCTGGATCTTGAACAACAGTGATATTTACATGAGAAGATAAGGAAATACTTCAGAATTGACATTATAAGAGACAAATGCTACCCTAGACCATCTCAACCAAAGCAATGAACACACTGTAACCTTTTCTTCTTACAATTTGTTTTGATATATTTATCATACAACTGATGTATGGTAGGGTGAAATATGTTTTCAACTACATGTATAATATGTGTTCTCTATTGAAGGTTGTCTATTGTAACCAACAATTGACATTCATTGTATTATTCGCCTGTGAACTTTTTACAAAATTCCCTTGATAGCTTTACTTTAAAGATGCTCTCTTACTCCCAAATAAGATGTACCACAATTAATACAAATGTTTTTATATAGTCCATAAAGGACAAAAACATGTCAAAAACAATAGTTCTTATGAAGGATACACAGTGAAATTTTAAGGAAACGTGCAGAAAACATGATTTATACATTACAGTGGATAGTAGATCACAATCTTTTAGCACTCACCAGTAATTTAATATTTTTGCTTTTCTTTTTCAGCTATTAATACATGGTCATAATCATGTTATCAGTAATTAATATTTTTCATAAATGCATTATGTAGTATAAAGTAGTTAATCACTCAAAATTTACATAGGTTATTCATGTGTATGATTTGAATTTGATTAAGAGTGTCACTTTTAAGTAATTTCTGTTAACTTTTAATGTCTGCCTGAATCATCAATTTGAAATCCAATGTTTGACCAGGTTTATAAGAAGGCTGAACTGCAATGTCAAAACAAAACATATAATGTTTTTAAATGTGTATTTAGTTTTGTCATGGTAACATTTCCTGAGTTTGTTTTCTTTATCAAAATTATTATTTACTGTAATTTTGTATCTTTTGTTTATTATAAGCTTTCCTATAGTTGAAAGAGATTTATCAGTGAAATAAAATTACCATCTTTATCATTTAATTAATTTGATTTTCTATATTTGTCTTTAAAATGGTTGAAAATTGAGAACTGAGTACGGTAATCGGGAAAGGTGTTAAGTGTATTGTTATTTTACTTTGGTGAAAAAAATGTAATTTGAGTGTTTTTTAAATGCCATTACCTTTGTCATTTGAGTAGATTTTAGAGTGCCTATACTTGAGTCATTTGAGTAGATTTTTTAATGCCTAGCTAGTCCCAATTTCTCGAAATTCTTAATCATAACATACTTAAAGGGACTGTACACCAAAAAGTTTTTTTCTGTAACGAATCTCAGGACAATTATTTAATTAAATGTTTTACTCTTTGATATCAAAATTGAAAATAAAATAACCAAAATGTAAAAAAAAATTCGAGGCGGAGACCGGGTTCGAACTATTAACTTCAGTTGGTAATTTCCAATGCATTGTACACATTGATACCAAGTTTATGTCAGTTTTGAAAAATTTCTTTTTTTTCCCCGCTGTTTTATCATATGGAGTACAGTCCCTTTAAGTAGCTTATTTCAGTTAGCCAAAATGCATACTTTAATTGGATTTTGATACATGAAAAATGGTTTATTGTAATTGACAATTCCTATATAAAGTATAACAATACTCAAAAGAAGTAAATATAATGCAAATTATTGAAAAACAAAAATAATGAGCTTAGCTTAGTCCTGTTATAAGGGACTTAAGAAGTTTCGAGAAATTGGTGCAATCATGTTTGTAATTCAAGTATTTTTTAATGCCTTTATTTTTGTTAAGTAGTTTTTTAAGACCTCTAGTTTGATCCCTGATGTGTTGCATAATGTATTGCATTTTATTGTCATTGTTAATATCAATGAAAGTATTGCAATGGTAACATTGTTAAAATCAATGAAAGTACCATCATGATATTACTAGAAATTTGTCACCACTTAGATTATGTTATTTTGTGTTTGATATAATTATATAACTACAAAATATATAAAGACATGAAAAAAACATGTTTTCTTTGATTATTATCTCTAAAACTGGCCACATATAACAAACTTTGCATTATTTGTCTTAATGACTTTGCCGTGAAGTTTTTTTTTAATCAGCACTGCGCCATATGTAAAAGTCTGCACCATGTATTTTTGGGCCATGCACCGTTTATAAAAATGAGCCAAGTGGTGCCTTCCATCAGCAAGGTTTTCATGTCCAAAACCTTTGGCCAAATCTGGACTTTATTGTATAAGGCCTAATGATGCATGTTGTTGGCAGGGTTATCTTGGACTAGAGTAGTGTACAAAAACTCATGGCCAATTGTTCTTTTTAATCATGCTTCGGAAAAAACCCAGGTTATATGATTAGGGTATGATGATCTTGGCCTTCGTATGTTCGCATCCTCGTCTTCGCCTCCATCCATCCATAATTACAAAGCACATACGTTGTGCACTCAAGATAACATTTTATTAATCACAGTAAATTAAGTACACAGAAACGCAATGAAGCTAAAAAAGAGGTGTTACACAAATTCAAACTGATATTTGAAGTGAAGGCAGCTGTTTTGGGGACAATTTTTATGATGACAACTCTTGAAAAATAACAGCATTGTTTATGTTAGTTTATCAAGGTCAGTTTTGAGGTCTGTCTGCACCCGCTGGCTGCATTATGGCTGACCCCACCGTGATTTTTTCCAACTTTTTCATTTACTTTGTGTATTTTTTTTACTTAATTCCTGTTGTTCCTAGATTGAGATGAAGTACATGTATACATGGTGAATATTATGTTAGCCGGTTGGTCTTTGGGGTTGTAACACTTTAAGTTGCTCTCATATATAAGTCCATATGTCTTAACACAAGCAATGAGAAGTGATGCAATCCCACAGATAAAGCAACTAACATAGTACATGTACTGTGTTTAATTTTATGCCCTTTAAGTATCTTTAAAATAGAAATTACAATAATTTTCTTTATAAAAGAGGTTAAATAGGACTATATGTGACCCACTTCTTTCCCATAGTATGGCAGAGGTGGATTTGTGGGTGCGCACTAGACTACGGTGTTATAAAGAAGTGGAAAACACATTGTGTAATACATATTTTATGTTGAAATCATGCAATTCTATTGAAAAAATCCCAACCGGTATGAAATACAGATGTATACTAAATGTTACAGGAGAGCAGGTGTTTTATTTGTTGGATGTGACAGAGTTGCCGGGGAAGGTCCTGAGCAGAGACAGCTGTGAGATTGGTGCGTTACTACTTCAAGTACCATGAAAAATTGTTTCGATCATTATGCCAGCAAAATAAAAATCATATCATTCTTTGGTATGTTCTCTTTGGAGAAGAATGACAGGTTTAAATTGAGCATTCCTTCATCTAAATTCCATACAGGTATCCAAAAGTTAAATCTACTAGTTCTATGCGGTCTATAAATGTACAGATAAGTCACCCTGGCACATACTGGTAAATTCAAAACATTTCTATCTAAAAGAGACTGGAAGAAATGAGTCAAGAAATTAATTTATCAATTGCTACACAGTACAGTTCAATAGATGTATGTCGTAATGTTAAAGTAAAAACATTTTATTCACAGTACAGTAACATAGGTCAATGTCATTATGTTAATGTAGTAGCATTTTATTATCATTTTTTTAATTTACATGCACATGTATCTGTTGTAGGACTACATATGCGGATTGAGATATCTAGGATAGCCATTGGGAGCTCCTTGGCCATTTTCCATCGAAAACAACCTCAGATATTTATGGACGGTTTACAAGGTCAGATATCTTTACATTTAACTACGCTGCAATAAGATTGCACAGTAATTTAAATTTTCAATTTAGCAGTTAAATTTTATGACATTTCTTATGGGTATCATTATTTTTGTATGCAATAATGCACTTCAATCAATTAAAACAAAGTAGATGTACAAAATACACATTAAAACATTACAATCCATTTAAACTATTATCTAAATTGTTTACGAACTACTTCTACAGATGTACTGGCAAACATCATGGTTATTTGAAAATGGCCGAGAAGTTCCAAATGCAATGATAGCAGGAAATACAAAGTTCCACCTGGGTCTGCACTGGGGCACTTCAGTCCATAGTAGGTTAATAGTAATACTTACTGAATAATTCCCTAAAAGACTTTAGCTTAAGATTTTGAAAAGTATTTACTTTTGTTTTAGCCTTGGTGTTGTTGTTGTTGTTAGTGTCTTGTAGAAAACTAACCTTGGCCATAACTTAAATACTGTTGAAATTATTTGAATACAATTTTGTTGACATGTTGTCAGAGGAATTATGCAAGAACTGTAACTGTGTTTTAAGTATTTTTTGTGTTAGTTTAATTCTTGAAATGAACAAAATAGCCAAACCCTCCTACGATTTCAGATGGAAAATGAAATGCTGAGATATTAGGAGAAGTGGCTGCGACTGTGACCAGCTCATCAAGGTGTGGCCATAACATTTTCCAACTTGTAGCTGCATGATGCCTGAAAACCAGTTGAGCTCTTCCATCGGAAACAATACCTTATACAGCTGTTTTTCAAGCTATTGAAAAACATCTCAAAGTAACACCATCTTGTACTTGAAGGTATGAACACATACAATATGTCATATCACCATTTCTTTAAGCTTACATTTATAAGCATTCAATATTAGACTTCAATTTCCCAAGAATGTTAAATGAATATACTCTGTTTAACATCATTTTAAGCTCGACTATTCGAAGAATAAGGAGAGCTATCCTAGTCATCGAGCATAGGCGTTGGCGTAACCACTTATGTTAAAGTTTGCGTACCACCTCAAATATTTTCAAAGTCCATTAACTCTATCAAGCATTTTGAAAAAATTATGCCCTTTTTTCTACTTAGAATTTACATTAAAGTTAGCGTACCACCTCAAATATTTTCAAAGTCCATTGACATCTGGCTTTGAAACTTTGCATGCTTGTTCAACATCATGCCCCAAACCTGTACACAGGAGGAGGTATCTCTATCAAGCATTTTGACAAATTATGCCCCTTTTTCAACTAAAAATTTACGTTAAAGTTTGCATACCACCTCAAATATTTTCAAAGTCCATTAACTCTATCAAGCATTTTGAAAAAATTATGCCCTTTTTTCTACTTAGAATTTATGTTAAAGTTAGCGTACCACCTCAAATATTTTCAAAGTCCATTGACATCTGGCTTTGAAACTTTGCATGCTTGTTCAACATCATGCCCCTAACCTGTACACAGGAGGAGGTAACTCTATCAAGCATTTTGATAAAATTATGCCCCTTTTTCTACTTAGAATTTACGTTAAAGTGTGCATACCACCTCAAATATTTTCAAAGTCCATTGACATCTGGCTTTGAAACTTCGCACGCTTGTTCACCATCATGCCCCCAACCTGTACACAGGAGGAGGTCACTGTATCAAGCATTTTGACAGAATTATGCCCCTTTTTCGACTTAGAATTTACGTTAAAGTGTGCTTACCACCTCAAATATTTTCCAATTCAATTTATGTAAATATCTCAGCACATCATGTATTGCACTGAAATCTAATCTTACAGTGATCCATGCATGTTTCGCCAAAACTTTTCAATCCATACACTGAAAAGGGGCAGAATAGTCGAGCGCGCTGTCTCTGTGACAGCTCTTGTATTATAACTAGTCAAGTCATTCCCCACCTGGTCAAAAATACTTGCATGATTTTTGTTTTATTACCGGTACATGATTCAGTATATAAATACAAATAAGTAACATTTTGCTTTACATAAAAATGATTAATTTGGCTTGAATTGGACTCTTCCTAAATCAACAGTATGAGCCATTTTCCTCTTGCCCTAACACGTCATTGGACCTTCCGAATCTTATTTTATAACAGCATCTCATTTATGTTTTTTTTTGTTAACACTTCTTTAATAAGAATTTGATCAGCTTGTAAAACAGTTATCTCCTTTTTTGTTTTGATAAACTTTTTACGAAGTAATAAGACTTACCGATAGTTCATGGTAGTTTGGTGTCGGGTATGACATTCAGCCTATCGGCTTCAGGCAACAGTTCAGATGTCACCCCTTCACCTCGGGACAACAGTTTTGACTGTTATCCAAATAAACATGAAATTACTGTATACTGAACAATAGCTTTTGTTTTTTTTTGGTGGATTTTTTCGGTTTTAAATATGTTTTATCAATCCATAATTTCAGCAGATGGACCCAGATTTGTGCAGTGCAGAGAGATTGCTGAATCAGATGCTGTGGAGTACAACTAATGCTTCATTGCTAAACTCCCATGCGAAACCTGCACCAAGGGCTGGATCTTGAACAACAGTGATATTTACATGAGAAGATAAGGAAATACTTCAGAATTGACGTTAATAGAGACAAATTAGCTTACCCAAGACCATCTCAACCAAAGCAATGAACACACTGTAACATTTTCTTCTTACAATTTGTTTAGATATATCTGTCATACAACTGATGTATGGTAGGGTGAAATATGTGTTCAACTACATGTATAATATGTGTTCTCTATTGAAGGTTGTCTACTGTAACCAACAATTGACATTCATTGTATTATTCGCCTGTGAACTTTTTACAAAATTCCCTTGATAGCTTTACTTTAAAGATGCTCTCTTACTCCCAAATAAGATGTACCACAATTAATACAAATGTTTTTATATAGTCCATAAAGGACAAAAACATGTCAAAAACAATAGTTCTTATGAAGGATACACAGTTAAATTTTAAGGAAATGTGCAGAAAACATGATTTATACATTATGAGTGGATAGTAGATCACAATCTTTTAGCACTCACCAGTAATTTAATATTTTTGCTTTTCTTTTTCAGCTATTAATACATGGTCATAATCATGTTATCAGTAATTAATATTTTTCATAAATGCATTATGTAGTATAAAGTAGTTAATCACTCAAAATTTACATAGGTTATTCATGTGTATGATTTGAATTTGATTAAGAGTGTCACTTTTAAGTAATTTCTGTTAACTTTTAATGTCTGCCTGAATCATCAATTTGAAATCCAATGTTTGACCAGGTTTATAAGAAGGCTGAACTGCAATGTCAAAACAAAACATATAATGTTTTTAAATGTGTATTTAGTTTTGTCATGGTAACATTTCCTGAGTTTGTTTTCTTTATCAAAATTATTATTTACTGTAATTTTGTATCTTTTGTTTATTATAAGCTTTCCTATAGTTGAAAGAGATTTATCAGTGAAATAAAATTACCATCTTTATCATTTAATTAATTTGATTTTCTATATTTGTCTTTAAAATGGTTGAAAATTGAGAACTGAGTACGGTAATCGGGAAAGGTGTTAAGTGTATTGTTATTTTACTTTGGTGAAAAAAATGTAATTTGAGTGTTTTTTAAATGCCATTACCTTTGTCATTTGAGTAGATTTTAGAGTGCCTATACTTGAGTCATTTGAGTAGATTTTTTAATGCCTAGCTAGTCCCAATTTCTCGAAATTCTTAATCATAACATACTTAAAGGGACTGTACACCAAAAAGTTTTTTTCTGTAACGAATCTCAGGACAATTATTTAATTAAATGTTTTACTCTTTGATATCAAAATTGAAAAAAAAATAACCAAAATGTAAAAAAAAATTCGAGGCGGAGACCGGGTTCGAACTATTAACTTCAGTTGGTAATTTCCAATGCATTGTACACATTGATACCAAGTTTATGTCAGTTTTGAAAAATTTCTTTTTTTTCCCCGCTGTTTTATCATATGGAGTACAGTCCCTTTAAGTAGCTTATTTCAGTTAGCCAAAATGCATACTTTAATTGGATTTTGATACATGAAAAATGGTTTATTGTAATTGACAATTCCTATATAAAGTATAACAATACTCAAAAGAAGTAAATATAATGCAAATTATTGAAAAACAAAAATAATGAGCTTAGCTTAGTCCTGTTATAAGGGACTTAAGAAGTTTCGAGAAATTGGTGCAATCATGTTTGTAATTCAAGTATTTTTTAATGCCTTTATTTTTGTTAAGTAGTTTTTTAAGACCTCTAGTTTGATCCCTGATGTGTTGCATAATGTATTGCATTTTATTGTCATTGTTAATATCAATGAAAGTATTGCAATGGTAACATTGTTAAAATCAATGAAAGTACCATCATGATATTACTAGAAATTTGTCACCACTTAGATTATGTTATTTTGTGTTTGATATAATTATATAACTACAAAATATATAAAGACATGAAAAAAACATGTTTTCTTTGATTATTATCTCTAAAACTGGCCACATATAACAAACTTTGCATTATTTGTCTTAATGACTTTGCCGTGAAGTTTTTTTTTAATCAGCACTGCGCCATATGTAAAAGTCTGCACCATGTATTTTTGGGCCATGCACCGTTTATAAAAATGAGCCAAGTGGTGCCTTCCATCAGCAAGGTTTTCATGTCCAAAACCTTTGGCCAAATCTGGACTTTATTGTATAAGGCCTAATGATGCATGTTGTTGGCAGGGTTATCTTGGACTAGAGTAGTGTACAAAAACTCATGGCCAATTGTTCTTTTTAATCATGCTTCGGAAAAAACCCAGGTTATATGATTAGGGTATGATGATCTTGGCCTTCGTATGTTCGCATCCTCGTCTTCGCCTCCATCCATCCATAATTACAAAGCACATACGTTGTGCACTCAAGATAACATTTTATTAATCACAGTAAATTAAGTACACAGAAACGCAATGAAGCTAAAAAAGAGGTGTTACACAAATTCAAACTGATATTTGAAGTGAAGGCAGCTGTTTTGGGGACAATTTTTATGATGACAACTCTTGAAAAATAACAGCATTGTTTATGTTAGTTTATCAAGGTCAGTTTTGAGGTCTGTCTGCACCCGCTGGCTGCATTATGGCTGACCCCACCGTGATGCCATAACGACTTAAATGGTGTTTAAATGCCATATGTAACCTTAAATAGAAGTGAAAGCTATTCGCAGTCAAATCCAGACATTGGAAGACTAGAAGAAACAGAGTGAGACACAAGAAATCAGGGTGTAATATCCTTAATCTTAGCGAAGAGAACTCTTGGTTCTTTAACATGGTCGGTGTAAAGCACCGATACACTGGATACAACTTTCCTGGGTTGCGATACACTGGATATAATTTCCTGGGTTGAACCAATAGTGAGTACACCATTTTTCCCGGTCTAGAATTAAAATGCAGAGCGCTAGGCAAGGTAGCTACTGATACCATATTTTGACCTCTTTCGGTTCTACATGGCCAGGGTTTGAACCCCTGACCTTCCGCACCAAAAGCGAACACTTTACCAATGAGCTACATTTATCTGGGCAGTAAAAATAGCAAAGCATGAGTAGTGTGTAAGTTTAATTATACATGCACTCGTAAAGCCCATTCAGCAAGTGCTAAAATAGGATTGTTAGTCATTTCCGTTTCTTTGGACCATAGTGCACAGACAATGGAAACACTCGGCCATCTCCGCAAATCTTTAATTCTGTTTGAAAATGGCTGAGGTGTTTCGATTGAGTGCACAGACAGAAAGTTATACTGGTTAGAGCTACCCTGGTTCTTTAAAGCTGCACTCTCACAGATTGAACGTTTTGACATTTTTATTTTTTGTCTTGGAACGAGCCAATTTTTGCAAAAATCCATGAGAACCAGTTATATAAGAGTGCTGACAAAAAAAATTGATGGCAGACTTTTATATTTCGGTTCATAAATTGATGTTTTATGCATTTTTCTTAAACCGTTGGCACGGACCTATGCGGTTTAAGCCATAAAATATCAATTTTCGAAAGGAAATATGAAAATCTACGATCTGATTTTTTGTCAGCAATCTTATATCACTGGTTTGCAGATATTTACGCAAAATTTGCTCTTTCAAAGACAAAAAAAAGTTGTAAAAATGCTATACCTGTGAGAATGCAGCTTTAATGTGCGTCAATGTATAGCATTGTCATAGGGGACAGGGGATGATTAGTATGATTTAGCGTTGCGCAGGGGAGTGGAACCTGCGACTACTGTATTGACAGTCAAGTGTGTTACAACTAGACCACCAATCCACCACCCTAGTATACGGAGAAGGCAAACTCCCGGATTTTATACTTGGTGTGACGTCATAATCAAGATCATTAGGTGCTTATAATGCGTCTATGCGATACTGTAAAGACTAGGACTTGATGCAACTCCATGCTTTTGAACGCCTAAAATAGATTTTCTTCATGAAAACAAAGAGTGCAAACGTAATAATTGGTAAATAAACTAATAAATATCGTTACTTTAAATGGGTTACAAAAAATATTGAATTCGCGTAGAGAATACCGTTAATAGTCGATCATTTAAAAAGTGCACTTGCTGAGACATCAAAACACCAATAAGTCCAAATTCAGCGGAACGAAAATAGAAGCAGATAAATTTTATACACCGAAGACAATTTCGGATTCCGAATGGAAGGGTAATTACTGGTAAGATTCTCTGTTCAATACTCCTAATCGTAAAAATATGATCTCTTAAATTTTTGTATTATTAATAAAAAAAATTAACTCGTGGAGTTCAAATAATTCATTTGTTTTTAAGTGTCATGATACAGTACTGAAACAGTTTCATGTAATGTTAAAGGCCTAGTTTAAGCCTTCTAAAAATGCCCCTTCCCCCCCCCCCAAAAAAAAAAACCCCAAAAAAACAAACAAACAAAAAACCCAAGTATTTGTACACAACCACAACCTCTGTTAATTGATCTTAATCTTATTGCCTAATTGTCATATCAGATCTCCAATCTGAGTATCCTGCTGTGCAGATTTGGATGTTTTATTATAAAAATGGACCCTAAATGGCTCAGAGCCAATAAACGAATACACAGGATATTGGCCCCTACTGTGTTATATTTCAAATTTTATTCAAATTGATCAAATTTTTATGCCATATGAAATCATATGTTTAACTTGGTTTACAATAATGAATTATAATGAAAAGGTATGTTCACAACAGTGGCGGCGAAGGAAAATAAATACACAAAATGAATAATGGTATTTCGCATAATATTATATATGCACAAAATGAAAAATATACATAGATAAACTTTGAACATAGCCCCGTGAAAACTTAAAATGGTAATTCATGAGGGTGTGCACTGCCACCTGTGCTGGGCTTCAATAGTGATTCTCGGCGTGTGCACACCCATCATCGGACACCCTAAGAAACATAAATGCACAAAATGAAAAATATACATAGATAAAAAATATACATAGATTAACTTTGAAAATAGCCCCATGAGAACTTAAAATGGTATATTTCGTGAGGGTGTGCACTGCCACCGGTGCTGGGCTTCAATAGTGATTCTCGGCGTGTGCACACCCATCACCGGACACCCTAAGAAAAATATATGCACAAAATGAAAAATATACATATATTAACTTTGAACATAGCCCCATGAAAACTTAAAATGGTATTTCGTGAGGGTGTGCACTGCCACCTGTGCTGGGCTTCAATAGTGATTCTCGGCGTGTGCATACCCATCACCAGACACCCTAAGAAAGATATATAGACAAGGAAAGCACTATCATTACGATTTACGCGTAAGTATTACAAGACTTTTGAGCATTTCATGTTTATCTAATTTAGATTTCGATGCAATATCTTCGCAAAGGGTGAAATAAAGGCGTCATCACCCAGCTATTTCAACGACCTACTAAATTTTAATGGATGTGGAAAGGAATATTTCACATACATAACAGAGAGGGGAAGCTTCAAAGACAAACTTCTAAGCAAAAAAAGTTTCAACGCCCAGAGAAAACGCATCAATTATATTGTTTGAGTGTATCAAAGTGAGTACTAATTTTTGTCTATTCTGTTAGGTAGGGAAGTTAGCCATTCTGTTGCCGACTTACAGCATTATTTGAGAGAAAGGGGTGTCACTTTTAGTGAGTCTAGGAAGCCTGCATTAGTAGAGCTGTGTAGTTTCACACAAGAGCTAAGGATAGAGTTTGATCCTGATGGATTATCGGAAGATCAGCCTGAAGTTGTCAGTCTGAGTGAGAAGCTGATGCTGAGTGATATGTGCCTTTAGTATGCACAAGTCAATTGTAACCACGGCCCCTCCAGGTCCTGGGTTATACTGGGGATAGCCGGGGAAATGGGTTGTGTTTAACATCCAAGGTGGTCCCGCAGTACCGCGTGAATGCGGTGGTTTTGTCTTTGCCCCCAAAATAGCAGGGAATTGGCCTTACTTAGGGTCCCTGGGGTGCAGGGGCATTTTGCAGGGATTTTACCAGCAGTTCGTCCCCGCATGGCGGGGATTTTAGCCGGAAAGTCAAAGTCCCCGCTATTCACTTGGGGACTGTGGTTACAATTGACTGGTGCATTATGTCTCCACAATAGCTGTCTGGGACTACAAATTTGTCTATCGTGCCAATGCTGTCAATTTTTGACATTTATAATTACTTAGTTACATTTAATTACTTAGTTAGATTTAATGACTATGAGCATGCCTCCCTAAGGGCCTAGCACCAGCTTAAGGGATATTCAATGTTCCAAGATGGCTATACACGAGATATTGAGACAGTGCCATACCCATATACTGGTAAGAATCTGTCAGCCTGTGGTGTTTATATTATTCTATACTTTGATTGTAATGATTATGATGATGGCGATGATTGTGGAAGTGGTGTAAATTTATACAAAAAATCTTGTCATTATGCATGTATATTTACCAGCATCTTTAAACAAAATAATTATATAAATAACTACTACAGGCTACTACAGCTGTTGGATCATGATGAAGAACAGTGACAAGGGATCCATTCAATCGGCTTATTGCAGTTGCAAAGGAGGGTAATGATCTAATTTACTATTCCTTTACTTCACTTCATGTACAATACTTGTCACAGATTCAGAAAAGTATGTGGCCAGTCCTGGGATCTGATCACTCACTGGGACCCCCTGCTTGCAAGTCATATGCTCTACCAACTGAGCTAATCAGCCCCGAATAACTCATATACTCTGATACATGCATGTACAGTTCAGTATCTTGATATACATCCCCTCTATCTTAGAATTTGTCGTCGAATTCCCATACCGGGCCTTATAACCACTGGGTATAATTGTTTAACTGCAATGTCATAGTCTCTCCATTGACCAACATGCAGGGCACTAGCCACAGTCCCTTGTTGGACTTATTTTCTCACATACTAAGAAGAGTTTGCAGCCAGTCTGGAGATCGAACCCAGGACCTCCTGCTTGCTACCAACTGAGCTAACCAGCCCTGGATAACTTGTATAATCTGATCTGTTTAATGGTTCAGTACCGTGAACAGTTTTTGGAATTCTACAAAAAACATCCAAAGATATGATATCTAATTTGTTGTTCAGTTATATCTTTATCAAAGCTTAATTATTGATACTGTTATATATGCAGCTTGATAAACCCGCTCCAAAATTGCGGGACAATGTTAGAAGTTGTTGCAGAAACAACAGAGGTTTGAAGGGCGCCATTGTCAACAATGATCTGAGAGGGAGTTGCACTATAATTTCTTGCGGCAGAAAACATTGATATAGTTGATTTTGATCCCTAAGATTTGTTTTTATTTTGCTGGTTTTGCACCTGTTACCAAAATCCTGAACTCGAGTGCTATACTGATTGTGAACAGACTGTTCTCAATCAGCATAGCACTCCAGTTCAGGATTTTTGTACCATTTTTAGCTTGACTATTCGAAGAATAAGGAGAGCTATACTACTCACCCTCGCGTCGGCGGTGGCGTTGGCGTCACACCTTGGTTAAGGTTTTGCATGTAAGCACCTTTAAGTCATTATCTCAGTTAGATAACTCTAGTTTGCATTTAATGCAAATAATTGCCCTTTATTATTCGACTTAGAAATTCTGGTTAAGGTTTTGCGTGTAAGCACACATAGGTTAATATCTCAGCAACTACTTGAGGTATTGCTTTGAGACTTTATACAATGGTAGTCAACCATCCAACCTACTTAATTAACAAAGTAAGATAACTCTAGTTTGCATTTAATGCAAAATAATTGCCCTTTATTATTCGACTTAGAAATTCTGGTTAAGGTTTTGCTTGTAGCCACATTTAAGTCAATATCTCAGCAAATATATCATGTATTGCATTGAAACATTAGATATGTATTCCCAGATAACACTTTTTTGAATATAATGCAAATTATGGCCTTTATTATTTGACTTAGAAATTCTGGTTACTGTAAGGATTTGCATGTAAGCACACATAGGTTAATATCTCAGCAATTACTTGATGGATTGCATTGAGACTTTATACAATGGTACTTAACCATCTACTTAAATAACCAAGTAAGATAACTCCAGTTTGCATTAAATTAAAATAATGGCCTCTTTTCTATTTGACATATAAATTCTGGTTAAGGTTTTAACATGTAACCACTTTAAAGTCAATACCTCAGCGAATACATCATGTATTGCATTGAAACTTTACACACAGGCTCCCATCTATTTAACCTTCTTATTTAATCAAGTAAGATAACTCTATCTTTTATAATATATAATTTTTGCCCCTTTATTATGCGTCAGCAAATTCGGGTTAAGGTCTTGCATGTTAGCACACATAGGATAATATCTCAGCAACTATTTGATGTATTGCATTGAGACTTTATACAATGGTATTCAACCACCAGACTTAATTGAATAACCAAGTTAGATAACTGTGTTTTGCAAATAATGGCCCTTTATTATTAGACTAAGAAATTCTCGTGCAAATACTTTGCATGGAACCACATTTATGTTTATATCTCAGCACACCATGTATTGCATTGAAATCTAATCTAACAGTGATCCATGCATGTTTCGCCAAAACTTTTCAATCCTTACACTGAAAAGCGGCGGAATAGTCGAGCGCGCTGTCTCTGTGACAGCTCTTGTTAAATAAGTAAACTGCACTGCAACTGTGAATTTAATGTTTAAGAAAAGTAAATTGTGTATTCCAGTTTTGTGGCAATGACCCTGATATAATCCTTACAGCCGCCAAGATAGCTGAGGACCACTGTGATGCTATAGATCTGAACCTAGGCTGTCCATATTATGCCATATTGGATATGTGATGGAAACAGACTTTGTAGAGGCCGTGTTGCGCCAATGGCAGCCTGTGAATATTGAGGACTACCTCGTGGGAGTGTTCAGGTACATATACATATGGAACGGCATATATCACTTGTAGTGTAAAACCACATTTGTGTTTCACTTGTAAATCACTCTTTCCCAAATAACTGTTAACTTACAACTAGGGAATGTGATATTCATATTTTACAAACATTTGTGCAAATCGTTTTCAGACTATAGGGATTAAAGTACATTTTTCACAATCTGAATTTTTTATTTCATCATTTTTCCTAAATTGATGTAAATCTCATCCAACATGTGAAATACAAGCGTTATGATATTGCGTTGGGGACTTGGGACCATTCAGTAAATAGGTTCCATTGCATTTAAAAATTACCACCATGCACCACTCACCATACCAATCATACAAATGGTTTTCGCACAGTAATGTGACCGAGAGTGTAGTGGCAACATCAACATGAATCATCTATGCCACAAGCTTGTGAAACTTGGAGCGAAAAGATGGAAGAGCCGGATGTGGACGAGCCCAATTCCGAGAGACGGAAGCAGACTGATGGACTGTGATTGGCACTTCTATCTATGAAAAAGCAGGTTAATAATAAAACTAACATAATAATTTCAACCAAAAGTGGATTTTAGAATAAAGATGTCATTGGGTGGGTGGGCAGTCGGACAGGCGGGCGCTAAACATTCGTTTTCTCCTAATTACTTAAGTAAAAATTGATGTACATAGTGATGAAACTTGGTGTGTAGGTATCGTATGTGACATTAGCTAACTTGCTTTTGAGGAGGTTGGGGTCAAGAGTACTAAAAATGGAAAAAAGGTTTTTGGCAAATATCTGATAAATAAGGATTGATAGCCAGTGATGAAACTTAGTATGTAGGTAGCTTATGTGAAGAGCTAGCTTGGTATTGCTTTTGAGGGGGTTTGGGTCAAGAACAAGGTTACTGAAAATGGAAAAATGGTTTCCGCCCAATAACTTTAGTTTAAGAAAACCTTTCAGTAATCCTTTCTTACCCATTCTGTAAATGGAACGACCCGACTGTCACCGAAAACATTTTTCAAATGACGTCACAATAACGCAGGAAAAGTTCAACCACTTGAAATCACTTTTAAATGTAAAATTAAAACACTAAAATTATGGCAACAATACATTTAAAATATAATACTAGTAAATTAACACTTTCTAAAATGTTGATTTATATTATACGGGACCTGCTGACACAATACAAACGGTAACAAGATCAATAGTTTCCATGTATATTGTTATGCGATGAATTGCGATCCGAACATATCCAAAAATGTTGCGTTCATTGATTGATAAACGCAATTGCCGAAAGGCAGTTCATTTAAGGAATAGAATTGGAAGTGTAAATATGTATTTACATGTATAGTCTTTTATTCTGCATGGAACAAACAAGGTTTACTTTGAAATACAATTCATCACTGTTCTATATTCCATTTTTGTTTGTTTTTTAATACCTTTGCTAAACTTATTTTGTTTTATTTTTAAAGTTACTTAGATCACTAAGAAAATGCATGTTATTTGATATTTAATTGAGTACGTCAGTGCAAGTGTGTGGTTTCAATCACAAAAATAACAGGACACCATGTTGTCAAGAACAACTTTTAATAACTAGTATGTGGTTTAAGTGAACAGCTTTGTAACTTATCTGCATGCTATTTACTGAGCTACACTGAACGCCTTTGAAAACACACCACTTACTTTTTCATAAATTTATTCCAAAATAGTTCATCGTATGTATTCTAGGTACAACAAACAATAATTATGTTTTAAATATTGAATGCAAATTTCATAGCCACGTGTGTGGTATTAGCTGAAAAACAACTGTAAAACGTAAGACACGGTCGAACACCGCAAGTCACAGTTTGCTAGTAAGGAGTGTATGACCCGTTTGCCTGTATACAGGCAAGACATCTACGCCTCATGGACAGTGTAAGAGCTGCTATGCGGTGTTGTGGGATGTTGGCCCACTCCTGCACAAGAGCATTGCGTAATTCTGCAACATTGCGTGGAGGAGGATTTCGTGCAGAAACCCTCCTAACAAGCTCATCCCAGAGATGCTCAATAGGAGCCATATCTGGAGACAACGATGGCCAGTCCAATACAGTTACATTGTTTTGAACAAAAAACTTTTTATTTATCAAATTCAATAGATAATGAACGTATCATCTCATATACACATAACATTTCGAGTTTAAGTAAAAAGGGGCCACAAAAGAGGGGCCGCACAAGTGGTGCTTTTTTCAAAGGCGTTCAGTGTATAGTGGAAAACAAAGGAAGCCCTCTCAAACAAGGTACATACAGTCTTTGACTGAAGCATATTAAAAAAAGAGAAGTAAAAATACTGATAAAGGTATATTATCCTTTTATTTCTCTTCCACAGGCAGACGTTACCCAGCTCCTTCACCTCTTCAGAAGATGAAAGTGCATCATTGGTCAGAAATGAGAGTGATTCTTTGATATCTTCATGTTCAACAAATGGTAGCATCACTCGCTATGTTGTTCCATAATCGAGGGGCACTTAATTTGGACCAAGTTACAGACATCAAAATCTCCATGGAACCATTCTGCGGGAACTGTCCTAGCTTATCCAACTCGACTTATGGCCAATCTTCAGGGCTGTCTGAAATACCATGCTTCACCATAGTGACAGTGCAAAACTGCTCTAGATTAGACCAGGAGCCGTATTCATTAATCATCTTAAGTCCTTTCCTCACTTTAGTCATTTGTTAAAGTGACACTCTTATTCAAAATGGATACATACACATCATATAACAAACCTCAATTTTGACTGATAAACCTTACTAAATAATGTATTTATGGAAAACATGAATTACTGATAACAAGATTGTAACCATGTACTGTGAAATCATTAATGTTCGTGGGGCATTAATGTTCGTGGTTTTCGTGGGTTGGGTGATCCACGAATTCAAGATCCCACGAAATATAAACCCTTTATTCACTTTTTCAATTGCCTTGTTACGTACATACTCTAGTATATTATTTACAGAGGTCGCAGTATACAGTGTTAAAACCTGTCTCACTGTATAACTTACGATCATTATTCTGTTAATATATTATAACTGCCTTTAACAAATAATGAACCAAATCAATTAAATGTGTTTTATGCAGCAAATGACAGTTATAAGCACGTGTTTAAACGTGTGCTGTTAATGAAAATCTCCAAGTTTACAAGATGTGCGTGATGAGTGTCCATACTCGATTTTTTTTATTTAATCAAATAATTAATCGATTACTAGTACATTGAAGGTTACTAAGCACCGAAGGTGACAATCTACGCACCTTTTCGGTGTTTTCACAGTTTGCAAGATTCTTGATTGGCATTCAATGGCTTCCCCCATCTGTATTTATGATCAGAGTACATCTTCTTTTATTACCTTTATTCCCAATTAAATCGATAAGTGACATGGGTATATGCACTAATTGGGATGTTGTACCACATTAGCGAGTGTCATAAACCGAGTGACGTAGAAGACGGAAATCACGGGCCAGCGCGTGGATATTATGCAGACAATCTAGGACGATCGCATCTTCGATTTTTTTTTTCAAAAATGAAAATCCACGAATTCAAGTACCCACGAAATTGTTTTTTTTTCGGCAATCCACGAAATTTCATGCCCACGAACATTAATGATTTCACAGTATTTAATTTGATAGCAAAAGGCGCAAAAATATTAAATGATTGGTGACTGCTAAAAGATTTACTGTGATCTACTCTAGTCACATAAGGTAGAAATACCGTGTTTTGTGTACCTTTCTTTCAAATCAAACTCGGTATCCTTCATAAGAACCATTGTTTTTGACATTCAATCATCCTTTTTGGAAATAATAAAACAATATTATTAATTGTGGTAAATCTTATTTGGGAGTAAGAGTGCATCTTTAAGATTTCATGAATAACAAAGCTCCTGTTTTGTCTTGAAAATAACTGTGATCACAAAACAAAGATTTGCTCTCTTTTACACCTACTGATTACAAATAATTATATAATAACCAATTCTGTACTGGATCTTGTATGTATTGTATTTTGAGTCTACTCATTTTAAGGATGCTTAGTGTTTTTGTCAATTTATTGATGGGAGAAAAAGACTAGGATTCAGATGACAAAATCTCAATAGATTTAACAGTATTCCACGTTAATTTTAAATCTTCTCCCTTTAAGTTCATTTTAGCCAGATTTTTCATTGAAATATTCTGGGTAGATTGGTGAAAACCAGGCGAACAGGTGTTCAGATATTTCCAGTGTCGTCATGGACCTATATCTTGTTTCTTGGTCCATGGTGTCACTCACAATTATACATTTTAAGTTTTTTTTTCAGTGTAAAAAAACAAGATCTTATCTTATTTTCTTAAAAATTGGTCATAATCTTTGTCAGAATCATATTTAAGACCAATGTGAAATTGAGTTAACTGAGGTAGGGGTGTAATATAGCACTTATGGGGTAGATGATGTAACATAGAACTTGTGGGTTGGGAGATGTAACATGGCATGCTTGTGGGATGGGAATGTTACATTACACTTGTGGGGTAGGGGTTGTAACATTGCATGCTTGTGGGGTGGGAATGTACATTACACGTGTGGGTAAGCAGTCACTGGGTAAGGAATGTAACATTGCATGCTTGTGGGGCTGAAACATTACACTTGTGGGGTGGGGAATGTAACATTACATGCTTATTGGTTGGGGTTGTAACATTACATTTTTGGGGTGGGGAATGTAAGAGTGCATGCTTGTGGGGTGTTGATGAAACATCGCATGCTTGTAGGATGGGGTTGTAACATTGCATGCTTGTGGGATGGGGTTGTAACATTGCATGCTTGTAGGGTGGGTTGTAACATTACACTTTTGGGGTGGGGTTGTAAAATTGCATGCCTGTGGGATGGGGTTGTAACATTGCATGCTTGTAGGGTGGGGTTGTAACATAACACTTTTGGTGTGGGGTCGAAAATTGCAAGCTTGTGAGTTGGGGTTGTAACATTACACTTTTGGGGTGGGGTTGTAACATTGCATGCTTGTGGGGTGGGGTTGTAACATTGCGTGCTTGTGTGCTGGGTTATAACATTACTCTTTTGGGTTGGGGTTGTAAAATTGCATGCTTGTATGGTGGGGTTGTAAAATTACACTTTTGGGGTGGGGTTGTAACATTGCATGCTTGTGGGGTGGGGATGTAACATTGCACTTATCTGATGGGGATGTTACATTGCACATGTGGGGTGGGGTTGTTACATTGCACTTGTGGGGTGGGGGGATTTAATTTAGCATGCTTGTGGTGTGGGGATATAACATTGCACTTGTAGGTAGGGATATGTAACATTGCACTTGTAGGGCGGGGGGGGGGGGGGGGGGTAACATTAAATGCTTGTGTTCATAGAGAATGCCCGTCATCAGTCAAGTGTGAGAGGTCTTTGGTCAGAGTTTATTGCTATGTGAGAGCAATCAAGCAGGTTGTGTATGCCATAATTATTGATTAAAGAGTTTAATATGCAATGTAATAGCCAGCGCCCAATACCATTCCTACCTTTCTGTCATTTCCTATCAATCTTGGCTTGTCTGTCAACATGTACACTTTCACTGAGTTCAACTTAGTATTCTTCACCTTAAAGGCTCTCATTTTACCCTATCTCGTTACATGTATAACTGCAAATTCAGACCTGGAACAGTCTATTTTGCTATTAAATTTTCTATAATTTTTCCTACAGTATAAAGTATTATTCATTTCATTGTGAATAGATTTATTATATGTTATTGTTTTTTTTATTTATTGTTTCTGTTGGTTGGTTTATATAGCAATATAAAGTTTGTTTTGATGTTAAATTGTTAAAGGGACTTGACACCAGATGATACCATTGCAAGAAAAAAAGATAATTGTCAAAAACTTACCGTATATGACTGGGTATAAGACGATAGGGGGGATATAAGATAATAAGTATAAGATGCAGGCAAAAAAATCCGTGAAAAATCCGAGAAAAAACTTTTAATCTATGTTTTGGGTTATAGGACGCATAGAATAATACACAATACATAAGATTGATATTGTTGTGTACCAGGCATCAAATCTTACTGACTGATGTATCACACCGCTTACAACATATGTATTTTTTGTAGTGTTTGCAAATTTTTTCCAATTTGAAATTTACTGGGTTTGTCTACCACGTTAAATCCAGTAATTTTAAAAATAGCATCGGTATATGTATCTACTAATCATGTGACTTTCATATGCTAAATGTATACTTTTAATGTTGACTTGATGTTTGTTATCAAAATTTTAAAATAACTTGCATATTTTTTTATAATAAGGTGCTGTATTCTTGAATATCCTTTATTACGAATATGAGCATAGTAAAATTAGCCAATACAAATGGGCACATTCTCTTTTGCAAAATTTCTTATTTATATACTTTTTTTTTAAAGCTGCACTCTCACAGATATACCATTTTTACAACTTTTTTATTTTTTGTCTTAGAAAGAGCAAATTTTTGTGTCAATATCTGCAAAACAATGATATAAGATTGCTGACAAAAAATCAGATTGTAGATTTTTATATTTCCGTTCGAAATTTAATGTTTTATGGCTTCAACCGTACCAACGATTTAAGTAAAATGCATTAAACATCAATTTTTGAACTTAAATATAAAAATCTGCAATCTAATTTTTGTCAGCATTCTTATATAACTGGTTTCCATGGATTTTCGCAAAAATTGGCTCATTCCAAGACAATTCTTTTTTCTTTTTCAAAAAGTTCAATCTGTGAGAATGCAGCTTTAAAATGCATGCATTACATTGCCTTGTTGAAGAGAAAGTCAAATAAAACACACAAAACAGACAAAAGTGTTCCTTTGTTCTTACCTATCTGATATACACTTACATCACGGTATGTATGGAAAACAAAGGCTGCGCATGTTTATTCATCTCAAATATGAATATAACATTGTGAATCCAATTATAAATGATAACAATTATGAGGATACTGAAAGCTACTTTGTATTGCAACTTCAGTGACTTTACTGTAGAAAAGGTTAGAACATCATCGTACACTCTGATAAAGCTACATTTTATTGACAATTACGGTGATGATAACCCACATTACTGGCTACTGGCTATGGAAGCGCTAAGTGGATTTCCAAATGTCCATTTCATGTTATCAATGTTGGATTGATTTACATGATGGTCAGAAATGCAAGTTTCATTTCTATTAGATAAAAACATACTTTTTATCATAATATCTTTTAAGCAAAAAAATTGGAGAAAATCAGATGCCCCCAAAACGGTACTGCTTGTAAATGTACGGAAAGAAACATAACTCGTACTGATATAGTTTTTAGCTCGTCTGTTTTTCGAAGAAAAAAAGTCGAGTTATTGTGATAGCCTTGGCGTCGTCGGCGTCGTCTGCGTCTGCGTCTGCGTCGTCGTCGTCGTCCAAAAACTTTAACCTTACCTCATAACTCAAAAACCGTTCAACATTTTCACATTAAACTTGCTACACGTGTTCCTATTAACACTATGCATGTTTATAGCAGGTCATATAATTTTGCCTTTAATTAATATTGAGTTATCCCCCCTTTTCGACTTGGAATTTCATCAGACGAGCGTTGGCACCCACTCCGCGGTGCTCTTGTTAAATTATTATAGTTACTTCCCCTGACTTCTAGCCAAATGGAATAAACTTGCATGACTAAAAAGTCAATCCTGTTCGCTGGACTCAACATTCGATGTGAACCATAATTATGATGGTTTCTGTTTTTATGTTGGATAATTACCATTATCGTATTATGTACAAACTTCGCATTTATAATTGAGAGAAACCAATTCGGTGAATGCTTTATTTTCTTATTTATTTATACAATTGATTGACAGGAGTTCTTAAGAAAGTCGTCAGGCGCTTGTTTCAAATGTGGCAACAATGGAAGCGCATAGTGGACTTCCAAATGTCAACTTCATGTTATCAATGTTATGTTGTATCAAGTGTATTTAAACTTTAAGCTTTATAAAGACAATGAAATAACGCTACGAGTGGTTGCATTATAATCTGGACAACATATTTTTATAATTATAATAATTGTAGGTTTTTTAGCAAATGTGTTTAGGAACAATCGGATGCTCCCAAACGTCTTCACACTAATGATAGAAACACAGTAACTTTCAAACTCATTATCTATGACATTGTTCTAAGATAAAAAAAATAACTTGCCAATTGGTAAGTTCAAATATCTATTTATTTATAGTATTAAGGCCTCCGGCCCATATACAGATATGCATACATAAATACATATAAACAACGGGGAGTTGACCAAGCATAGAATTCACAAAATATTGGTTGTTATTATGGCATCATACATGTTAATCCAAGAATAGATCTTTTAGAATTTTACCTCCTCTTTGACGTATACGTTATTTGTTGTCCGGGTTATGTGTTATATTTTGTCAGAGCCATGTGTTATATGTTGTCAGACCCATGTGTTATATGTTGTCAGAGCCATGTGTTATATGTTGTCAGAGCCATGTGTTATATGTTGTCAGAGCCATGTGTTATATGTTGTCTGCGTCATGTGTTGCCCGTTTGTCATCCAGATTTACAGGTTTTGTCTCGCACCACTAGATGTGCCTCACCCAAAAGCTCCTCAACAAACATGTATAGAAAACATATAATTTTCATGATTCATGTATACATATTTTATCATTTTGTATATAACATTGCTATGTTCTTTTGAAGACAAATGATAACATCATTCATATATTGAAATTGCATAGTAACAGATAATTTTGGCAATTACAATTTAATTCTGTAAAATTTCACAATTTATTAAATAGATGTGAACGTATCGGTTCCCCCAAAGCTGAATACCTTTGCATTCATATGCGCACGAATTACTCGTGCTTATAATTCGCCACCTGGCGGTTATTTCATATTAAACAAGGGAAACTTTTTTCCTTCTTGTTCGTTTAACTCAAGCGTTGGAAATTATATGAGATTTAACTATTCTTGTCACGTACTTGATACTGTTTATTGTGTGTTTATACTAAGTCAATATGACATGCATGCCATATTTGCCAATGACTGTGTCGGGTCAACTCGGCCCATGTACATTTCGGCCTGGTCCAGTTCGGCCTTTTCCTTTTCGGCCGACCATGGACACGCATTTCACACATATACATTTAGTTGTTTATGTATGACTAATGGCACATTTTGAATATCACATTCAAAACACGTGGAAGTAATACACAAGACATAACATGTGAAAAAAGATAAAACTTTGCTTATGTAATGTGATTTTAATAATGTTTTATTCAGGAACTACCCTTGCTGCGAATCGGGAGGCGACACTGACTGGGGCGGGGTCAACTGTGGTTGGTCTGTCAATTGGTCAGTGCCCACTGTGGCTGGTCAGTCATTTGGTCAGTGTCAACTGTGATTGGTCAGTCATTTGGTCAGTGTCGACAGTGGTCGGTCAGTCCATTGCAATCTTCCTTGTTCAGATCATAATTTAAAAACCGCTGGATAGAGAGTATTTAAACTTCATTCAATGAACATAAGACGTGAAGTGCAGTGTACATGTACCATAACTCTATTTTAGCTAACTGCAGGGTACATTCTCTCGATAGGAAATGACCAAATAAGCCATGCCAGAAGAGCATAGGCCCTCGTTGGTCTCTTTCAGGGATGGGTCTTTTGTTTAATGTATGCTTTTGAGGGATGAACACATTTGAAAGTTTTAAAAGTTACCACATTTTTGTTTTGTAACCATGTTTTTTAAAGCTGCATTCTCACAGATTGACCATCTTAATAACTTTTTTATCTTTTGTCTTTGAAAGAGCATTTTTTGCGTGAATATCTGCAAACCAATTTTATAAGGTTGCTGACAAAATATCACATCGTAGATATTCATATATTCAGATATTTCCGTTCGAAATTAATGTTTTATGGCTTAATCCGTTACTTTCGGTTTAAGAAAAATGCATAAAACATCATTTTGTACTTAAATATAAAAAATGCGATCTGATTTTTTGTCAGCATTTATTATGTAATTGGTTTCTATGGATTTTCGCAAAGATTGGCTCGTTCCAAGACAAAAAATAAAACAGTTCAAAACAGTCAAAACGTTCAATCTGTGAGAGTGAAGCTTTAACATTAACCTAGTCTATACAGGTTACATTTGGTAATTTAAAATATAAACACCCATCATTTTATGTTAATTTAAGATAAACACAGGTATTTAAACGATAAGCATACACAGGAGATGGAAGAACATGATATTACAGAGTTTGGGATGCAGCCAATGTCAGTATTAGCCATTAGGTGCACACCCCAATTACCATTTATTATTTAAAAGCGTTTTAGGAGAGTTACTTTTATTCCCAATGATGACTGGAGGCTGGTTTTGTTTCAAAAACATGTTATTAAATCTAATCATGAATCATACATGCTCTATTTTTGAACGACTCCCCAGGGCCAAAATCAAGTATTGCTATCGTTATCATGCCAATCTTTTTTATTTGCATCGCCTTCACTAAAAATGGTAAAATTGGCATTTTTGCAAAATAGTTATTACCTTTATTGCAAAGGTAGTCTGTAATAATAAGGGTTAACGTATCGATGTTGCATGCATCATTGAATTCTGTTTTACGACGATACCCCAGCAGAGCTATTGAAAAAGTGTCTTCTTACGCTTGCAAGCGAAGCGTGCACGAGAATTTCGAGTAATCCCACTAGCCGATACATTGTATTTAGAAAGGCTATAATAATAATCTAATGTTTATCTTTCGGAAAGAATATTTATATTCATCGGTTTATAAATCTGTATTTATTCAGTAATTCATGTACCTTCTCACTAATATATGCAATACACTTATCGTCGTATAAGTCAGATACAGTTACTCGTTGTTTCGTTATTTCGTGGAGAAAAAATTATACAGTACACGCTATATTAACATAATTCATCTAATCAGTGCCAGGACAGCAACCACTCTAAATTTTAAATATCCAAACAAAATAGGCGGTGGAAGGATTATATTGTATTCAAACAATGTATTCTAGCCCCTGGACATGTGTACAATTAGGTTTGAGTGAACGGAGTCATATGTGGTCAACCTTGCATACACCTGTGTTGGCTTTACCTTGGTCAGTTGAAACGGGAAAACAAACAAAAATAAATTGTTATAGTGGCTGCAAGAGGAAAAGCTTGCCTGTTTCCAGGTATTTCTTATGGATTGTGCTTCGATTTAATATTGTGTTGGATTTTGTGGAACTGTTTTCATTGAGTTTTCGATTTTATTTCACTTGCTGGTTGCGAAACAAATCGTTGAGAACATTGGATCATTCAAAAGGTACCAGCTTAACAGTCAAATAGCGAAATGTTTACAATAATGTCAGATTTATCTACATTTTTCTGTGAACGATTTTATATATGAGTGCTCTGCCTGGAAATATTTGAAATCAGTTTTATATAGTTCAAATAGTCGCTGACGTCTCTTCACGATTCATTGACTCACACCCACGACGTACATACCTACGTCCTATGCAGCTGCCATGGAAACATCAACGAAAGGCAAGTTTAATTCTGCTCTTTTTCTTGCGTATTTTAATGAGTTTAAACCCAAAACATCTCTTTTACATTTTAGTTATGGCACTATCTGCACTATTGGGATCATTCCCCATAAAAGGTCAAGCTTAAAAACTGTTTTATCTCAATAGGTCACTTGATATTTCAAAAGCTTATCATTTATAAACAGCAATAAATTGCGGGGGGGGGGGGTGAATGAATAAAGTAGTATTATGTTCATACTGAAGTCAATAATTGTTTAAGAGAAAAAATAGTCTTCGTATAATAATTAATAAAAATATAAAAATTTGAAATTACAAGAATTGCAAACAGGCTTTTTCTGCTGTTTTAAGGAATACATGAAAATGCTAAAAGGTACCAGCATCCTTTCCCAAGATTTCTTTAACCGAACCAAAGTAGCAGAAAATGTTTATTTCATTTTTGTGTATGTCAAAATATAATATTTTTAAATAAAATGTTTCACATAGGAGGGGCTTCATTCGTATTTAAGTCTAAAAGGTGGGTTATAATTAAACTGGTAGGAAAGGCTCATGAAATAAGAGTGCAAAGCAATATTAAACTGATTTAATTCATATGAATATATTTGTTTAATGAACATAATTTAATTGATTTCGAATGATATTTGTTTATAACTGCTTAATTCACATGTTTAACAATTGTTTATTTAAGTATGATACTTGCTTATTCTATTTTTAATCACTTATTGAAAAAAGTTAGTGCATTGGTTTTTCATATAAATATCAATGTTACAGCGTAGCGGTACCTGAAGAGGCCAACCATCCAATCGGAAGAGATGCCCTTTGCAGTGGAGTTGGCGAAGAGGCGTTATGCAGCTACATTTGCAGTCAGGTTTGCGTATGGTTATGTGGACAACTTCATCAGCAAATATATGTATTATTTTGCTCACTTTTTGGTATAAGTTTTGTTTGCACAATTTGAATCAGCATTGTTTTTAAACAATTCATCTTCAAAGGAAGCTTTCACTTAGAAGGACACTTTACATTTCATAGCCTTATGATGAATTAATTTAAATATATGGATTACACTTTTAAAGGTTCTTATTAGATCATTTTTTTTTATTAAACAAATCAATGATTCTTCGATTTGATGAATCTTTTTTTTTCAAATCTATGAACATTGAAAAGGCATTTTCTGTTGGTTTTAGAAATCTTACAGTGAAAATGCTAAAAGGTGCCAGCATCCTTTCCCAAGATTTCTTTAACCGAACCCAAGTAGCAGAAAATGTTTATTTCATTTTCGTGTATGTCAAAATATTATATTTTGAATAAAATGTTTCAAATTGAAGGGGCTTAATTTGTATCAGTCTAAACGTGGTTTATAATTAAACTGGTATGAAAGGCTCATGAAATGAGAGTGCAAAACAATATTAAACAGTTAATTCATATGAATATATTTTTTAATGAATATAATTTAATTCATTTTGAATGATATTTGTTTATAACTACTTAATTTTCATGTTTAACAATTGTTTTTTTTTACTTATGATACTTGCTTATTATACATATAAACTACTTATTGAAATCAGTTACTGCATCGGTTTTTCATATAAATATCAATGTTACAGCGTCCGCGGTACCTTAAGTGGCCAACCATCCAACCGGAAGAGATGCCCTTTGCAGTGGAGTTGGCGAAGAGGCGTAATGCAGCTACAGTGGCAGTCAGGTTTGCGTAAGGTTAAGTGGACAACTTCATCAGCAAAGATATGTATTATTTTGCTCACTTTTTGTATAAGTGTTTTTATTTGCACTATTTGAATCAGCATTTTGTTTTTAAACAATACATCTTTAAAGAATGCTTTCACTAAGTAGGCCACTTTACATTTCGTAGCCTTATGATGAATAAATTAAAATATATGGATCACATTTTTGAATGTTCGTATTAAATCAATTATTTTATTAAACATATCAATGATTCTTCGAATTAATGATTCATTTTTTCCAAATACACGAAATCAGAAATGGCACTTTCTGTTGGTTTCAGAAATCTTGCGGTGAAAATGCTAAAAGGTGCCAGCATCCTTTCCCAAGATTTCTTTAACCGAACCCAAGTAGCAGAAAATGTTTATTTCATTTTCGTGTATGTCAAAATATTATATTTTTGAATAAAATGTTTCAAATTGAAGGGGCTTAATTTGTATTTAAGTCTAAAGGTGGGTTATTATTAAACTGGTAGGAAAGGCTCATGAAATGAGAGTGCAAAACAAAATTAAACTGATTTAATTCGTATGAATATAGTTGTTTAATGTATATAATTTAAATCATTTGAATGATATTTGTTTATAACTGCTTAATTCTCATGTTTAACAATTGTTTTTTTTACTTATGATACTTGCTTATTATACATATAAACTACTTATTGAAATCAGTTACTGCATCGGTTTTTCATATAAATATCAATGTTACAGCGTCCTCGGTACCTTAAGTGGCCAACCATCCAACCGGAAGAGATGCCCTTTGCAGTGGAGTTGGCGAAGAGGCGTAATGCAGCTTCAGTGGCAGTCAGGTTTGCGTAAGGTTAAGTGGACAACTTCATCAGCAAAGATATGTATTATTTTGCTCACTTTTTGTATAAGTGTTTTTATTTGCACTATTTGAATCAGCATTTTGTTTTTAAACAATTCAGCTTAAAGAATGATTTCACTAAGTAGGTCACTTTACATTTCGCAGCCTTATGATAAAAGTTCTTATTAAATCAATTATTTTATTAAACATATCAATGATTCTTCGAATTAATGATTCATTTTTTCCAAATACACGAAAATTGAAAAGGCATTTTCTGTTGGTTTTAGAAATCTTACAGTGAAAATGCTTAATGGTGCCAGCATTCTTTCCCAAGATTTCTTTAACCGAACTCGAGTAGCAGAAAATGTTTATTTCCTTTTCGTGTATGTCAAAATATAACATATCAAATAAAATCTTTCATATTGGAGGGGTTTCATTTGTATAAGTCTAAACGTGGTTTATAATTAAACGGGCAGGAAAGGCTCATGAAATGAGAGTGCAAAACAATATTAAACTGTTTTAATTCATATGAATATATTTGTTTAATGAACATGATTTAATTGATTTCGAATGATTTGTTTATAACTACTTATTTTTCATGTTTAACAATTGTGTTTTTTTTACTTATGATACTTGCTTATTTTATTTATAAACTCCTAGTTGAAATAAGTAAGTGCATCGGTTTTTCATATAAATATCAATGTTACAGCGTCCGCGGTACCTTAAGTGGCCAACCATCCAACGGGAATGGATGCCCTTTGCAGTGGAGTTGGCGAAGAGGCGTAATGCAGCTACAGTGGCAGTCAGGTTTGCGTAAGGTTAAATGGACAACTTCATCAGCAAAGATATGTATTATTTTGCTCACTTTTTTGTATAAGTTTTTATTTGCACTATTTGAATCAGCATTTTGTTTTTAAACAATTCAGCTTATAGAATGATTTCACTAAGTAGGTCACTTTACATTTCGCAGCCTTATGATAAAAGTTCTTATTAAATCAATTATTTTAATAAACATATCAATAATTCTTCGATTTGATGAATCTTTTTTTTTCAAATTCACGAAAATTGAAAAGGCATTTTCTGTTGGTTTTAGAAATCTTACAGTGAAAATGCTAAAAAGTGCCAGCATTTTTTCCCAAGATTTCTTTAACCGAACCCAAGTAGCAGAAAATGTTTATTTCCTTTTCGTGTATGTCAAAATATAATATATTTGAATAAAATGTTTCAAATTGGAGGGGCTTCATTTGTATCAGTCTAAACGTGGTTTATAATTAAACTGGTAGGAAAGGCTCATGAAATGAGAGTGCAAAACAATATTAAACTGATTTAATTCATATGAATATATTTGTTTAATGATCATTATTTCATTCATTTCGAATGATATTTGTTTATAACTGTTTAATTTTCATGTTTAACAATTGCTTTTTTTTACTTATGATACTTGCTTATTTTATATAGAAACTACTTACTGAAATCAGTTACTGCATTGGTTTTTTCTATAAATATTAATGTTACAGCGTCCGCGGTACCTGACGTGGCCAACCATCCAACCGGAAGAGATGCCCTTTGCAGTGGAGTTGGCGAAGAGGCGTAATGCAGCTACAGTGGCAGTCAGGTTTGCGTATGGTTAAGTGGACAACTTCATCAGCAAAGATATGTATTATTTTGCTCACTTTTTGTATAAGTGTTTTTATTTGCACTATTTGAATCAGCATTTTGTTTTTAAACAATTCAGCTTAAAGAATGATTTCACTAAGTAGGTCACTTTACATTTCGTAGCCTTATGATAAAGGTTCTTATTAAATCAATTACTTTATTAAACATATCAATGATTCTTCGAATTAATGATTCATTTTTTCCAAATACACGAAAATTGAAATGGCATTTTCTGTTGGTTTTAGAAATCTTACAGTGAAAATGATTAAAGGTGCCAGCATTCTTTCCCAAGATTTCTTTAACCGAACCCAAGTAGCAGAAAATGTTTATTTCCTTTTCGTGCATGTCAAAATATAATATATTTGAATAAAATCTTTCAAATTGGAGGGGCTTCATTTGTATCAGTCTAAACGTGGTTTATAATTAAACTGGTAGGAAAGGCTCATGAAATGAGAGTGCAAAACAATATTAAACTGATTTAATTCATATGAATATATTTGTTTAATGATCATTATTTCATTCATTTCGAATGATATTTGTTTATAACTGTTTAATTTTCATGTTTAACAATTGCTTTTTTTACTTATGATACTTGCTTATTTTATATAGAAACTACTTACTGAAATCAGTTACTGCATTGGTTTTTTCTATAAATATTAATGTTACAGCGTCCGCGGTACCTGAAGTGGCCAACCATCCAACCGGAAGAGATGCCCTTTGCAGTGGAGTTGGCGAAGAGGCGTAATGCAGCTACAGTGGCAGTCAGGTTTGCGTATGGTTAAGTGGACAACTTCATCAGCAAAGATATGTATTATTTTGCTCACTTTTTGTATAAGTGTTTTTATTTTCACTATTTGAATCAGCATTTTGTTTTTAAACAATTGATCTTTAAAGAATGATTTCACTAAGTAGGTCACTTTACATTTCGTAGCCTTATGATAAAGGTTCTTATTAAATCAATTACTTTATTAAACATATCAATGATTCTTCGAATTAATGATTCATTTTTTCCAAATACACGAAAATTGAAATGGCATTTTCTGTTGGTTTTAGAAATCTTACAGTGAAAATGATTAAAGGTGCCAGCATTATTTCCCAAGATTTCTTGAACCGAACTCGAGTAGCAGAAAATGTTTATTTCCTTTTCGTGTATGTCAAAATATAACATATCAAATAAAATGTTTCAAATTGGAGGGGCTTCATTTGTATCAGTCTAAATGTGGTTTTTAATTAAACTGGTAGGAAAGGCTCATGAAATGAGAGTGCAAAACAATATTAAACTGATTTAATTCATATGAATATCTTTTTTTAATGAACATGATGTAATTCATTTCGAATGATTTGTTTATAACTACTTAATTTTCATGTTTAACAATTGTGTGGGTTTTTTTACGTATGATACTTGCTTATTTTATTTATAAACTCCTAGTTGAAATAAGTTACTGCATCGGTTTTTCATATAAATATCAATGTTACAGCGTCCGCGGTACCTGAAGTGGCCAACCATCCAACGGGAATGGATGCCCTTTGCAGTGGAGTTGGCGAAGAGGCGTAATGCAGCTACAGTGGCAGTCAGGTTTGCGTAAGGTTAAGTGGACAACTTCATCAGCAAAGATATGTATTATTTTGCTCACTTTTTTGTATAAGTTTTTATTTGCACTATTTGAATCAGCATTTTGTTTTTAAACAATTCAGCTTAAAGAATGATTTCACTAAGTAGGTCACTTTACATTTCGCAGCCTTATGATAAAAGTTCTTATTAAATCAATTATTTTATTAAACATATCAATGATTCTTTGATTTGATGAATCTTTTTTTTCAAATCAACGAAAATTGAAAAGGCATTTTCTGTTGGTTTTAGAAATCTTACAGTGAAAATGCTAAAAGGTGCCAGCATCCTTTCCCAAGATTTCTTTAACCGAACCCAAGTAGCAGAAAATGTTTATTTCATTTTCGTGTATGTCAAAATATAATATATTTGAATAAAATGTTTCACATTGGAGGGGTTTCATTTGTATAAGTCTAAACGTGGTTTATAATTAAACGGGCAGGAAAGGCTCATGAAATGAGAGTGCAAAACAAAATTAAACTGATTTAATTCATATGAATATATTTGTTTAATGATCATTATTTCATTCATTTCGAATGATATTTGTTTATAACTACTTATTTTTCATGTTTAACAATTGTTTTTTTACTTATGATACTTGCTTATTATACATATAAACTACTTATTGAAATCAGTTACTGCATCGGTTTTTCATATAAATATCAATGTTACAGCGTCCTCGGTACCTTAAGTGGCCAACCATCCAACCGGAAGAGATGCCCTTTGCAGTGGAGTTGGCGAAGAGGCGTAATGCAGCTACAGTGGCAGTCAGGTTTGCGTAAGGTTAAGTGGACAACTTCATCAGCAAAGATATGTATTATTTTGCTCACTTTTTGTATAAGTGTTTTTATTTGCACTATTTGAATCAGCATTTTGTTTTTAAACAATTCAGCTTAAAGAATGATTTCACTAAGTAGGTCACTTTACATTTCGCAGCCTTATGATAAAGGTTCGTATTAAATCAATTATTTTATTAAACATATCAATGATTCTTCGAATTAATGATTCTTTTTTTCCAAATACACGAAATCAGAAATGGCACTTTCTGTTGGTTTTAGAAATCTTACAGTGAAAATGCTAAAAGGTGCCAGCATCCTTTCCCAAGATTTCTTTAACCGAACCCAAGTAGCAGAAAATGTTTATTTCATTTTCGTGTATGTCAAAATATTATATTTTTGAATAAAATGTTTCAAATTGAAGGGGCTTAATTTGTATCAGTCTAAACGTGGTTTATAATTAAACTGGTAGGAAAGGCTCATGAAATGAGAGTGCAAAACAATATTAAACAGTTAATTCATATGAATATATTTTTTAATGAATATAATTTAATTCATTTTGAATGATATTTGTTTATAACTACTTATTTTTCATGTTTAACAATTGTTTTTTCTTTACTTATGATACTTGCTTATTATACATATAAACTACTTATTGAAATCAGTTACTGCATCGGTTTTTCATATAAATATCAATGTTACAGCGTCCTCGGTACCTTAAGTGGCCAACCATCCAACCGTAAAAGATGCCCTTTGCAGTGGAGTTGGCGAAGAGGCGTAAAACAGCTACAGTGGCAGTCAGGTTTGCGTAAGGTCAAGTGGACAACTTCATCAGCAAAGATATGTATTATTTTGCTCACTTTTTATATTAAGTGTTTTTATTTGCACTATTTGAATCAGCATTTTGTTTTTAAACAATTCAGCTTAAATAATGATTTCACTAAGTAGGTCACTTTACATTTCGCAGCCTTATGATAAAAGTTCTTATTAAATGAATTATTTTATTAAACATGTCAATGATTCTTCGAATTAATGAATCGTTTTTTTTCCAAATACACGAAAATTGAAAAGACATTTTCTGTTGGTTTTAGAAATCTTACAGTGAAAATGCTTAAAGGTGCCAGCATCATTTCCCAAGATTTTTTGAACCGAACCCAAGTAGCAGAAAATGTTTATTTCATTTTCGTGTATGTCAAAATATAACATATTAAATAAAATGTTTCTTATAGGAGGGGTTTCATTTGTATAAGTCTAAACGTGGTTTATAATTAAACGGGCAGGAAAGGCTCATGAAATGAGAGTGCAAAACAATATTAAACTGTTTTAATTCATATGAATATATTTGTTTAATGAACATGATTTAATTGATTTCGAATGATATTTGTTTATTACTGCTTAATTCACATGTTTAACAATTGTTTATTTAAGTATGATACTTGCTTATTTTATTTTTAATTACTTATTGAAATAAGTAAGTGCATCGGTTTTTCATATAAATATCAATGTTACAGCGTCCGCGGTACCTTAAGTGGCCAACCATCCAACCGGAAGAGATGCCCTTTGCAGTGGAGTTGGCGAAGAGGCGTAATGCAGCTTCAGTGGCAGTCAGGTTTGCGTAAGGTTATGTGGACAACTTCATCAGCAAAGATATGTATTGTTTTGCTCACTTTTTTGTTTAAGTTTTTATTTGCACTATTTGAATCAGCATTTTTTTTTTTTAACAATTGATCTTTAAAGAATGAGTTCACTAGGTAGGTCACTTTACATTTCGCAGCCTTATGATAAAGGTTCTTATTACATCAATTATTTTATCAAACATATCAATGGTTCTTCGAATTAATCATTCTTTTCTTCCAAATACACGAAATTTGAAAAGGCATTTTCTGTTGGTTTAAGAAATCTTACAGTGAAAATGCTAAAAGGTGCCAGCATCCTTTCCCAAGATTTCTTTAACTGAACTCAGGTCGCAGAAAATGCTTATTTCATATTCAACTGTTTATATATATCAATGTAATATTGCATTTCTTAGTTTGTTTTAGTTTGATTGTGGTTTATTATAGACTGCTAGGAAAGGCTCATGAAATGGAAGTTAAAAGCAATTTAAAATATAAGATAATATGAATAAATATTTAATTGAATTTGGGTGATATTTGTTTATTAGGTATTAATGTACGAGTTTCAGTCTCAGATATATTGGAATAAAAATAAAAATGTTATGAACAATTTCCACACACTTCGCAATCACCCCTCGTATAACGTGTTTTTTTAAATATTAGTGACTGCGTTCGTTCAATGTTTCAGCGTGTGTCCCACCATCCGAATTGGAATCGATTAATTATGCATTAAGCTTTGGATGACATATCACGTATGATACTTGGACAGGAGCAGGTGAGCATTGTGTATATAACATGAGTTTGAAATAAATGATATAACAATGATTCGGTTATACATGGTCAATTGTAATATTGATGAAAAGGCTTACAGTCACTGTACAGGGGATACTAATGTTTTTGATTCTCAATTCGGTCTTGCAAAATGATCGTATTGTTTCTAGCTTGACCTTTCAAAGAATAAGGAGGGCTATACTTATCTTTTCAGCATTGTTGTCAGCGTTCCTACTTTACAGCGTTGTTCCGAACCATCACACAATTAGGTTACATACCTACATATCTTACGAAATACAAATTATGACCCCTGATAGACTTTAAGGAACCATGGGTTTATGTTTTGGGTACAGTGTTTTCTTGTTAATTTTTAAGGGAAGTTAGGATTTTCACAAATAACTTTATACTCTTCATTTAGTTGATACAATTGTTTACGGCCATCAAATAATAACGTTTTATTTTTCCATGTTGTCGACTTAGAAACTTTGGGTTTTTACTCAGCTATTGAATGACGTTCATTAAATTGATTTCATTCTTAACAGTTGTACACGGCCATCTAGCAATAAGATTACATAATTTGATTTTATCCATAATACAAATTATTACCCTTGATCGACTTTTTTTCAATCATGATGATGATTTTTAACTTAATTTGACCCATACGTGGTTCAATATTTCAGTGTCCTAAACGGAAGTGTCCCACCTTGCAACTTGAAGTGATACCTCTTGCAACCTGAACGAGGCCCCATCAGTGGCATTTGCAATGGTACGAATTGATTAAAACATTACTTGATTTAATTTCAGAACTTAAATAACGATAATATTTAATGGAAATATCACAATTGAAATATCACTCTAGTTCATTCGAATAGCATTCGTACAACAACTATATAAACTTAAATTGATATTAAAATTAATGATTGAAATTATAATGAAAATGGTAAAAACGATGATGGTGGTGATGATGCTGATCTTGTTATGTTAAAGAATAATGATTTTGTCATCGAGATACCAAGACATGATTGATATTTTGTTGTTTAATACAATTTCAGCCCGAAAGCCGCACATACCTGTCTTCCATTAAGCACAATTGGCCATGGGTGACAACTTGGTGATGACACAATGGGTAACACCTCACTGATGACACAATGGCTTGATCGCTAAACAGGATCAGGTCTTTTCACGGGAAACACAATGGAAAATGAAATATTCAATACATGGATGCTCTATTTTTGGACCTTGTGTGGATCGACAAGACTTTTACATTTATGTAATAACCTTGTAATGGTTGTTACATTTCTCTACTGAAGTGACTTTCATATGTTGATTTGACATTCTTAAGTTGATGTGGCATTCTAATGATATGTGAATTCTTATATTGATGTGACATTTCAATGTTTATGTGATATTAGTATATCGATGTGACATTCTTATATTGATGTGACATCAAGGTGTTGATGTGACATTCTTATATCGATGTGACGTTCTTATACTGATGTTACATTCTTATATCGATGGGACGTTTTTATGTTGTTCGTTTAACCATTCATTGATGTGACCTTCTAATTGTGATGTGACATTCTTCCATTGTTAGTTTAACAGTAAGGTATTTCGCGAGTTCTTTAAGATGCAGCAGTTATGTTGTCATTCAACTTCATGCTGTATACACCCTTATTTTTGATATTGTACAGTGTTTATATTTGATGTTGTATGTGAATCATAAATTTGAAACCAGACAAATGAATGAGGCTCGACATTCATACTTTGTGAGCCGACACTTGGCAAATGAGCACAGGGTTCCAGAGTTAACCGTCTCTGGTTTTACCTGGCCGGTCGGTAGAGCAGCTCAGGACTTTTGCAGCCAGTGTGTGCTTATGTGTTTATAGTGTGCTTGTTTTACCTATCTTTACATGTGAACGGCTCAGAACTTTTGTTACTAGTGTTTGATTCGATGCTATAGTATGCATGTTTTACCTTTCTTGACATGTGCACAGCTCAGAACTTTTGTAGCTTATAAGTATCTTCCATGCCGAGAGTGTAAGATAGGTTCATTCCGACCCGAGCGTAGGGTCGAGGTTTACCGAGTTTCCGCAAAACATTCTGCGCGAGAGTCGGGATGAACATATCTTACACGAGCAGATATGGTAGATGCCTTTTCTCCCACCACAGTTAAACAAAATTAAGTTAAAATGTATTTTTTTCTGCTGGAACTCTTTTGTGCTTAGTGAAAATAATTGCGTATGGATATGCGATAATTTGTGGTTGTCATGGATATGCACGCAGCGACTCATATTATGTTAATAGTCAAATCGGGGTTTAAATAGTTCTAAGGAGAGTGAAGCGCGTTACCAGTATAGCTTGAAAGGTGCGTGAAAACTGTTTTATGGTGACATTTGAAGCGAGAAATAATCAATTAGCGTTCTAGATATTGCCACCAGTCAAGGTTTCTATGATGCTACAGACGACAGTCTTCAACAAGGGAGGTAATTACAATGTGATGACCATTAAAAAGGAGTTCCATAGGGCTTTTTATCTTCGCCCGTGGGCAAGATAATAATTTCTAGCATGGTTAAATTATTGGATCTACTTATCTGAGGTGTGAGAAAGTGTTCTCTACAGTGCTATAGTGTTCTTGTTTTACATATCGTAACATGTGTTTCTTTGTTGGCTGCATTTCATCTCTTAATAAACTGGTCTGGTATTGTATATGTGTTGTTATTGTTATTTTTTTGTCTTGGAACGAGCCATTTTTTGCGAAAACCCATGGAACCAGTTATATAAGACTGCTGACAAAGAATCAGATCGCAGAATTTTATTTATAATTTGCATTCATTTACACAGTATTCGGATGGTAAATGGTCATAGGTTTTAGACCTATATGCATCGGTTAACAGTTACTTAGAAGAATTAGGATATGAATCCTTATCATTATTCTCGGCTCCTCTATGTTACATGAGTGCGCTTACTCTCTTAAAGTTAATAAAGGAAAAAGAATAAACAACTCCAAATGAAAGTCAATATGTATTGCTCACGTGTCGTGCATCACTAAAAAATAAAAATCCTCTTCCTGGAGGGACGTTAAAAATGGGGGTCCCATGTGACAGTGCTATACTCTGTTGAACGTTAAAGAACCAGGGTAGCTCTAATCAGGGTTACATTCTGTACATGTATGTACACGATGCTCAAAAAAAACACTAAAATGACTGACATTCTTATCGGAGCACCCACCGAATGGACAAGGCCGAGTGCGGGTATAAATAAGCTTACATACCATCAAATGTAAATTTTTGTTTAAGTCACACTTGTGATGGGGTCAAGCCATAATGCAGCCAGTATAGGGCGCGGGTCGACCTTTATAAACTCAACAAAAACACACAAAAACACACACATGTACAAATACACAGACTACCTACATGTACATGCAAGTGGACACTAAAGCTTTGAGTTTCATTGACTCGGGCCAGAGGGATTGAGATTAAGAGAGAAGTTTCTGTTTTATTATTTCCCTCTGAAGATCAAGACGCCAAATAAAGCTGTTTTGCTTTGAATAATTAATGAAATGATTCAATGCATTGATTTATTAGTTTAAGGAACAGTTAAAAGAAACAAATCAGCTTCAGGTGATCTTAAGATAAGTCGACTCCGGTAAATAAATGTAATACTTGTTGCTTGCTGCGAATTGTGTGTCTAGTTCGGAAAGAATTGGAACTTTTTAATGAATAATTGAACTTTAAGATGTCACGGGGATATAAACCAATCAAGGCTAAACCAGACCGTAAGTTATTTTAATGATAATATTTTATTTTTCCATGAATATAATACAAAAAGATACTGTTTGAATCGTAACGAATATTTGGACACCACTGCGTTAAGTGTTTCTCGCCAAAATAACAACCACAAGAAAGAAGACATTTGTAATTACTTATACAAATACAGTCGAACCCCGTTGACTCGAACTTCCAAGGGACCGACGAAAATACCTCTAACCTCGGAAAATTCGAGCCAAGCGGGAATGCTTACCTTCAATATAAATAAATCGGTCCTTTACATTCAATTCGAGCCAACAAGGAATTCGAGCCAAGCGAGTTCGAGCCAACGGGGTTCGACTGTACATACCAAATGATACTAAGAATTTATTCAAATAATTAATTGAAGGAATCCCACCTAAATACATGTACGCGAATTCTCTGATTTGCCATAATAATCTAAATGTTAAATTTTGAAGCCTTGTGACCCCATATAAATATATGATATAATTTGAAAGTTAATAATTACCTGCAGATTACTAGAATTGTTATGCAAAATAGAAGACCGAAATCTATTTTGCATAAAGAAATTACAGTTTAAAAGTATACTTGATCTTTATTTCAACTGGTATCGGACGTGAGTATCGATTTTGGGATATTTTAAGGCCGAAAAAAATGTTTGAAATATTATTTTTGGTCGAGTTGCACATTTTCCCATGCCGTAAATAAAAACCCTTGTAAAATGATACCAAATACTATGTTATCACATACATGCGTTACATGCGTCTTCACTTCCTTAAAGCTGCACTCACACATATGAAACGTTTTGACAACTGTTTTATTTCTTGTCTTCGAATGAGCCAATTTATGAGTGCAAGAAAACCAGTCATATAAGACTGCAGACAAAACATCGGAAAACATGGGGTTTTTTTGCATTTTTTTCGTAAACCGTTAGTAACGCTTTTAGCCATAAAACAATAATTTCGTCGGGAAATATAAAACCTGCTATCTGAACTTTTGCCATATATATATGGCTTATTGATTGATTGATTGATTGATTGATTGATCACCATTACTATTATTATTCCTCACCGCGCGAGCAGCCGACGACGATGCGGGATTTCTGAAGAACGTGAAATATTACTGTCAAGGCCGCGGGTGCCGACACAAGGAGGCTCCCGAGTACAAGCCGACGGCGGTTTGTTTCTATATGAAGGTGAGTTGGGTTTTATCTATTTAAGCCGACGACGATATTGTAAATACATGAGAAAAGTGTTGAGAACAACATTTGACAACAAGCCCCGAATGAACTTGTTGATTTATCATGGGTATTTAGTGTTTTCCCTTCATTTTCAGTCAATCAGGGGCGCTATATTTTTACAATTTTAACAATGTTTAGTTTCTTATTTTTTGAAGAATTGTTGCTTATTGCTGAAGACATTTCTAAATGATTAAGTTCATTGCTATAACTGTGCATATAGCCACCAGGGGCGTAGCTAGGGCCTAAAAAATTGTAGGCCCGATGATTCTTTGCGAGTTTTGGGACTTTTATATTACACACACTCAAGTCAATTATACTTGCAATTATTACAATATAACCAAGTAATACACTCTGCACATAGTTTGAATAAACACCAAACTTGCCAGGGTTAAAATATAACAAACTTTTGTGTTTGGGTAGCCTTTCGTTTTTATTGCATTTTTTGGTTATTTAAATTTTATCATTTCTCAAAAATGTTGTAGGCCCAGGCCTACAAGGCCTATATGTAGCTACGCCACTGGCCACATAATGAAACTATAAAACATTTACAATACGATCTAAATAATAGTTCTGAATCATAATAGGGTTGCGGTGTGACTCATACGGAAGTGATGTCGCGCATAGAGGACCTGCTTCCGATGCATCCGGGAGCCAGAATCGAGGAAGTGCAGTTTGTTCCCCTTGGGGTGCATCTTGACACCCCAGGGACAGAAAATAGGTGAGCCTCGGCTTTTACTCTTTACTTATTGTTTTAATCTCGAGTGTTACACGCCTATATAAATCTCGCGGCGGTCGGCTTCCCGAGTCAAAAGCTAAAAACCAGTATTGATGTCCTTTATTGGGAGGCCAGGAAAATTTACATCTCCTGATGGAACTCAAACCCACGGCCTCTTGGGTGAGTGGCTGATATGCCTTTATCGTTGTACACACGCAACCTTTTCTGACAATAAACCTGGGTACCAGGATCGAAGAGGTGAGGGTTGTCCTCCTTGGGTCCATCTCGACATCCCCAGGATAGTTAACAGGCGACTCATGTCTTTGTTTTGTACCACCTATATAAGTTCTTGGAGAAATGAGTTTCCATGAGCAATGCTAACGCTTGATGTTTTGCCACGCAGTGCACTAGCGGATCCCGGAGATTACATGTTCTTTGGTATGGAAACAATAAAATATACTATATTTTCCTATTTTTTCTTCGCTCGCTTCGCTCGCGTATCTTTATACAACATTGCCTTTTGAGATGTACTCGTACACAACACAGAGTGCACGCAATTTAAACGTTCCCGCCTTCCCTTACTGTAATAATTCGGCACTATATAACATGATCATGTTGATGCGCCGTAAAACCCATACAAACAAACACATCAGTCAATTAATTTCCTTTGGGTACATTTATACGACAACAAATATGGCTGCGCCGTCAAGTCCCAAACGCCCCAAGAAACAGAAGAGTTTGCACAGTTTCTTTAGCAACAAAGAAAAAGAAAGAAGGTAAGCAATTGGTCCATTGTGCGAATAGATACACATAGATAGCTATGCACTTAGAATATGTTGAATAGTAAAAGTATCTGAACATGGGTTCACAATTATACATGTATCTTCCCTCGTTTTTCCCGCTTAACGAAAATATACAAATTATATAAGCCACTTAGTCGTCCTAATAGAAACCTCTTTATGATATTAGAACTATAGGTATGCCCCTGGATCTGCTAGTGCAACATTTAGAGTGATTAAAAGTTACGCCCCCCCCCCTAACCCAAAATCCTGGATCCGCCCCTGCAGTGTGTATAAATTGATATCTGCATGTCCACGCGTACATATGGCAGATATATTGTTGTACTCGTTTTGTGTCGTCGGCGTAACACGTAAGCGTCCTTACACTTTCATTTCATTCACACTTAAAGCTGCCCTCTCATAGGTTGACAGTTTTGACTTTTATTTTATATTTGTCTCAGAATTAGCTGATTTTGTCATCAATGCCTTCATGTGAGTCATATAAAAGATAATATATTCGATCTCAGTTGTTGAAAACTTTTTTTCTTAAAGCTTTAGTAACGCTTTTAGCCATAAATCATCTTTTTTTCGAACGTAAAGGTGAAAAACTGCGATCTGATTGTTTTATCGGCAGTCTTATATCACCGGTTTTCAGACATTTACAAAAACAAGAGGGCCCTGAAGGCACTGATCCAATAAAGATAATCAAGAATAACATTCTGATCAAGTTCCATGAACATATGGTTATAAATGTGGCCTCTAGAGTGTTAACATGCTTTTCCTATTTTTTGACCTGGTGACCTAGTTTTTGACCGCACATGACCCAGATTCAAACTTGGCTTAGAGCTAATCAATATAAACATTCTGACGAAGTTTCATGAACATACAGTCATAAATGTGATCTCTCGAGTGCTAACAAGCTTTTCCTATGATTTGATCTAATGACCCAGTTTTTGACCGCACATGACCCAGATTTAAACTTGACTTAGAGATTTTCATGACGAATCATTGATAAATGTGACCTCTAGATCTTAACATGTTTTTCCTTTAATTTGACCTGGTGACCCAGTTTTTGACCGTACATGACCAAGATTCGAACTTGACTTAAAAATTATTGATATCAACATTCTTATTAAGTTTTATGAAGATACAGTCATAAATACGTCATCTAGAGTGTTAACAAGCTTTTCCTTCAATTTGACCCGGTGATCTAGTTTTTGAGTGCACATGACCCAGATTCACACTTGATCAAGAGATTATTAATATTTACATTCTGACCAAGTTTCCTGAAGATACAGTCATAAATGTGACCTCTATAGTGTTAACAAGCTTTTCCTTTAATTTGACCTGGTGACCTAGTTTTTAACCCCAAATGACCCAATATCGAACTCGTCCAAGATTTTATTGAGGGTAACATTCTGACGAAGTTTCATTAAGATTATGCCCAAATTGTGACCTCTAGAGTGTTAACAGTCAAACTGTTGACGACGGACGACGACGGACGACTACGACGGACACAGGGCGATCACAACAACTCACCTAGGTGAGCTAAAAATGGCTCATTTTAAGACTTTTAATAATAATAAAAAATGTCAGCATGGTCAATACTTCAGACAGCGGAGCTTTAAACTTACCTTCTCTGATCTTAAATCACGATTGTCATTAATTAATGCTTATTGGCATACTATCTCGAATGCGTTCGACGCTATTGTCACTATAAGCCGGTTATGGCTATTGAATTGTCATAATGAAAGGCGACACATCCGATTCGCGGATTTTTTGTGTATAATAATATCTATTTTTCAGATGGGTTATCACCTTTAACACAATCGGGGCCCGAAACCGTATCGCCGGAACCGCCATTCATCTAAAAGGTCAAAAGGTCACCCTTCGTCGCTATGACGACATCATTAATCTGGAACACCGGAAGTGTTCAAGGTCAAACGTCGTTCAATCAATGGTCTCGAAAATTACCCGTCTTGAAATGCAACCCGAGAAATCCTTGGTCATTATGAAGTCGACGGAAATACAAAAATAGGACAAATATAAAAGAATCAATGTTGTCAATCCCTCAGACACGACCAATTTATCCTACAGTCGTGGCCTGACACGTCATTAGTCTAAAATGACGTCACATCGTTTTAAATACGACAAGACGACACACGCGCTGCCAGATTTTCAACTACGACAAGGTGGCCACTCGCAGGTCTTATTCAAGATCCAGAATACATGTTAAAGCACGTTCGTTGGCATGGTCACGGGTTGGGGCTAACTTTCTTTTCTTTAACGTAACATTTTCGTAAATCGATGACATCAGTTACATTGGAGGAGTTACATGCCGAGAGCACTGTCAATTTCTTTTAAGGCATACATATTGCATCAATCTCATTTGCTTTTGTTTTAATTATTGTACGATATTTTGTTATATGAATTCAACGTGACAAATAAAAAACACACACTTCAATACGTGTTTTTCATGATTTATTACAATACACCAAGTTTTTTAAACTAAAACATTATTTGACGTCTAAAACAACGTCAACATTGACGTATGTTCTTTTTCATTTAATCGCATACATATAAGTCTTATACAGTATATGTACTAGACCATGCATTTGTCTTCAAATATGTCCCAATATTCCGGTTGGAAACCACTTACATTAATAAACCAGTTCGTCCACAGAAGTCAAAATTCGGCTGGGCTTATCAGTACATCATAATATCGGCACCCCACTCTGATACGAACACTAGTCCGTTTTTTCGAGTCGACCAAGGCCATAACTCTATACCTATACATGTATATGAGAATTGCTACTGATGTCATGTGCACGTGGGGTCATGTTTATTTTTTAATGGTATTCAGTTGTGACCAATGGTAAAGTTTCAGCACGACGCCACAAACCCCGACGACAACACCAAGGCTATGTATACAGTACACTGTATCCCGATTATTTTTCTTAAAAGGTAATGACGAGCTTTAAAGAGCACCGCGAAGCGATCGCCAAAGCTTGTCTGTTTTCTCTTACCAATCAAATAAAGGGGCATAACTCGACATTTATTTAATCAATGGCTATGCACTTTTTATACATGTGCGAATTGCACTGTTAACTCGTGTACCAAGTTCCATTCGAATATCTTGAACGGTTATCTAGTTATAGTAGTAGTTAAAATTTTGCACAACGGCTCCCGTGACGACGAGAAACCAAAGCTACGGCAATATCACCTATATTGGAATAATAAACACACAAGCTTATTAACCAAAAACCTTTTTTTGGTTTCCATTGGACGAACTTTTTGAGCAATACAAAGTTCATACACTAATGAGATTGTTCTCCTCTCTTTAATACTACATATCAACTCCAATAGATTCTGCAAGGGGGCGCTCGCTCGGCGCGGGAATCACGTGATAATTGGGTTTCACATCCCAGATTTCACGGGCGTATTCCTCGATCGTGCGGTCGGCGGAGAATTTACCGGAAGCGGCGATGTTCAGCAGACAGGTGCGCGACCATTTGAGAGGGTCCTGGTAGGCGGCCTCCACACGCGCTTGACAGTCTATGTAGGCTTTGAAATCCGCCATTACGAGGTAACTGAAAAAAAAATGAAATTGGAAGTTGAAAATGATATACGTTTAAATTATATAAACATTTGTTAAAGGTTCAAAATTTCTCAATAAAATAGATAATTGTTGATGTTTTTGTATTTTTTAAACGGGGATGCGGATTTTTCTATATTTTCGTGAAACATATTGGATGAATGAAGTGTTCCTATGTGTTTCTAGTAAAGGTTACATTGACCGCTGACCTATTGATCCCAAAATAAATAAGGTCATCTTCTAGGCCAGTATTCAATATTGATCTTATCCTTATCCTTAGACATGCCTCAGTGGTTCTGTTAGCCTATTGGTCAGCTAAATATACAGGCCAATCAAAACACGTAGTTTCTAATCTTAAATTTAAGTTGCTTATTGAATATGGCCCCTGACCAATGTGCATACCAATTTGATAACTCTACTCAAAGTCGTTATTGATCGGAAACGAAAGCGTGACGCCGACGACGAGGACAACGACGTCAATAACGACGTCGGACCAAGTAATCCGTATGTGTCTGCAAAGATCCGCAGACAAAATAAAACACCAAAACTAACTGGTCATGGTGCATAAGGTTATCCACAAGGTCCATAAACAGGTCCGATTGATCCGGGGACCAGAAGCCGGCTCTCAGTTGGTCGATGGCCTCCCGGAGTTCTGGAAGTTCGTCGTAGAACCGGGACGGGTTGTAGTTGCGACGAACTCCATTAATCTGCAAATCACATACGAATTCAAAGACTCAACAGCGTTTAAGTTTCTCATCTATTTTACTGGAATTTATCAAGCGTCGTGTAGTAAGGTGTGACGAGCTCCACCCAACTACAACAGTCAATTATATAAAACGTACCACGTGGTGGAGCCCATTCGGTGAGAAAATAAATCGTGGAAAAGTTGACAACGTTTTTTTTTTTATAGATTGCACATTTAAATAATTCCACTGGTTATTAGTACATTTATTGCATAAATATCAATAAATATCAATATCTTTTTTTTTTTTTTTTTTTTTTTTTTGGGGGGGGGGGTGGGGGGGTGGGGGGGATTATGGACAGTTAGAAAGCGCCTTAAGTCTATTCTAATGATCTCGATAACTCTACCAATATATTAAACAAATATTCAATGGACTAAAACTTGAATCAAAAGTATCAAAAATTTACTTAAAATGAGCTAAACAAATATTCAAGTTTATCAGGGTATTTTAAAACGTTTTCTAGAAATGACTGACGCTAGTTAGAATTGTTTGCCCGACAAAGATATCGTCGAACCCGACGACGACGACGTTTGCACTAATGCTATGACAAAATTTCCAACTCTTTTTGTTCAAATCGGACGAGCAAGCTATCAAGTACAAATATCCGTCCTACCTCGTGCACCTTTAGCCCAAAGATGAATATGTTCTCTTCCCCGGCCTCCTCCGCCATCTCAATATTGGCCCCATCCAAGGTTCCGATGGTCAAGGCCCCGTTCAGCATGAACTTCATGTTACCCGTGCCTGAAGGAGGAATAAAAGTTACAAAGAAAAATCCAATTTCTCGAAACTTCTTATGCATAACAGGCTTAAGTAGCTTATTTCAATGAGTAAAAATACATACTTAAATTATTTTTTTATTATCGAAAAATTAAAGTTGATTGTGATTAATAAAAAGATAATTCCTATCTGAAGAATAAAAATTCTTTAAAGTTTAAATATTATGCAAATTACTGAAAAACAAAAAATAGTGAGCTTAGTTAGTCCTGTATTAAGAGATTTAAAAAGTTTCGAGAAATTGGGGCCAGACTCTGAATGATCCGTCACAGTTTTGGGGTCCTGGGGCCATGATTACGAACATTCTCAAGTCCAAGTTTAGACTCAGACTCAGAAAAGTACTTTAATAAAGGAACAAAAAATCATTTTTATTCCATTTCTTTTACAAAAAAATGTATGTTAATAAAAGTAAAACATTTAAATATAAATATTATAAATATATATCAGCAGATTTTACCATCATTGTTCTGATAGAAGAAAAATTACAATGAAATGAAGTTTTGATATAAAGAGTCTTTAGTCTGAACTCAGACTTGAGACTGTTCGTAATCGCTGCCCTTGGCCCTAATTTCTCAAAACATCTTTAACTAAAATTGCATGAGGAGCTTATTTCACTTAGCCGAAATACATGATTAAATTTGATTTTGATAAAGGAAAATATATTTATTGTGATGACCATTAATATCATTCCTATTCAAAGTCAAAAATCTCTAAATAAAAAAGAAAATATTACACAACTTATAGGGAGACAAAAATAGTACGATTACCTTTTAAAATCGTGTAATATGGGACTTAAGAAATTTCCAGAAACTTGGGCCAGGTTAAATCCTATTTAAAATGATCTCCTTCAAACCCTAACCCGTGTCTGACTTTTAATGAATTATTTAGGTCCAATAGAATGAAAGCCCGCCAAGGATCCCGATTATTAGAAGCCCATTCACGTTGCTCACATTTTTAGTTCTCAAGTTGTTAAAAAAAAAAATTATTTTATAGTAAGCCCAAATGAAACGGACATGCTTAACACGTTTCTGGGCCCATTTTGCGATGCGATCGGCGATTTGCGACGTCGCAGCTTAAATCTACGATGCGACCAGTATCGATACGGGGCATTGATTCTTCAACGTAAATGTAAAACAGGAACTTACCGGAAGCCTCCGTTCCGGCGGTGGAGATCTGCTCACTCAGGTCCGCTGCCGGTATGATCTTCTCCGCCAGCGTGACGCGATAATTCTCAAGGAAAACAAGCTTCAGCTTGCTGCCGACGTCAACGTCGTTGTTGATCCGACGGGCGAGATTATTGAAGAGCTTGATGATCTTCTTTGCCGTGTGGTACCCCGGCGCTGCCTTGCCACCAATCATGATGGTCCGCGGGGTGAAAGGGGCGTTCGGGTTATTCTTGATTCTGCAAAGGGATCGGTAGTCAGACAATACATAAGCCATGCATGCACGAGAATGATGGACTAACTCTAAGGAAGTTATAAGGAAGTTAGACCACCATTAGCCATGAGTGTGACAAACCATGATTTAGATGAACATTTTAAACCTTTGCAAATTCGAAACTGTACCTCATGAATTCCATCACTTTGACCGCTGGTCAGCATTAGTGAACAGTTTCCCCGTTTCATCTTTATTCCAGATTAAGATTTTTTTTTATATTTGGCTCTTATAAAGATAACAATTTTACAAGTCACTTATTGATTGACAAAAGGCTTATAAGCATGGGACGTATGTCACAACCTAATACCAAATTGGACGAATATTGGTTCAAAACGTTTAAAATGCTTGATTGTTAATAATAATAATAATAATAATAATAATAATAATAATAATAATAATAATATTAATAAGAAAAAATATATATGATAATAATAATAATAATAATATTTATAATAATAATAATAATAATAATAATAATAATAATAATAATGCAGTCACACAAGAACGTCTGGTTAATTAGGTCGTTGGCTTTCTCATATTGTAGAAACAAGAACAACTTTTTCACCCACCTGTTATAAAGCACAATGGCGTGCAGACAATTCAGCAGTTGACGTTTGTACTCGTGTATTCGTTTCACTTGGACGTCAAAGATGGAGTGAACGTTGACGTTGACGCCATATTTGGTCTGGATGTATTCCGCCAGGTGGAGCTTGTTGTTTTCTTTGATTTCCATCAGCCTTTGTAAGAAGTTCTCGTCTTCAGCGTAGGGCTCCTGGAACGGTTAAAGATGCACTTTTATTTGGGAGTAAGATTTACGACAATTAGTCCAAAATGTTTTAATATACCAAAAGGATGAATGCATGGCGTAAACAATGGTTCTTATCATAGATACCGAATTCAATTTGGAAGAAAGGTGCAGAAAACACAGTATTTCTACCTTATGAGAAGATAGTAGATCACAGTAAATCTTTAAGCACTCACCAATCATTTAATATTGTTGCGTTTTCAGCTATTAAATATACAGTTACAATCTTGTTATCAGTAATAAATATTTTCCATAAATGCAATTTTTAGTAAGTAGTTAAAGGTTTATCACCCAAAATTACTGTTTGTCAGTCATGTGTATACATGTGTTTACTTTGAATATGAGTGCCATTTTTTATTATTATTATTGATATGCTACAGTGCCAATGAACTATTCCGGAAAAATGAGGGACGCTTTTAACAAGAGCGCTGTTTTTTCAGTCGTACATGGGACAAAATTCGACAAATTTCAATGCTTGATTCATAGACCTTACTATAAATGTGCGTATTGCCTCTGGAAACATGTGTACAACGTTTTATTTAAAACTCTTTAGACATTTTTTTTAAGTTATGACTTAGGTTAAACATTATGCACGATAATGCCGCTGCCACCACCGACACCGCTACCGACGACGACATCAAAAAGGGTATCACATTACCCCATTTTCTCTTCGAAAAACAGACAGGCTAAAATGCTACATGATGCCAGGCACGAACTAAGTTACCCGACCAGCCAACATGTGAACCAAGTTTCCGTTAAAAGATTTCAAATCTTTATAAGTTATGGCCGAGGTCAAGTAACAACGCCGATGGCGACCCCAAGGCTAACACAATACCCCAACCTCGGTCTTCAAAAACAGACTAGCAATTAATAAAAGTAAACAAAACATACCAGTTGCCTCAGTTCTCCAAGATGGTTTACCCATCCGTCGCCAAGCCTCTCCGTGATCAGGCTCGCCAGATCTGGGTTACACACGAGCAGCCAGCGGCGAGGGGTGATCCCGTTAGTCTTATTCTGAAAGTCATAAATCGTTTCGATTTAAAATCTGGCCCCAATATCACAAAATACTTAAGTCAAATCTCAATATTAGACTCCACTTATTTTACCATATTTAAGCAAAGTATGATTCAAATTCTTGCATATTGTTATGCTTTTTGAATACGTACTGTTTAATGGAATGTGTTGATAAAAAAGTATATATACTTGAGTAATTGTAAAAAAAATATGGATTGTACTCAAACACTATTTTAGCTGTATAATGTTTTACCATAGGAAGCTGGACCAAAGGTTTAAATCAACATATTCTATGATAGAATGCGCTCTTAAAGCTGCACTCTCACAGATTGAACGTGTTGACAACTTTTTTGTTTGTTATCTTGGAACGAGCCAATTTTTGCGAAAATCCATGGAAACCAGAGATATAAGAATGTTGACAAAAAATAGATCGCGAATTTTTATATTTAAGCTAAAAAAAATCATGTTTTATGCTTTTTTCTTTGACCGTTAGTAACGGTTTAAGCCAAAAAACATTATTTTTCGAACGAAAATATGAAAATCTGCGCCCTGATCTTTTGTCAACAATCTTTTATCATTTATTTGCAAATATTTACACAAAAAATTGCTCTTTCCAAGACAAAAAAAAGTTGTAAAAACGGTCAATCTATGAGAGTGCAGCTTTAAAAGGTGTAAAAACATATATACGAGTTTTAATAAACTTGTGATGTTATATGGTAAAATGATTTGAGTTTGAGATTTGACTTGAGTATTTTCGTGGTATTTGGGCCATGTTATACATGAATTTTGACATTCTTTCATATAAACTGTATGTTTCTGTTTTGACATTGCCTTAAAACTATGACATTGAGGCTTGACCATTGACCAATGCAGCTAAAATGCGCTCGATCGGCACGCCGTCTCAATATACTAGATACCAAATGCAAGTTGTTTCCACAGTCGTTTGATGGGAATGAACTTAGCTTAGGTGTCATATTACCTATAAATGTTTTAGTGACATTTAACCTTAACTTATTTGACGTTGTTAAACTGCAGTAATTCATACTTAGTTAATGCTAGATCGTTGATAGGAGTGACCCCTTTGATAAACCTAATACTTTTGGTACTTTTTTTACAATTATGATATCAAAGCGTAACACATTCTATTAAAGAATTGTCCTGAGATTCATAACAGAATTATTACTTTTTGGTGCCTATCTGGTGTACAGTCCCTTTAATATGTTTTTAGGTTTAATGTCACTTAAACATACAGGTTATATGACACCAAAGCAAGGGATTATTTCCACCAAACGACAGTGGTTGTTTCAAATTATTCTAGTGATTACAGAGCTATGGAAACAAATAGAACATACCGACAAGCACATTTTTGCAAACCAAATACACTTGTTACACTAAGGGCCAATCGTTTAGATCTCTGTTATTTAAAGTTAAAGACGATGTTAATCATCGCTGCTAACTTTAAGGTCTTAAACTTCTCCGGCGGTTTTAGGGATACACTTGAGATCTGCACCAGTTCTTACAAACTAAGATACTTTTTTAATTGTGTTAAAAAGTTCACCTTCAAATCAGTTTACTACGACGCCGTTAACAAGGTTGTTAACCTTGACAACGTACCTGAAACCTTCCTGGAAACATCTCATAAAAGTCCCGGAACACGGTTGTCTTCAAGAGATCTGAGTGTATCCGGGCCACTCCGTTCACGGCATGGGAACCCACAATCGCGAGATGCGCCATGTTTATTTGGTTGTTTTCGGATTCCTCTACAATCGACATCCGGCGGACCCTGTCCTCGTCGCCCGGAAAATGGCGGCGGACCTCAATAAGGAACAAGTGGTTGATGTAGTAGATTATTTCAAGAATCCTCGGGAGGAGGTTATCTAACAGCTGTGTCGGCCATCTTTCAAGCGCTTCCGGAAGTATGGTATGATTTGTGTATGCGCATGTGCGGAAGGTGATATTCCACGCTTGTTCCCATGACATCCCCTCGACATCCATCAAAAGACGCATGAGTTCCGGTATAGCTAACGCTGGATGCGTGTCGTTGAGTTGAAACGCCAACTTGTCCGGGAACTCCTCGAAAGACGTCCTCGTGATATCAACGACGCCAGGCTGCGACGCCTTGTAGCGGCGGATGGCGTCTTGGAGAGAGGCGGACACCAGGAAGTACTCTTGCTTCAGGCGAAGCGTCTTCCCCTCAAACATGTTGTCATTGGGATACAGCACGCGGGAGATGTTTTCTGCGATGTTCCGGTCACAGACGGCCTTAAGAAAGAATCAGTAAAATTAACTACATGTACTTTTGATTTTAATTATAAAATCATTTTACATTGTAGATTTATTAGTTGTAAAAATGTTGTTTTTTTGTCACTCCAATGATTATTTGGAAAACATGTTGTTTTTTGCTTTCTAGAAAATTTCGAAGAGCTTATTTCGTGGCACGGCGAACATGTTTTTGGATAAAAACGTAACGCCAGAGTATAGATTGTTGTGTGCATAATTGTTCTCTGTTACTAGTATTGTTCTGTTACATCTATAACAAGAATGATATTTTTAAACGGATATTTTTTAGGAAAAGCTATCAAAAAGAATTTGTTTACACTACCTTAACGTAATCTCCGTCATTGAAAAACTGGAGATTGAAGGAGTCCGGCGCCCTCGCGGACCATAAGCGTACCACGTTGACTACGTTGTTTTTATAGCCTGCCACTGGAGTGTCATAAGGGACCGCCAGCACCACCTACGGAAGGATAATGCACGTGTATGGTGTAATGATTTCAACGTTAAATCGGGGTGTCCTCGCGGACTACATGCGTGCATTGACCAAGTGTTCCTGTAGCTTGCCATTTGCATTGGAGAGCCACAAGGAATGGCCAGCACCACCTACGAAAGTATAATGCACGTGTATGGTGTAATGATTTTATTGTTAAATCGGGTGTCCTCGTAGACCACGGGCGTAAAACGGTGACAATGTCGTTCCTGTAGCCTGCTACTCGAGTTTGATAAGGGCTCTCCAGCACCAACTACGAAAGTGAAACACACATGTATGGTGTAATGATTATATTGGCCTGGCGGACCACAGCCGTATATCACATTGGCGACGTTGTTCTTGTAGCCTGCCACTGGGATGTCATAAGGGACCGTCAGCACCACCTACGATAAAGTGTAACACACGTGTATGGTATAATGATAATATCCAATGTTAAAGCGATTGTCCTCTCGGACCACAGTCGTAAAACGTTGACAACGTTGTTCTTTTTGCTGTCAATGTTGTATTTTAAAGGGCTGCCAGCACCATCTACGGAAGTGTTATGCACGTGTTTAGTGTAATGATTAAATTGTCCTTGTGGACAATAGACGTTACACATTGACAACGTTGTTCTTGTAGCCTGCCACTGAGGTGCCATAAGGAACCGCCAGCACCACATACGAGAAAGTGGAACAGAGCGAACGAAATATGGTGAAAGTTATGCTTACTTGTGTGTCTTTCCACTCTATGCGACCATCCGTATTGACCACTCTGCCAAAGAAATGTACCCTTTGTGTGTATTCATGGCGGACAATCTCCCACGGGTTACCGTCCTTCAGCCACAAGTCCGGCTCTTCCACTTGCCAGCCATTTTTCATGGTCTGGGCGAATATGCCGTAGTCATACCTATAGGTGATTGAGGGAATGAGTTTATTTAAGTGGAATGCCTCCAGCTCAGCGGTCCTCATCAGTGTTGAAATCATGATGGCATGTATTAAAGAGAACTGCAGCTCCCAAACCCCACTCAATACTTCGTGTGCTAACGCCATATTGACTCTTCAAACTGCCTTAAATTATTACGAAGAGTAAATGTAGGAAGTTTCAATTTTAGCGATATTTAAGTTATATATCCATTCATCAGTCTAGTAAACATATAATACATAAGCGGCCTCAGGGTGGGGGCACCCGGAGCTTGCCCTCCTCCCTCCCTCCCTTTAAATCGTCTTAGTTTAGTTTAAGTTAGAAAAAAGTAATAAAATACGCACAGCATGCACCGTTTGGGGCTAGAAATTGAACCCCCCCCCCCCCCCCCCCGTAGATATTATTTATCATTTCCGTTCAGAGAGGGGGGAGGGCATGTCAAAAGGTTGTGCACCTAAGATACGCGCCCTTATACGTCAATTCCTATATCAACACCTGTAATATATTGGAATGTATGGATCAGTGCAATTTCTAGCACAACATGTCAATATTTTAATACCGTATCCCGTATCCATACGCCGCCAATCCTAGGGTGGCCATGGAGTCCAGGAAGCAGGCGGCGAGGCGCCCAAGGCCGCCATTTCCGAGTCCCGCATCTTCCTCCATATCTTCCAATTCATCAAGCTTCAGACCGAAGCTCTTCATAGCCGCCTCGCAGACCTCTTGGATGCCAAGGTTGATAATGGTGTTCTTTAGTGTCCTTCCGATGTAGAACTCCAACGAAAGGTAGCATATACGTTTGACATCCTCGCGGTAATAATGTTGGTACGTCCGCAGCCATCGTCCCGAAAGATAATCACGCACGGTCAGCGCCAACGCGTGGAAGAAATCTTTGTTAGACGCGTTAGATCGGTCTTTTACCAACGTATAATGAAGGTGACGGTTGAACTGTTTCTTTATACTTTCTTCTTCATTACCTTCGTGCGCTCCGATGCCGGAGATGCTGATCGCTTTTCGACGAAGATCGTCACTCGTAGATCCAGCTAACGTCGACATTTTGTTTAATTGGCAACGTTCAGAAATGGTGACATCGAAAGACAACGGAAATGACGTCAACAACACGTAAACGTTAGCGCACTTTATCGACGTCAAAATAGTGCGGATTCGAAATGACGTCATATCTGATAAAATAAATAATTATGAATCGGGTAATTTTAAAGATGCACTCTTACTCCTAAATAAGATTTACTACAATTAATAATATTGTTTTTATATTCCAAAACGGATGAATAAATGTCGAAAAAAATTGTTCTTATGAAGGATACCGAGTTTAATTTGAAAGAAATGAGCATAAAACACGGTATTTTTACCTTATGAGACTATAGTAGACGAGAGTAAATCTTTTAGCATTCACCAATCATTTAATATTTTTGCGCTTTCTGCTATTAAATACACGGTTACTATCTTGTTATCAGTAATTAATATTTTCCATAAATGTATTATTTAGTAAGTAGTTAAAGGTCTATCAGTCAAAATTGATGTTTGTTATACATGTGTATGTATTGATTTTCAATAAGAGTGTCGACGTCACTTTAAAAAAATATATACTGGCGATCTTTTGAACTTGGTGATATATTTGTTTGTTTCAAAAATTATCTTAATTATCTATATTTCAGGCCGAAGTATGCCATTTTTCGTATTTTCGTTAATAAGTGTTAAAGTTCAAATAATTGTTCTCTTTTTGTATTAAACAGTTTTCTCAATTTAGCAAAATCACTTCCAGTTTAATGTGCAATTTCACCATCTAATATATATTTTAAATGCTCATTTAAAACGTTCATTTCTATTCTTTGATTTCTTGAACACATGCTTTCTCTTTTAACTCTTTAAACTCGGATTACGTTCAGATGATATAACACTTACAATTGATTAAAGGCAACCTCATAAAATCTGCATGCCTGTCTTTGTAGTTACGTATTTTAACCATTATTGTTAAAATCATTAAGAGTTTAACAATAAAGATTTTATGAGTCTTCAATGGATATTTCCATCATAAATAAACTGCTTTGAATGGTATATTGTTTCGCCTGTATCTAAGGGATATTTGCTTTGTATCGGAAAACATGCATTGTTTAATGTAAATAATCACTTTCGGATTTTAAAGGTCTATATCTAACTTAATCGGAAATTGCAAATCAAGCCCTAGATAAACATTGTATTCTTGACTAATATTTTATTCAAATAAACATAAAAGAAAAAACAAACAAAAAACACATAAGATGTTTACAAGATCAATTCATTATTAAAATTATGTTCCCCAACGTAAATGAAGAATCAACAAATCAAATAAAAGTTAAATAAAAGAATGAGGGAGTGAATAAAGAATGAATGAATTAATGAACGAACGAACGAACGAACGAACGAGTAATTAATTAATGAGAACGAATGAATGAATGAACGAACGAACGAACGAACGAGCGAGGAATAAATGAATGAATGAATGAATGAATGAATGAATGAATGAATGAATGAATGAATGAATGAATGAATGAATGAATGAATGAATGAATGAATTGAATGAATGAATGAATGAATGAATGAATGAAAATATGAATGAATGGATGAACGAACGATCGAATGAACGAACGAACGATCGAGCGAACGAACGAACGAACGAACGAACGAACGAACGAACGAATTAATTAATTAAATAATTAATTAAGGAACGAATTAACGAACGAACGAACGAACGAACGAACGAACGAACGAATGAATGAATGTATAAACGAACGAACGGACGGACAGATGGACGGCGCGACGTATGGATGGATGGATGGATGGAAGGTTGAACGAACGAACGAACGAACGAATGAATGAATTTAAAGAAATAATGACTGGTTTCATAATAGATATTGTACAAACTTAAATCGTCACAAATACTTGAATGTTAAACTTCAGTTGTATCAAGAGTCAAAAACGCCCTTAAATTGTGGCGACATGCGTTAGCCGTAAATACGAGATGCTTACAAACAATAAAACTTTTATTACAAGATCAACTTTAGAAGGGTATATAAATTTGCTGTGTAATTAAGAGGTTCGCTGTTTGAACAATAAACTCTTACTAGTACGTATAAAGGTTACCGACCATCATATTTCATAGTTTGAAAGCCAAGAAATTTGGAAATTTAATTAGTGAGAATTTTATAAACATAAATAACTGGATTTTATCAAAAGGTAAGTTTGTTTATTTTTACGTATAAAATAAAAATAAAAAACTAACCATACATTTAACGTAAGGTTGAGTCTTTTAAGAAGATAAATGTGGAAATAAATGAAATAGTATATATGCATAACATGTATGTACTAGATTATTTATGCAAAAAAAATAAGATTGGTTCAGGAGATGAAAGAAGTATTGGCGTTGGGATCTATGTACACATTCGGATACTTCGAGTAGTTTTAATTGAATTTTAGAACTTATTTGTAATATTCGCAAAAATTATTGTCTAAAATCTTCAAAATATGATACATCGAAATGCATACAAAGACTGTATATAGCCATACTTTTGTTATACATGTGCCGTCGTCAATATAAATAAGAGATCTATGATTTTTAAAGATTTATACTGTGGTATTAATAAAAACAATTCATTATGAAACGACACAGAATTTCTAACAACCTCAATGTTACTGCATGCTTTCCGATACAAAGCAAATATCCTGGCGGCTGATTTCTGCCAGATCGTGTTGGCGACCGAAAATGTGAAATCCAAATGCGGCGCAATTTTGCTCCGATACCTGGATCCTTTTCGCCCAAGATACTTAAGATTATTTTTTTAAATTTTATTTTATTTATTATTATTTTATTTTATTTTATTTATTTATTTCTTATTATTATTATTATTTTTTTTTGGGGGGGGGGGGAGTTGGAGACTCGCCCCGACTCTTGGTGCAGTTTTCTTTCCGCATTGTTGCACTTTCACCGCGAAAAACGGTACACAAATCATACCACTGCCTTTCCTAACTAGTATACATGTATGAATGTACCTTTTGTAACGATGAAACGAAATACACATAACAAAGTGATCGGCGAAATTATACCATGTATGGCGATGCAAAAAATGCGAAAATGCACCAAGTCGGGTTGGGGAGGGGGTCGAAAATGCGTCAAGTGGTGCGGCGAAAATGTGCAAAGTTATTATTTCGCATTTTTGCCCCTCGACTTGGCGCGTTTCGCATTTGAGCCCAGCCACAAAAAAATGCAAAATCACAAAATTGCAGAAATCATCCACCATAGTATGTAGATGAGACAGGAAGTAACTTTTTCTTTCTTTCCTCTCCGAATATTACATATCTGAATTGTTTATTAAATTCATACCAAAATTCATTTGCAGATGCCGACGTCCAGTCAGGCTCTTATTCTTAAATCAACAAACGGAAATGTACTGCCGCCAATACTCAACAGACGACAGACATTTCCTCGAGAATGGCTTCTGGACTCACTTAGTTTAAACACAAGGCCAGTTCGTCCCACAGTAGCAACAACCCATGAAGGTTTTAAGACCCAAGAGTATGTACGGAATACGCAAAGGCCTAGAGCAGGAACCAGGCTACAGGCACTACCTCTTCGAAGGACAGGATCGGCCCCAAACTTACATTGGAAGATGGATTATGCAAGCCTCCCCCAGTTTCTGAAGGTTCGTGGCTTGCACGCTTCGTCAATAGACCGAGCCGTCTCTTGGAAAGTGAATGCCATTGGTCCGTTTTATGACAGAAATTTAGCACGTCAACAAAGAGTTTCTTTCCAGGAAGTCGAACAAATTTATCATGAAGCAGAGGATGTGTATGAATCCCCAAGGTATGGCTCTACTGACACAATGTCACCACGCTACGACAATATGGGTGTTTACCATGACCCGTTAATGAAAAGTCCAATATGGAACAATGCTTCGAATAAACCAGTCATGAAAACAAAGGTTAAGTTTGCTTCTGGTGGAGAATATTTCAAGTTGATTCAGTCTGGGAAAGATGATAAGACAGGACAGGCAACATTTAAACTGCAAAAGTCTCATCCGTCAGAGGTCGGGAGTTTCCGCCTATCTCCGATTCAAACCCACGATGTCGGAGATTTTAAATTGGTTCCACCGCCAGGATTTGTTTCCAACGACTTCAGAATCGTCCAATCGAATAATGTCGAGGGTGAATACGTTATCTTACAAGCGAGTCCAAATGTACCGGGTGCTTTTACACCGCTTGAAAGAAATGCAACCGATTCTCCTGAATTTAGAATGGTAATGGCAAAAGTGAGAGAACACATTGACAAAGAAACTGCGATGCAAAATGCTTGGATGGAGAAACAGAGTGGCAATGAGTTTGAACGAGTGAAGCCAAGAGATATAATTGAATATAGAATGACATCACAAGAGAGACATGACCATATGTTTAAACATAAAACCCCATCTTTGGAAGGCCGCTGGAACGAAAATCGTTATTTGTACGATTATTATGATGACGTTGCCGATGAGGTATATATACCCACAGAAAACAATTGGACCTATGCCGAAAGAAGCCGAAATGTTAGAACTATGTATAATAAAGATACACAAAATACCATACGAGCAGTTATGGAAGCGCAAAAGGAAGGTTCGGCGGTGCAAAGATCAAAGAAAAACCAAGACGTTGGACCAGAAAAGAAAGACAGCACTGAAGAATTCATAGATGAGGTACCAAATGATGATGAAAATGAAAGGGACGATGACCTGCAAACCAGAACAGAATACGACGACAAACTTCTTGACAAACTGGTTCATTTAGGATTCCGTAAGCCTAAAAGTTTCCAGCAATTTAAAACAGAGCGTGAGGAAAATCTGAACAAAACGAACGTCCTGCCAGGCATCAACACGGCTGAGTGGAAGCAGGAAGATTTTGACCAATGGAGCAGGACAACAGTTGTCCCAGATAAACAGAAAATTCAGAAATTGTTAGGGTATGTAATGTGTCGCACATATGCGGTGGTTGGATTCTGCCATTTCGAGTCTCGGGTCGTAAATGTGCCAAGGAGTTGTCAAAAATGTGCCAAGTGGCTGGTCGAAAATTTGCTATGTGGCGGGCCAAAAGTGTGCCATGAGGCCGGCCGAAAGTGGCGTGGCGAATATGTGCCGATTTATTACTATGTCACATTTTCACCCGCTAGACTTCATAGTGTTGCAATTTCGCACTTTCTCTGCAAAATCACGAGATGGCAGATACCAACCACCATACATATAAAATAATCGAATGTAGGTCATTCCTTGTAAGTTACATCGACAGAATATTATCACTTAACAAATTAATATGTTGTATGGTTGTAGTATTTGTCCAATTTTAAGGGTAATTTTGTTAAGCAACAGTTGAACAAAACGATGCATAATTCTTCAAAAGTCTAAATTCCGCGTTAACTGTATTGAATTGTTGAATTGCGTCGGTTATGATAATAAAATGAACATGCTTCTATAATAAAATATTTGGCCTACTTTTAGGAAATCAGAAAAAGAAGAATCAGAAAATCATCAGATAGAAAAGAAACCTATTCCAGACGATGATGAAGAGAAACTAAGAGCAGACTATAAACAACTGAAGAAAAAGAAAATAGCGAGTGTGCGCCTGCGCAAAGAACTCCCGCCGTCTGACCCACATGCTGTCGTAATTCGGCTTCACGACAACACTTTGACGCATGCGCAGGTAAAAGACCTTGTTGAGAACGAAACTGGAAGTAAAATCATTGGGATTAGATTTGATCCCGTTTTAGCTAATTCCTCTGACAAAGAAGCAAAAAGCCAGTGGATTTTGAGGTTCGAAAAACGTACAACGTGCGAAACACTTGTAATATCTGGCATTCGAATATGTGGCTTTAAATGTTTTATCCGCCATTTTGATGACGTCATGAGAGACGAACATGAGGCATACAAGTTTCTGCAGCTCGTCAAGCAGATGAATGACAGAAAACTGCTGAAATCTGCAAAGTCCAAAACCAGTCAAACACAGACGTTGATGCCTTTAATTAAAGCATAAGTAAAACATGAACTTAAAGCCACGCTTACAAAATTACTTCATTCACTGCAGATGAGAACTATAGAAACTGATATTTATAGACATAAGAACACATTTATATTTCATCTTTTTTATATTTGATGCTTATGTTGTTGTCGTTGTTTATGTTGTTGTCGTTATCGACGTGGTTGCTGTTGTTGTTGTTGTTGTTGTGATAGTGTGTACTTAGGGACAACAGTTTTACACGGGCTTAAAAAATGAATGTCTTGGTACTAAGGGAAATCCGAACATGAAACATGAAATTTTATTTATGTTTCACTGTGCAAGAAAATACGTTACGAAAATCCATGGAAACCAGTTATATAAGACCGCTGACAAAATATTAGATCGCAGATTTGTGTATGTAAGTTCGAAAATTGATGTATTATGCATTTTTCTTAAACCGTTAGTAACGGCCATAAAACAGTAATTTTCGAACTGAAATATGAACATCTACACTCTGATTTTTTGTCATCAACATTATATCATTGGTTGACAAATATTTACTCAAAAGTTTGCTCTTTCCAAGACAAAATATAAAAAAGTTGTAAAAATGGTATATCTGTGAGAGTGTTTAAGTCCGGGCAAAAACATATGTAAGGTAAGAAAATTGTTTGATTTACACTGTTTTAAAAGAAACAGTATCATTCTTATTTGGCATATAAATTATATCGAGTGGATAAGAACGTCAGAACTTTTGTCCTTAAGTATATTTGCATCAACCATTGATTTATAGGTTGCAATTGTTTTATTTGTTGTAAAGCTTATGTATCTCTCAATGAACAATCTGTTATTTATTGTGAATAATTTAAAGTAAACATGTCGTATATCTGTTTGATGCAATAAACCTGAGAGTTGACACGTTGTGTCATATTCGGCTTATTATAAAGCACACAAAGAAGCAACATGTGTGAAAACATTGAATTTAGATTTCATTGTTTAATTGTATAATAGATAAAAAATAATATACAATATCTTTCTGAGGCCATATTCATAAAACTTTACATAAACCTTTGTAACAACGAATATTTTAAAAACGCACCATTTTTCATCAAATGTATTCATATACTTTGGACCTTCCCTTGCCATTTATCATTAATTTGGTGTGGAAACATGAGTTTGTAAAGTGCCCCTAGATGTCGTTTTACCAAAAAACCTTGGAGCAATATATAGCTCACCTAGGTGAGAACAAAGGTGATCGTTGCATAGCTTGGACACTAAAATATGACCCTTCAGTCCTTTGATTTTTTAAAAAAGTAATAACAGGACATTTCAATACAATTCTTAGATTTTTACTTAAAAATATTTATAATAATTATTTTTGACATTCTGATTAAAAGCTCCCAATGACCCACGTTAGAGGAAATACGTGATGCGAAAAAGACTATTCAAAGATGCTGAGTAACGCGGGGAGCAGCAACAGAAGCGCCATTAGCTTTTAATTCCGGTTTTTAAAAGAGCAAACAAATTTGTTGCAATTGTTAATATCTTCCAGGGCAAGTAATGCATGTGGTAAGAATGCTTATGAGAGCATGGCACTGTCATCAAAGTATCCCAAAACTGATGAAAACAAAACAATTCACAATCGTATTTCAACTGACTTGTTGGAAGTACTGAACATCACAAATATGTGCATTAAAGTATGTTCGTGAAGTTAGCGGCCTAGCGGCGTGAGTTAGCGGCCTAGTGGCGTGAAGTTAGCGGCCTAGCGGCCTGGATGCCTAGCGGCGTGAAGTTGGCGGTCTAGCGCCCTAATTTTTTCCCTATTCCAAAGCAATTTTTTTCTTTTTTGGAAAACAATGATAAATCAATGTTTTTATTCATATATCAACATAGCGACCATAAATTGTTTTCTATTCAGAGCCGCTTCACGCCTCTAGGCCGCTAACTTCACGTACATCATAAAAGTTCCAGACTGGTTAACATCATTGTTAGTTTAATGTTCCAGTCAATTGTGACCACGCCCCCCAGGTCTGGGGGTATGCTGGGGAAAAGGGTCGTGTTTTTACTTTCCAGGTGGCCCCGCAGGGCCGGGTGACCGCGGTGGTTTTGTCTTAGCGCCAAATTTAGCGGAAATTGGGCCTTATATAGAGTCTCTGAAATGCTGGGGCATTTGGCCGGGGTTTTACCATCAGTTCGTCCCCGCAGGGCGGGGATTTTACCCGGGGTTGGCTGGACCGAAAGTCAAAGTCCACGCTATTCCCCGGACCTGGGGCCGTGGTTACAATTGACTGGTGCATAAATAGTTCTACACAATCGGCAAATGCGAGTCCAGGCAAGGGAGATCGGTGCAAGTAATAGTTTTTTAGCTATTTTTTTATAAGGACAAGGTAAAACAAATAGTTTAAGCTTTGGCCACTGGGCTTCGACTAACAAAGAATCAGAATGATATTGAGTCACATGTATCTCCTCAAGTATTGCACCTATACTCATGGAACTTCGTAGGAATGTTGAATAGAATTGTTTTAATTTTTATGCTCATTTAATCGAGTATTATACGGTGTTATGTTTTATATCATCTGTTTGTCTTAGTCCAAAAAGAAACAAAATATGGAAACACATTTCAGTTCTACACTTTTAATTTAAAGCATTGTAGAACATCATTTAATGTAATACTCAACCGAAAGGCAACCAAGCGCAATTGCATCTATTAACATAATGGGAATTACACTATACTGATAAAACTGATGATGCTGTGAGGTGGTTAAAATACATAATCGACCTGTGTTTAAACAAAGTTAGCTATTCAATACAGGTTTGACTGTTCCAGATAAACTGTATGCACAAGTACCAAATACAACTAAAAACGGAGCATTTCAATCTCAGCTAGAAATTGGAACCCCCCTTGTCCTAACTTCTTGTATGGGTAGAATTCATTTTTTGTCTGATTTCATAACTGATTTCTTTTTGCATTTTTGTGATAGTTTATGCATATCATTTGCAAAGGTACATTTTTGTATCTTTCTTGATATTTTTTTAAAGAATTGGTTGCCTTAAAACAAATGAATTAGAAGGGAACAATATAGCAAGAAAATATGACACAACACAAACTAGCTTTCCGACATTCTAATTCAATAATTTATTCAATTATTTAATTAATGATACACAATAAAACAGTTTCCAAAGAAAACACTATTACATACATGTGTCACATGCAATGTCCCACACGGTATAAAACATATGCAAATATTTAAATACAGAGTATTGAAAGAGATTCAACTTTTTTTATAACACAGAGAAAGCAAGAAATGATTCAAGTCTCAATCTCTCAAACAGTCTTAAGCATAACAGACTTAAAGATGCACTATTTCTCCCAAATACATTTACCACATTTAATAAAGTTGTATTAATATTCCAAAAAGGATGACTACATGTCAAAAACAATGTTTCTTATGAAGGTTACCGAGTTTAATTTGAAAGAAATGATCATAAAAACACGGTATTTCTACCTTATGAGACTATAGTAGATCACAGTAAATCTTTTAGCACTCACCAATCATTTAATATTTCTGCTATTAAATACACAGTCACAATCTTCTTATCAGTAATTCATATTTTCCATAAATGCATGATTAAGTAAGTAGTAAAAGGTTTATGAGTCAACATTTATGTTTGTTATACATGTGTATGTACTGATTTTGAATAAGAGTGTCACTTTAAGTTTAAGTATCTTATTTCATTTAGCCAAGTAACTTACTTAAACTTGATCCTACAAAAAAAAATCTATCATGTATACCGGTATTATAAAGATAATTTCCTTTAAAAGTCTGAAAACCTTTCACAATGAAACTTTAGCACAAATTTTACCAAACCCAAATTAGTGAGCAATTAGCTTGATCCTGTTATATGGGACTTCCGATTGTTCGAGAAATCAGGGCCTGAAGTACCCGTTTTTCAATACTAATTTATAAGGGATAATCAATTTTCTATATTTATTTGATTTAAGAACTAAACTTTGTCAAGAAAAAATGAAAAATTTAACAATATTTTTAAAATTAAGCTTTTCAAAGAAGTGGATAAATGATTCAGTGTTGTTGTACACACATCATAATTATCATTATTATGTAAGAAATAATACATTATAACAACCAAAATTGGATTTAACAAAAATTGATGACAATAAAGCTGATCATATCTGGGAAAATAATTATGACATTTAAAAATGAAGTGGCCAGTTTTAGTAAAGTATCTAAGTCATAGTTTCAATAATATTAAAAATGCAGAAAAATCATAAATGTAAATAAGTTGATTGTTTTTAATCTAATCAACTTCGTGTTTATTTTTTCTACTGGCTTAAGCTAAATTCACACAAATATTTAGCAAAAAAAATGAACATTGTTCACTAACATAATTCTAATTTACGTCTAAATTTGACTAAGATCTTGATTCAAACTGGCCTGTGTAATGCACTCAAAAAACACTTTTTTCCCCATTTTAACACATATACATGTGTACGCATACATGCAATTAATATATACTGCTGAAACAAAATGAGTATAAAACTCAGTAAAACTAGAATTATGTGAAGAGGATTTGTCACCTGTGGAAAGGGCCAATATTTTTTTTAGTTAAGGTTGCCATGACAGTGACCTACTGACCCCAAAATCAGGGTCATCTTCTGATTATGACCAATGTCCATTCCAATTTTGAAGACTCTGTAACAAGTTGTGCAAAAGTTAGTGATTGAAAACAAAATTGTGACAACCCCGCAAAAGATTATAATGCAGACAATCCTCCGACAATGTCGGGCCAAGTGTCTGCAACATTTCACAGGCAACACAAAAAGGATACTTGCATCCATTCCTCTGCTGTCTTGTACTTCAGAAGAAAGGTAAACTCTTCCAGACCAACATTGTTTATTTTAAGAATAACAATCAAAAAGTGCAACGGGTGTTTTCTTATATAATTATCAGATCAATTAAAACACAACATAATTGACAATCAATTTTCTACACAATGATCTTTCCTGATGAGCAGAGGTGATTTATCTTTTTACACATACCTATGCAATATTTAAATTTTATTATAGTTCCATTAAATGATGTCGCTTTGCGAGGTTAATAAATTAGATTATTTTTTTAGACAAGGTCACATGATTTCCATTATTTTCATATGACTTGCATAACGGCAGTGATTTCTCTACAGCAAAGGCAATTAACAATTAACCACTGTGTTGAGTTTGACCCGACCATGGACCTATAAGGTCTGTGACCCGACATAGCAAATATGAAATAAATATATTAAAAACAACTTGATAAGACATGAAATACCTGCATTAGCTTTTCCGATACACAATGGCATTAACTAACAAAATCAATACCTACAAAATTGAGATGGCACAATGTTTGAATTTAATTGAAAAATAGGCCCAACAATGGCGATAATAGACTAAATTCATCAATTATAATGGATTTCCATCAAACTTTATTATTTTACATGTTTAGAATATCATTTGTTGAGTCAATATAATAAATGTATAAAGAAATAATTCATTATGGTTTATTTCTCTCTGGCTATTCAATATGTCAGGTCAACTTTGACATACAAATGACATAAAAATTGCCCCAATAAACATAGAGGTTATTTTCATATGAATATTTAGTAAGGAAAATCACTTCAAATATTTACCTATTTGATGATCGAATATGGTTGTTCATTTCATTCAATTATCGATTATGAAATTATCCTACGCTACAGCAATATATCAATGGGAGCTTTTATGTGTGCAAAATGATGACCAGCAAAACATATACATGGTAATCAGTCAGTAGTCAATACCTAGAACTGAGCACAAGTATTTCACTATAGTTATCCAACACCTTCATTGGTGGTCAGGAAAAATGTCTCGTCCATTCTCATGAGATTCATTGTTTGGACACATTCAGACCCTAAGCTTGCACAGTATACGATCCTGTAAGTAAAGTAATTGCACAAGTTTACATCGATGCTAATGTATAGTACCTAACTTTCGGTGAACTCATAGAGGCTTCAAGAAAAAAAGAGTTAAACTGTTAGATTATGGCTTCTTTCAGGCCCGAAATTCCTTAAACTATCTTGGTCTCTTATAACACAGTCAAGCTCAGACAACAATTAAATTAAGATTACAGGCACCCATCATATGCAGTCGTTGTAAACATCTGTCACCAGTAACAATATCGAACACACTTGTTTTAAGAGGATGATGTTTTATAGAAAAAAAAATATGGCTTTGCCGACAATTTTGTGACAAGAGAATGGAAATAACTTGTACTCAGGCAACACCAATTTAATGCTTTATTTGACAGATTTTGGCCAAAAACAAAACAGTAATAATTTTAAAAAAATGTTTTCAAAGTAGAGCATTGTTTTTTATTCACCTCAGAAGTTGACAACCCTCTTTATGGCCTCTATCACTCGCCACTTGTCTGGCATGTAAAAAGGCTCAAACACATGAGCAAATGGTGTATCGTATCCACACACTCGCTGTATTGGTGCCTCAAGGTTCAGAAAACACTCTTCCTGCAGACAGAAAACAAACATCCTTTCGTTAATGTTCTTGAATGGCATTTAGCATTACAGTGGCATAATCTGTCTGATCTGTCTAATCAATTTATAAATAGCATTGATGGGGCATTTTGTCAGATCAGAAAATGAATAGTACTAATTTGGTCAGATCAGTAAATAAACACCATTAATGGGGCATTTTGTACATCAGTAAATGATAGCCTTAATTGGGCACCAGTATATGAATAGCATTTTTGTAAAAGGGAATTTTATCTGTTTCTTTTCCATATACAAATTTACGTGTTGTGACATTTGTATTTTAGGCAGACACATAAAACGCCATCAAATGTTTTTTTTTAGAAGTGCACTTGTCAAATGAAACTCCTAGCAATTATTAGCCTAATATCCACATTAAGGGCATTTCAGAGCATAAAAATACCTGAACTGCAGTTGCTATTTCTGTGGCGAAGCCCATGGTGACTGGGGCTTCATGGGATACAACCAGTCGCCCAGTTTTTATAACTGACTGGAAAAAGAAAAGGTGCTTTTTTTTTATTTGTATTTAAAACTTCAATCTTTTTTAACATGCATGTACAAAGTATGATGAAAAGACATTTTTCTTACATACAAAATTATCACGTCATAATTTTAGACCTGTTTCTGCTTACTGCACTTCATAAACAAAATATAACTGAAACTTACATTACATATAGTTTCAATATCATATGGCAGAATGGTTCTCAGATCAATGACTTCACAGGAGACCCCGAGTTGTTCTTTAGCCATGGTCGCCACCTCTATTAGGACATGAACCTGTGTACCATAACCCAGTAGTGTGACATCACTTCCTGAAACAGACAATCTCTGTTATATAGCTTACTTGGTGATATATATAACGATCTTACACTGAAACAAACAATAATCCTCTATATAATTATATCCCCAATTATTTTTGTTTTTCTATCTCTAACTGATACGACCTATGAATAAAAAAACAAAAACAAAACTACTGGTATTTTTGGGGACATATATTAAAGTTGCCAGTAATTTAAACGGTGAAAATATGCAAATGCATAAGATGGTGTTAATACATGTTTCTGATGGGCATGGCTAGAATGGTTCGATACATCATAAAACATGTATATTCAAAAAGAAAAAGAAGATCTCATTATGAAATTAAACAAACCATTACTGAACATATCCTTATTACTAGGGAATTTTAACATGAACATATATATTTACACAGAGAACCAGTAATCGAAATAAGACATTTGGACATAGAAGCGTGAATACTTGCTTGACAATCTATTTTTTGAGCAAGCCGAAAGCATTTTACCAGATCAGGACTTGCGCGCTTGTGCTAATTTCAACTACTGGTGTACATAACAAACCTTTATACCTTCTACAACAATTTCTGCCTTCCCTAGAGGTATGGTATAATCCCCTGTAGGAACTTCTTCTATTGCAGACCGATACAATATTTTTGGTTCAAAGAATACGCAAGGATTTTCATCTCTAATACAACTTAACAATAAGCCCTTCGCCTGATTGGATCCTCTGGGAATTACTACCTGAAATAGAAAAACAATACAAGTATACAACTATGTGATATATTTCTTTCCAATCAAAAAGACCCAAGCCCATTCTCATAATGGTAAGAAAACACACAAGTCTTCTATGAAAACAACATCAACTTTAGATTATCAGAGCAAGACATTACTTTCTCTCCAGTCTATGTGTTAATTTCAATTTGTCATGCTTTATATGGCACAGTACATTAAAACATCACAATATAAGGACAGTATCCTAGGGTTTGGGCCAGGTTTATAAAATGGCAGGGTGCAGCATAAATGGGACAGGGTGCAGCATAAAAAGGGTAGGATGTAGCATAAAAATGGCAGGGTGCAGCATAAAAGGGACAGGGTGCAGCTTAAAAAGGGCAGGGTGCAGCATAAAAAGGGCAGGGTGCAGCATAAAAAGGGCAGGGTGCAGCATAAAAAGGGACAGGGTGCAGCATAAATGGTATGATGCAGCATAAAAGGGACAGGGTGCAGCATAAATGGGACAGGGTGCAGCATAAAAAGGGTAGGATGTAGCATAAAATTGGCAGGGTGCAGCATAAAAGGGACAGGGTGCAGCTTAAAAAGGGCAGGGTACAGCATAAAATGGGCAGGGTGCAGCATAAAAAGAGACAGGGTGCAGCATAAATGGTATGATACAGCATAAAAGGGACAGGGTGCAGCATAAAAAGGGCAGGGTGCAGCTTACAAAGGGCAGGGTGCAGCATAAAAAGGGCAGGGTGCAGCATAAAAAGGGCAGGGTGCTAAGGTTAAAAAAGGGCAGGGTGCAGCATGAAAAGATCAAGGTGAAAAGGACAGGGTGAGCATATGAGATGCTAAGGTTATAAAAGGGCACATTGTATTGAGCTGTGAATAACTTAAATGTTATGATTTTGACAAAATATTGTCCATAATGCTTTTATAGGAAGTAGTTTTAAAGATGCACTCTAACTCCCAAGTGAGATTTACCACAATTAATACAATTGTTTTCATATACCAAAAAAGAAGACTAAATGTTATAACAATGGTTCTTATGAAGGATACTGAGTCGAATTTGAAAGAAAAGTGCACAAAACAGGGCATTTCAACCTTATGAGACAATAGAAGATAAGAGAAAATCTTTTAGCATTCACCAATCATTTAATATTTTTGTGCTTTTAGCTATTAAATACACGGTTACATTATTGTTATCTGTAATTGCTATTTAATACATAAATGCATTACTTAATGTGTCGATTTTGAATAAGAGTGTCACTTAAAGTTTCAACTGTCAGATAGATTTAGTTTGTAGGTGTTTATAATCGTATAATCAACTTTCAAACTAAACAAAGCACACAGTTAATTGACTAAAGCTTTCTAAGATGGCAGAAGGGTGCATGTGCGTGACTCCATGGGGGAGAAATGGTGTAATCAAAAAAGGGCAGGGAGCAGCTAGAACTAGAACTACTTAAATTAAAACCATCAGTTACAAAATTAATACCTTTATTCCTGGTATATGAGCGAAGAATGCCTCAGGACTTTGTGAATGATACAACGCTCCATGACCCACAGCCCCACATGGTGTTCGTATTGTTAAATTCCCACAATCAAATAAGTTCCCCGTCCTGTATCTAAACTTTGAGGCCTCGTTTGTGATTTGATCGAAGGCTGGGAAGATGTAGTCCGCGAACTGTATCTCTGTAACAGCTGTTGCTCCAGCTACTGCTAGACCAATGCCGAATGCAACGATTCCTTGCTCGCTCAAGGGCGTATTGAATACTCTATCGGCACCTAAAAAAAATATGGGTGAATTGTTTTTGCATTATAATACTGTCAAAGACAGAAGTTTGTTTAAGAAGGAGAGGTAATATTTAAGGATTGTCTTAAAAAACCCACACTGTTGATTTTTGAAAGAATACAGTCTGTCATTTAATCCAAACAATAAGAGGCGGATATGTATAAAATTCATTTAAGTAAAATATTCCTTTTCTCACCATATTTATCCTTCAGTCCAACTGTACATCTGAAAACTCCTCCAAATGAAACATCTTCACCTAGAATAACTGTAAAAGAACATTTATAAAAGCATGTTATATTGATAATTCTTTTGTACATAATATTAAAATTATTTAAATTAAATGTTTTGAAATAAATATATCTTCATCAAAAAGAGTTCATTAAAATATAATAGGCTCTGGATTTACCTTACGAAAGAGTCACAGCTATTCTTGACCTGGTTGGTTTTTATTAATTTGGTCATGACAAGGATGACATTAAAAACTATCCAATTACGTAGAAACTGTTCTCAGTTAATGTTGTTGCTCCTGTTATATTCAGAATTTCTGCATTTAAATCAAACCCTAAGACTACTTTGATACCTTTGGAGAAAAAAAATATAATGTGTATATATATATATATATATAATGGCTTAAAAAGCTTGAAAATGTGTGTTAAGATCTTATTATCAACTTGTATGTTCATGCATTAGAGCCTTTTCTATCTGATGAGTACAGTTTTAAGGATGGTTCAAATGGCAATGGGGCTGGCTCAAATTTGTAAATAAGTGAATTTAAGTACAATATGTAGAAGCTGGTCATCTATTTGATATCATGTTCAACTAAAACTTATTAAGAACCCTGCAACCCTTAAGCTTATGGCCAAAATATTTTGTTTTGTTTTGTTTAGGGTAACATCCCTAAAATTATTGGGTAGGGTAGATAGGTTTCTTTTAAATAAACTTTGTCAAGATCATGGTCTTGCAAATAGCAATATTTCTAGCAAATGCCTCTCATATATTGCTGTTTTTATGGAGCTTTATTCTTTGTCAAGAATTAATGACACTTTTTGTTTAAACAAAATTGTTTATGGCTAGAGGACTATTTTTTTTTTTCAAATAAAAATTCAAGGGTAGGCAGTTTTTATTAAGTAGGGTCGTGTTACCTGAACCAAACATTTTTTGTTAGGGTGCTAATCAAGTGTCCTTCAATGCATAGATCTACAGTAAATCATCTTAGGAAAAAATATAGACCTAATAAACATTCCTAACCCTACATGTAGGTACCTGCTGTTGGATCATTTCCTAGAGCTATATCAAGAGCACTGTTTACTGACTGCACAAGGTTTGACTTGGCTGTTTCCCCTGAAAATACAATAAAGGAAGAATGCAATCGTGAAATCAGAACTACACTAGAAAGTATGGTATACAGTTGATACAGTCCATCCCTCACATGTGAATGTTTATTGCTCAGATTAGTCTATGATACTTGATACATTAACCCAAGATCCAAAGACGATACATGTACATTGTACATTGAAAACCTAGTCCAAATAATTGTACGTTGACGGATTTTTTTAGATTTTTGATATGGCAAATCCTTCACGTACAAATTGTTTAGTATCAAAAGTGGGTAGTTGTTCCGATCAGGATTCCGGGTTAAAGCATATAGCGTCTATAAAATATCATAAAAACAAGAAATATTACCAGATAATATTATTTTATATTAGTTCCGTACACAAAAAATAAATATCCAACATATAATTATGAGTTTGACGGCTTTTCTTCATTTCATTCTGTCAAAACATAACGATATATACATGAAGGGCACCTGCAAGGCTTCAGGGCACAGTGTTAAATCGCTCGGAACATTTCGGCCATGGCCGAGTTGTTACGATTGTATAACAAGGTCTATCTCGAAGCTTTGTCGGAGGAGGCCGAGTTATTACGATTGTATCGAGTTTTTCCCCTTCACATAATTGTTTTCTGTGTCAGTCAACTTTCGTTTTATTGGAAAGGTAAACAACTTGTTTTAATGCATTAAATGCTTGTTTAGTGCAAAATAGCATTTTACATGGTAAAATATGAATATAACTCTTTATGATCAATTTCAACCATAAAATACTTCAATTAAAACAATTTCAATATTTTTAGAACACTGTTTTTTGCACATTCCCATTTAGACGTTAGGGATTGGAAGAATCCTGTATAACATGTCTAATATTTTATTTTAGACTAATTGAAAACCATACAAGCCCAACTAAAAAACACAAACTGGTTTACCTTTAAAACCCAGACCTTTAATTATTGTCAAAACCATTTACTGTTAGGAGCTCATTATCAAGCTTATAATAAGAATTGCTTTAATGCTGTATTTTTATATTAACATTATTTTCATGTCAATCACAATATTGTTGATGGATTACTGATATAGTACAGGTAATACTCTGTAAAGACCTTAAAAATTGCCGGCATACTTTAATGATTGACACGAGAGTACTATACACTTTAAAGAATTGCATATGGATCTATAATACACATTTACTAAAATACTATGATACGCTGTCCTTATTAATACAAACAAAACACTTGAACAGATGAATACAAAAACAATTTCTTGATATGACCTTGACAATAATCTTATTTAAGGCATATTAAGATGATGTTATACCATGTTCTTGCTTTGGAACCTCTGGAACATATGTAAAGTGTGTCCTCTTTGATGAATTTAGTGAATGACAAACTCTATTAGCTCCTAAAACCTTAAAAATATTGGGACGATGTAGTATTTTGGCAGCTAGTGACGCCATGTTTAATTTCTATAGAATAAAATAATCGCTGTCGACCACTTAGGTTACATAGCACTATAAAAGAAGTCACAACATGCACGTGCGTATGACCTCCAATTTATGGTACGAAAAAACAACAACACTGAGTTGGTAGAAAACAGTTGTTATAAAAAGGCCTTCATTTTATGTGTTTCTATCAGACTTAGATAGAGTCATAGCCAGTGGCATAGCTACGTATAGGCCTTTTTTTTTAAAAATGACAAAATATTAAATAACCCCAAAATGCAATAAAAACTAATAGCTACTTTGAACAACCCAAAAGTTTGTTGTTTTTAACAAAAATTTGGTGTTTATTAAAACAACGTGCAGGGTGCATTGCTTTATTGTATTGTAATAATTGCAAGTATAATTAAGTGAGTGTAATGCTCATATAAAAGTCCCCAAACTCACATAGAACAATCGGGCCTTCAAGTTTGTTGAGGCCTAGTTGCGCCCAGAATAGTATTAAGATCTGAATCATTATGATGATAGCATAATTCAAGTGAGTTTAAAAATAGTACCAGGCATGTATATTTGGACCTTCAACGTACACTTTTATAGTTATGACGAGTGTTTAAAAACACTCCAAAGTGTTCAAAAACATGCCACTGAAGGGTAATAATTACAAACCATACCAAAAGTTATAGAGAACCGATTTTTCCACCGGTTTCTGAAGTGGGTGCATCTATTAAATAAAGCATGGGTTATGCTTAGACATACACAATCAGTTCAAATGTGTACATGTATCTGCCAGGCAGCTTTTATGTAGTTTTTTATTCATAAAAGTAAGTCAGAGAAACCAACAAATCGTTGCTAACATAAAAAATAATTGTATTTCCTTATTGTGCATTGATATCATATGCGTTTGGTACATAACATTTGGTTATTTCTGGTTCTAAAGAATGGATTTGTTTTCATCCTGTGAACTTTTTAGTAAGGATATACAAGGTACATGTATGAAAGTACTTGTAAGTGAAAAGACGATATCAATGACCACCAAATAATTGTTCGGCAAAGTACCATTCGCTAAATAACAACGATTTGACGAGATAGCTAAAGGATATTTGTTTGTTTCAATGTACATACACATGTATGTTAAACCGTAGTATATTTTAGCCAATGACCACCGAAAATTGTGCTAAGGAATGCTATTATATTTTTATACATTTCTGAAAATAAAGGAGGATTGTTTGCTTTCACTTGTAATTTTTCTTTTCGCTAAAAAGAGTCAAAAATTTAATAAACCCTTAACTATGTAAAATATAAAAAAACCATTAAAAATGGTAAAAAGTAGGTTAAATATTTGAAATGTCTGTTTAAAATATAAATTTATCATCGACTTCATATTCAAATAGACGTATAATACTTTCAAGCATAGTTAATAGTAGTGTTAACGAATGTTTTATCCGTTTATTTGAATTTAAAAAAAACAACAATACATGTTCGTCTAAAAATAAGTACAAATGAAAATATGCTTAAAATGAAGCGGTATGTCCGTAGCTACCTATTCATAAGCAAAAGAAGTTGGCCCTATTCCTGTTTTTGTGCAGCACTCACAAATAAAACGTTGTGTGCTACTGTTTTTTTTATTGTTAGTGGTGTGTAACCAAATTCTTGCCGACCAATCAGAATTTAAGTTGGAGTCAACAAAGCGAGTACTTCCGTTCCCGGCTATCGTAATTCCAACGTGCAAACACATCAAAATGGCATACAAAGGTGGTGCCAAGGTCCAGAAGGTTATGGTCCAGCCGATTGTATCCTTTTAATGAAATAATGTGCTATAAAGTATTGTACACTTATTAGCCTATGTCGTTGTAATATTTTGAGCCACTGTGTAATCGCGAAAATGTATGACTATTTGTTAACGCGAGGTGATTTTTTAAAGAAGTATTAATTTATTATCTTAATTCCGTTAATAGTGTCGTATATATAAAACGTTTGTTCAATAATGGTCATATTATTGTTATTTTGGTGCTCCATCGACAACGAACAAGTCGGGTAAAGTTTAGTCTAAAATAATAGACGTGTTATACGGGATTCTTCCAATCCCTAACGTCTAAACGGGAATGTGCAAAAAACGGGGGTGTTTTAAAAATATTGAAATTGTTTTAAGTGAAGTATTTTATTGTTGAAATTGATCATAAAGAGTAATATTCATATTTTACCATGTAAGTGAAATGTTATTTTGCACTAAACAAGCATTTAATGCATAAAAACAAGTTGTTTACCTTTCCATTAAAACGAAAGTTGACTGACACTAACAACAATTATGCGAAGGGGAACAACTCGATACAATCGTAATAACTCGGCCTCCTCCGACAAAGCTTCGAGATAGACCTCGTTATACAATCGTAACAACTCGGCCATGGCCGAAATGTTCCGAGCGATTTAAAACTGTGCCCTGAAGCCTTGCAGGTGCCCTTCATGTATATATCGTTATGTTTTGACAGAATGAAATGAAGAAAAGCCGTCAAACTCATAATTAGAAGTTGGATATTTATTTTTTGTGTACGGAACTAAATATAACATTATCTGGTAATATTACTTGTTTTTATGATATTTTATAGACTCTATATGCTTTAACCCGGAATCCTGATCGGAACAACTACCCACTTTTGATACTAAACAATTTGTACGTGAAGGATTTGCCATATCAAAAATCTAAAAAAAATCCGTCAACGTACAATTATTTGGACTAGGTAAAGTTAAACAATGGTAACCTGTCAATCTTCATGTCTGGATTAAATTCCCGTTGTGTTCATGAACCGTTCATCTACAGGGATATTAGTATTTCAGTTCTGCAATATAACAAATTGAACAAATATATATGCTTATATGTTTTCTACTTTGTTACTGTCTAGGGCATAAGCTCTTATGCAGGCAAGTGACACATTCAAGGCAGTTAACCCTTTAGCACATAGACAAGTGGCCAGATTACACCTCCCAGTCAATAGCCATCTTACTGATAAGCAGTCCTTATCTGCATAGGTACTTTTCTGGATATTTGAAAATGAGAAAATGAATACAGCAGTATGACCTTAAAATCAATGTTACTCCAAATAATTGTGTCCAAATCTTTTTTATGTGAATTCATTTTTTATAGATAATTAAATTATCTAATAAATGGTGTCAATGATGAAATATTAAATTATTTTATTTCAGCTGTGAATGTATTTTCAAGATGGATTTGTAACATTTCTTTGAAATGTCATAATTGCATTAAATCAAAGGGTAATAAAATGCTGGGATCGATCTAATTTTTATTACCCCTATCATAAAAAAGACCCATCTGGAATAAAAAGCCGACAATTTATGTTCTTGTGTATTAATACACAGAAATATGCCAGGAATATCCGGTGTCATCCGGCTGAGAGATCCAGTCCAAGGTGTCTGTTTAACTTTATTACCCCCTCATAAAATTGTTTACAAAAAAGAAAGCCGATAAATGATTTTCCGGTATGAATAAAAAGATCTAGATCAAACAAAACGCTTGCACATGACCTATTTTACAGCCAAAACTATGATGGACATTATATAAGCTTCACAGAAAATTTACCCATCATTTTCTCATTTACTAATTGTTTCTTTTGTTTGTAAACAAAATATTACCTTTAAGTAAATATAATCTCAATTGATTTTAATTGTAAACTGAACTGACGTAATATATTTAATGATTTACGCATCAATGAATTTGGGGGAAATTCCATACAGTACTTAGCTCGTGGTCTTATTACGTCACAATGGGATATCACACCTGCGATTGGGAGTATAAACACCTTCTCAATTTAGCAGACGATATTTTCAAGGGAAAATCAAGACACAAAAGGTTAAACTTTAATTTTATAAACATCCGGGATATTGTTTACAAAAAGAATGATGCAAAATTGAAATATTGAAATGACCCTATTGAAATATGCGGGCCATGCGTTTACATCCAGTAATGGATACGGTCGGCCAAATGCGTATACATCTGGTAATGAGCTATGTCGGCCTATCTCGTATACATGCGGTAAAGGGTTAAAGCCTTATATGATATAAGGCATATTTACAATTAAATTTAAAATTGGATTGTAGATATCAAACCTATAACCTTTTTCACCCATTTACATATTTTTAAAATTCTTTCTCTTCAGAAAAAGTAAAAGATTGAAAAATATGTGAAATAAAAACATTTTTTTAAATCCTTTTGGGAATGGAACTGGGCCTTTCTGATCAGGGAAATTGCATCTTTTTGACTAAATCATTTTTTTGAACTAAATCTAAAACTAAACTTTTTTTGAAATTTCAATTTTGCCTAGAAATGAACAAGAATGTTTTTATAGAAGTAATAGACAGAAAAGTGATCAAGGTGTGTTTTTTTAAGAACACACCTATTTTTCCATACCGAAACAAAGTGGGTGTGCATTTTTGTTTGATTTAAAAAAAAAAAATCAACAGAAATTGGCAATTTTTGTTTTCCTATGTGTATAAAAGTATATGTTCTAGCATCAGGATTGTGGCCGAGCTTTGGCCTGAATTTGGTCTGAAAAAACACACTGGCTATGGTTGCTGTAAGCTGTTTGAAATTTTAAGGTCATTATCTTCAGACATGTCATTTGTGTTAATTTTGATCACTAAATGTATTTGTATTGGCAAATGGTATGCATTGCTTGTCCTTAACTTTTTCTCAGAACTTAATTTTCAGGTACCTACAAAATGTAAGTAAAACTTTTATAATGTTTTTTGATTAAGTTTCATTTGATTGGAATTACTTCATTATGGTTTGATTAGCTTACACATTTCTGTTTTAATCTCCTTGAAATAAGTATTAGATTATACCGTAAACAAATGAATACTATATTAGTAACATGTGTAGAATAAAAATCATAGAAGTGAATCATTATCTAGAATTTCATGTCACTGCTCAGTGCTGTAAGGACTCTCTGCTGTTTTTTTTTTTAAAGATTAATACTTTTGAAAGATGGGCCTAGATGATGTTATAATAAAGCAGTCAAGTTATGCAAATTTCTTTGGAAATGCAACAGGGCTGTCTCATAGCCCTAAGGAAATGGGGGCCGGTGCCATTCCTGAAAATAGATACATATAATTTTTATTCTAAAATCAAAGTGAAATTAAAGTCAAAGTGATTATTGTGTTGTGTGATATAGTCAATGGAATTTCATTAGTAATAACTTGATTATTGTGACAGCATTATGCATATACATGTATCTTGGCTATGTTAATCAGATTTTGATAAAAAGATTATCTTCATAAACAGGACAACCTACAAACTATTTTGGGGGTGGGGGTGGGGGATGTTAATATTGTAAAGTGGGGAATTGGTCCTTACTTAAGACATAAAATCCTTTGAAAGACAGCTCTGTGTATGATTATCAGTTGTGTATAATAATAATTCCATATTTCATATATTTTTCCAGAAATCCAGAGTACAGGTTTGGCTGTATGAACAAGTGAATCTCCGAATTGAGGGATGTATTGCTGTAAGTTAGGTCAATTCATATGCAGATACTTTAGTTAAATGAGCACAATGTACATGTAGGTTGATGCTTTTTATGCCCCCGAAGGTGGGCATATTAAAATAGCACCGTCTGTCCGTCCGTGTGTCCGGCTCAATAACTCGTGTCCGGGCTGTAACTTTCCCTTGTAAGGACAGATTTTAAAATAACTTGCCACATGTGCTCCACATACAAAGACGACGTGTCGTGTGCAAGACCCGTGTCCCTACCTCTAAGGTCAAGGTCACACTTAGTGTTTATTCACAATGGAGTGCTGCATATAAGGACATAGAGTATAGCTTGTCGTGTCTGGGCTGTAACTCTCCCTTGTATGGACAGATTTTAAAATAACTTGCCACATGTGTTCCACATACCAAGATGACGTGTCGCGTGCAAGACCCATGTCCCTATCTCTAAGGTCAAGGTCACACTTAGTGTTTATTCACAATGGAGTGCTGCATATAAGGACATAGAGTATAGGTTGTCGTGTCCGGGCTGTAATTTTCCCTTGTATGGACAGATTTTAAAATAACTTGCCACATGTGTTCCACATACCAAGACGACATGTTGCGTGCAAGACCCGTGTCCCTACCTCTAAGGTCAAGGTCACACTTAGTGTTTATTCACAATGGAGTGCTGCATACAAGAACAAAGAGTATAGGTTGTCGTGTCCGGGCTGTTACTTTCTCTTGTATGGACAGATTTTAAAATGACTTGCCACATGTGTTCGACATACCAAGACCACGTGTCGCGTGCAATACCCGTTTCCCTATCTCTATGGTCAAGGTCACACTTAGTGTTTATTCACAATGGAATGCTGCATATAAGGACATAGCGTATAGGTTGTCGTGTCCGGGCTGTAATTTTTCCTTGTTTGGACAGATTTTAAAATAACTTGCCGCATGTGTTAGACATACCAAGAGGACGTGTCGCGTGCAAGACCCATGTCCCTACCTCTAAGGTGAAAGATACACTTAGTGTTTATTCACAATGGAATGGTGAATATAAGATCATAAGAGTGTAGGTTGTCAAATATGGGTGTTTTTTTTATTTTCAGAGGCAATTTAAAATAACTTGTTCTAAATTTAAATGCATTATTATTTTAACTCAATTGATTCAAATAATAATAAAAACAATTTTTGTTTTAATCATTAAGGTCAAATGAGTTACAAATAAAGCATTCATTTAAAATTTATTTTTGTTGTGCTTATTGGGCCCCTTTAACTATCATAAATGGTAATTTGATTAGGACTGACTTATTTGGATATTATATTTATGATGGATAATTCTGGCATGATTAAATTCATTAAACAGTTAAATTCTTCATGTTAATTTTAACATCAGCAGATATAGATGTGGATGTTGTTCACTACAGTTAACCTAAATGTTTTGAGATGTTATATTTTTCCTTGAAAAACAAAAAAAATGGAAAACAATTTTGACATTTGTGAAAAAGTATTTTATATCTGATCTTTAAGCTAAAAATTATTTCTGGAAATACATGTAAGAACCTGTGTCAGGGTTTTAGCCTTATGAGTCATGGAAGGGTGCTGAACCTGTCTTCAGTAAGACCAACATGTGCACCCTCCTGCTTTAACTAAAATAAATTGCTTAAGACTGTCAATCATATATATCTTTAAATTAGACTTTTAATAGGATGAAAAAGCTCTGATATCTGAATCTAGTGCTGATACAAAAGAAATCAACAAGTCCTGCTTTATAAAATCCAGAATATGAGCAAGCCCGAAAAGCATTTTACCAGTGCAGGGCTTGTGGGCTTGTGCTAATTTCAATCACTGTGATATGATAATAAAAACATACAAACTTGAAATAATTAGCTGTTGAAACACAATTTGGTATTCATACCATTTTTTGTTAAATTCATAATGCTCTAAATCTACAAAGCCTTTAACAGTAAGCCCGTTCTCCCTTTTCCACCATATCCCTCTTTTGAAGCACCCTGTCCTTTTTAAAACCTTGATAAATCTCTACAGTGGTCGAAATTAGCACAAGCCCACGTGCCCTGCACTTCTAAAATGCTTCAGACTTGCTCATATTCTTGGTTTTATATTATTAAGCATAAGTATAAGAATCTGGGCTTGTTAATCCAAAAGACTAATTTTGATGACTGTCTCTACATGTACATGGTATGTCATATACTTATACCATATATGGAAGTAAAATAAATACATGTATGTGTAATGTTAGTTAAGAATACTGAATATACCGGTAATTAAAACTGAAATATTGCAGGGATTCGACGAGTACATGAACTTGGTTTTGGACGAGGCCGAGGAGGTTCACATGAAGAACAAGACCAGAAAAACTCTGGGTAAACTTGTAATTTACTAATTGTTTGTCTGAACATCTCCATCATTAGTATATGCTTTTCCGTGGTTTGTAGGGATTTTTCAGAATTTAAAATAAATAAAAAAATTCACTGTTTCAAACAGTAAAAATATCAGTTTGCTATATTCATTGTTATGAAATTTTACCCTGTTCTGCTATCCAAATCAAACACCAGCACACACATCAACAACATCATTTCTGAAATGATGTTACTTGTACATACAGATTGGCGCAAATGAAATGCAGTTAAATTTGTGTTCTAATACCACTTCTTGGCATATACAAATGTAATGAAAGAAAAAAATAGTATTATCGGTTTAAGGTTGCAATATATTTCACCTCTAACATGAACACCAAATGTGAATATTTCACTTACAAGTGCTTTAGCCACTTGAAATATAACTTTCGATGCCCACAGGGTAAATAAATTACCTGTTTTTTACATGTTTGGTTTTCATTCACCAAAAAACCCCAAAAAACTCAATTTTAACACAGCTTAAAATATTGTCGAAAACAAAAACTTTGAGTGAGGTGTGAGGCACTCAAATCAATAAGAGTGTGTACTTGTGTCTGAGTTTAATTTACATGGACTTCACACAGCTGTTCATGAGAAGAAAAATTAATAGTTTCTTTTTACCGGTAAGTTGAATTGTTAAATAATTATTATTTTCCTTTCTGTGTCATTATAAATAATTTATAATGACACAAAGGAAAATAATAATTATTTAACAATAACATTTAACATTTAAAATGTTTCGCTGATCGCTGGACCTTCAAGATTATGTCTCTAACTCCTTGAATTTGTTATAAATGGGTAGCTCAACAGGGCTCCTGTACACAATCAGTGTCTTTCTAACACCGTCCAGGCCCCAATCTCCCAAAACATCTTAAGTCCCCAATAAGAGGATAAAGGGAAGCTCACTATTTTTGTTCGGATATAATTTGTCTAAATTGACATTTTGAAGGGTTTTTGGACTTGAAAAGGAAATTATCTTTATGATTATCTCTTAACTATTTTTATTTATTTTTTTGTTAGTAAAACCAATATTAAGGAAGAAAGTTGGCTTAATGAATTACATTGTAGCTGTTTTAGCTTGTTATGCTTATAAACGTTCAAGAAAATGGGGCCTGGGATTCTTTTAAGCTGTTTTAAGAAGTAAATAAATTACACACACAATAAGTGTTGTTAAGAATAAGAAGTTCTTGAACAAGAAGTAATTAAGGTATTGTCATAAACCGATTGTACTAATTAATAATTGGTTGCTTGAGTGGAAACTCGAACCGATTCCCAACACTGTTTAGGGATTCTTAAGAAGTATTATTTCTGTTTCATTTCAGGACGGATTCTACTCAAGGGAGACAACATCACATTGATACAAGCTGTGCAATGATCTCCCTTTGTCATCATCTTGACTTTGACGTTCTCATTTAAAACAATCTTGTTGTGTATAGTGTTAAGGATATTCCACTTTAAGTTCTACCAGGGGATCAAGTGTCGTAGTTTCAAAGAAGATATGCGTTGCCTGAAAATAATGGACGTATACTTTTAATACCTAAAAAAAAAATCATCAACACCAGGGCAGCTCTATAATATAGTATTTAGTATAATGTGTTTTTTTGTCACCTTAGACTTAATGTAATTTTGTTATGTATAATTTTGTAAAGAAAAAGTTAGCTGTTGTAGTGACTTGATGTACGATAGGGTATAAGATTTTCAAAGTGTTTGATCATGTGTACTATATTACAAATATTGATTCTAAATGTAAAAGATGTTTTAACAGACCTTTTTAAAGATTGTGCAAGGCAAGAAAAGGCAGGCCTTTTGTAAATGGAAGAACATCAAGATCAATTCCACTGACATTTGTATCATGTCATTAAAATCATTGACACGCCATTGTAAATAAATCATTTTACCGTTGATGCGTGTTTTATTATTTACTTTTGCTTGTTTTTTGGATGTTTTTGGAGAAAATCGGAGGTGGTGATATAGCCTTGGTGTTTTTGTGTGGATGTGAAAACTTCAAACTTGGAGATATAGATTTAATGGAACTTGGTATACATGTTTAAGGAGATGGTACATGTCTGCAAATATATAGCAAGGTTGTAACTCTGACTTTAATAATAAATTAATATTATATATATTAATAATGCATTTTTGCTTGCACTTTGTGGAGCTCTTGAATTATAAGTTTTTAGGCAATTATGCCCCCCTTAGGAGAAGAGGTGTATATTGCTTTACACGTGTGGGTCGGTCTGTCGGTAGACCAAAGCTTGTCCAAGTGATGACTAAACAATTCCTGGACATGTGGTCATCAAACTTGATATGGAAGTTGGGCCTGACCAGTAGATGACCCCTATTGTTTTTTGGGTCATAAGGTCAAGGTCATGGTGACCTTGAATGGTAAAAGGTTGTCAAAGTGAAAACTTGACAATGCCTGCACCCATTGCCCTCATACTTGACTTGGAGGTTGGACCTGACCAGTAGATGACCGCTATTGTTTTGGGGGGTCATCGGGGCAAAGGTCAAGGTCACAATGACCTTGAATGGAAAGAGGTTGTCCCTGTGATAACTCAACAATGCCTGCATCCATGACCCTCAAACTTGACTTGGAGGTTGGGCCTGACCAGTAGATGATTCCTACCGTTTTGGGGGTCATCAGGCCAAAGGTCAAGGTCACAGTGACCTTGAATGGTAAACGGTTGTCCGAGTGATAACTCGACACTGCCTGCACCCTTGGCCCTCAAACTTGACTTGGAGGTTGGGCCTGATCAGTAGATGATCCCTTCTGATTTTAGGGGTCATCGAGTCAAAGGTCAAGGTCAGCTTGTCTGTGTGATAACTTGTCAATGCCTGCAGCAATGGCCCTCGAACTTGACATTTAGGTTTTTGGATTTCGAGGTCAAAGGTCATGGTTATAACACGCTCTACCTTCACACTTAGAATGGTCATAATATAAAACTGCCTCAACGGCATCCAATGTCAGTGACAAATCAGCTGTCATTTCGGTCCATGCATATTTCATTCAATTGTACATATAATCCTGACAACATGGCGCTCATGGGGTGCATTATGTTGGACAAACATCTCTTGTTCTTATTAAGTTTATGCAAAAGAGACTATTACTAGCTCATTATGACTTATATATTTTGTGTACATAATATCAACACCCTTTATGAACCAAGATAGAGTAGGGACTGTACAAATTATTATTATCAGTGCAAAATAACAATTCATCAAAGAACAAGCTAAATTATTTCCAAGAAATATTACTAAGAATTTAACGTTCAGATGCATCACTTTGTATCACTTAATTATCTTCCTGAAAGGTTCAATGTTCACATTGGCATGCTTTATTTGTTTTTATATGTAATTAGGCCATATATAATACTAATTGTGCCAACAATAGTAAATTTGAATGATTTTATGATGATTTTGCACAATTAAAACATTATGTTGCAGATTAATTATTATATAAATGTTTGAGATATTACAGTCATGCATGTGGGGAGTTAATTAATTACCTGTGATGATGCATTGCTAAAAAAATATAATTCATTTAAACCTCTTTCTCAAATGCATTGCTTTTTAGCTCACCTGTCACTTTGTGACAAGGTGAGCTTTTGTGATCGCCTTTTGTCCGGCGTCGTCCGTCAACAATTTTCTTAAAAGACATCTGCTCCTTAACCGCTGGGCCAATATTAATAAAACTTCAAAGGGATGTTCCTTGGGTGGTCTTCTATCAAAGTTGTTCAAAGAATTCAATTCCATGCAGAACTCTGGTTGCCATGGCAACCAAAAGGAAAAACTTTAAAAAATCTTCTTCTCCCAAACCACAAGGCGGCCGTTGATATATGGTAGGTAGGATCACCAAATGGTCCTCTACCAAGATTGTTCAAATTATGGCCCTTGGGTCAAAACTGGCCCCGCCCGGGGGGTCATGGGTTTTCTCTATATGTTTATATTGAAAACTTAAAAAATCTTCTCCTCTGAACTTACTTGGCCTAGAGCTTAGATATTTGTCATGATTCATCGTCTAGTGGACCTCTACAAAGATTGCTCAAATTATGGCCTTGGGGTCAAAATTGGCCCCGCCACGGGGGTCATGGGTATACTTGATATGTTTATAGTTAAAACTTCAAAAATCTTCTCCTCTTAACTTACTTGGACTAGAGCTTAGATATTTGGCAAGATTCATCGTCTAGTGGACCTCTACAAAGATTGTTCAAATTATGGCCCTGGGGTCAAAATTGGCCCCGCCCCTTGGTGGTCATGGGTTTTCTCTATGTTTATTGTAAAAAAAATCAAAAATCTCCTCTGAACTTACGTGGCTTAGAGCTTAGATATTTGTCATGATTCATCGTCTAGTGGACCTCTACAAAGATTGTTCAAATTATGGCCTTGGGGTCAAAATTGGCCCCGCCCTCTTTGGGGGTCATGGGTTTTCTCTATACGTTTATAGTTAAAACTTCAAAAATCATCTCCTCTGAACTTATGTGGCTTAGAGCTTAGATATTTGGCATGATTCATCGTCTAGTGGACCTCTACAAGTTTGTTCAAATTATGGCCCTGGGGTCAAAATTGGCCACACCCCGGGGCTGATGGGTTTTCTCTATATGTGTTATAGTGAAAACTTAAAAAATCTTTTCCGAACTCACAAAGACAAGTAACGTCTTAATTTAAACTGGATAACATATTTAGTACACATACCAATTTTCAATATGGGCCACATACAACAATTAATAACAAATATACATATATAGATACACACGTAAAATCAAGTAGTGACAAGAGCTTAGATATTTGGCATGATATATCATCCCGTTGACTTGTACCAATATTGTTCAATCTTTGGCCCTGGGGTCAAAAAATGGCCCCACCCGGGCGGTCATGGGTTTCCTTATATATGTATATGATGAAAACTTAAAAAAATCTTCTTCTCCGAAACCAAAAGGCGAAGGCCTTAGATATTTGGTATGAAGCATTGTTTATCGGACCACTATTAAGATTGTTCAAACTTTAGCCCTGGGGTCAAAATTGGCCACGCCCCGTGTTCATAGGCTTAGGTTTTTAATATTTGTATATAATGGAAGAATGTGCAATATATGACAGGTGATTTGGCCCTCTTGTATTTTTGTTATTATCATTAATTTCTGAGGTCTTGGCGCAGCCATATTCCGGGATTCTTAAGTTCGGGATTCATCCTGGGTCAGTATTCAATATTTATCTTATCTTTATTCTTAAATATGCCTCAGTCATTCCATTTAGCCTATTGGTCAGCTAAATATAGAGGCCAATCAAAACACAAAGATTCTTATCTGATACTTAAGGTCAATCAAAGTTGTTCATTGAATACAGCCCCTGGACTAATCATGAAATCCATGATTCAAGGATTATAAAGTCCGGGACTTATCCTTGAATCCATGTATCAAGGATTTTAAAGTTCAGGACTTATTTTGGAATCCATGTATCAAGGATTTTAAAGTTCGGCACTAATCTTGCAATCCATGTATCAAGGAATTGAAAGCACGGCACTAATCTTGGAATTCATGTATCAAGGATTTGAAAGCTTGGCACTAATCTTGGAGTCCATGTATCAAGGATTCTAAAGTTCAGGACTTATCCTGCAATCCATGTATCAAGGATTTTAAAGTTCGGGACTTATCCTGCAATCCATGTATCAAGGATTTTAAAGTTAGGGACTTATCCTGCAATCCATGTATCAAGGATTCTAAAGTTCGGGACTTATCCTGCAATCCATGTATCAAGGATTTTAAAGTTCGGGACTTATCCTGCAATCCATGTATCAAGGATTTTAAAGTTCGGGACTTATCCTGCAATCCATGTATCAAGGATTCTAAAGTTCGGGACTTATCCTGCAATCCATGTATCAAGGATTTTAAAGTTCGGGACTTATCCTGCAATCCATGTATCAAGGATTCTAAAGTTAGGGACTTATCCTGCAATCCATGTATCAAGGATTCTAAAGTTCGGGACTTATCCTGCAATCCATGTATCAAGGATTCTAAAGTTGGAGACTTTTCCTGCAATCCATGTATCAAGGATTCTAAAGTTAGGGACTTATCCTGCAATCCATGTATCAAGGATTCTAAAGTTAGAGACTTTTCCTGCAATCCATGTATCAAGGATTCTAAAGTTAGGGACTTATCCTGCAATCCATGTATCAAGGATTCTAAAGTTAGAGACTTTTCCTGCAATCCATGTATCAAGGATTCTAAAGTTAGGGACTTATCCTGCAATCCATGTATCAAGGATTCTAAAGTTAGAGACTTTTCCTGCAATCCATGTATCAAGGATTCTAAAGTTAGAGACTTATCCTGCAATCCATGTATCAAGGATTCTAAAGTTAGGGACTTATCCTGCAATCCATGTATCAAGGATTCTAAAGTTTGGGACTTATCCTGCAGTCCATGTATCAAGGATTCTAAAGTTAGAGACTTATCCTGCAATCCATGTATCAAGGATTTTAAAGTTCGGGACTTATCCTGCAATCCATGTATCAAGGATTCTAAAGTTAGGGACTTATCCTGCAATCCATGTATCAAGGATTCTAAAGTTCGGGACTTATCCTGCAATCCATGTATCAAGGATTCTAAAGTTCGGAACTTATCCTGCAATCCATGTATCAAGGATTTTAAAGTTCACAGTTAATATATTTTTTTCCATAAACTGGGGATTCTAAAGTTCAGGGTAGACCCGGATAAAGGGATGAGTTTTTTACCTTTCTTTTATAAAGGTTGCCTACTGTAGTACATATGCATCAAAACCAGTAGGAAGAATATAACAACTTTGGAAACAATTTCAAATGGGGTCTAATATGGGGCATGAATTACTCACACTCAAAATAGACCCTGGCTATTTTCCAAGACTGACAATTATCAGCTGTTACAACCCCTGATATACTAAGTAAAAAGTAGTATCATTGACTTCCTAATGAAAAAATCTTACTTGTGCAATGATAATGACAGATCAATCTAACAAAGTATTTGAAATCAGGTCTTTGCTATAACTAGCCTTTGAACAAGATTTTAGGAAACCGCAAACCTGTTAGGAGTGCTGATCATTGAAAATTAAGATCAAAAACTCGAGGACACCTTCAGCTATTTGACTGTTATTAAACTCAAATGAGATATTATGGCAATGCACAATACTGCAATGTCTCTTTTCAAGCTAAATGTCATCACCATCATCATCATCATTATCATCCATTGTAACAATTCTCCTTTTTTACAGATAAATGTTTCATTGACACCGGCTGGTATATATATACTCCGTTCCAGAACACTACCTAACTGATATGCCAATACAGAGCACAGTTCAACATTTAATTTTGAGTCAATAAAATTTAAGTGGCTGATAAAACCTGCCAATTAATTGATGGTCACCCAATGTGTCCTACATACTACAAGTGTGAAATCATATTCAAACTGTAAGTCCTCTTTCAGAAACGCTAAACAAATTTGGCTTAACTGAGCCAGTGGCCCCTTCTAAATTTCAATATCAGTCAAATTGAAAATTGTGTATGACGGTTTTACTTACTAAAAATTCTAATTTCTAAGTTTTATCACTGTTTTACATTAATGTAATAATTTAATACATAAAATTAATAAAGCTTAAGTGATATGTATAAAGGAATATTTATCCTGTCAATATACACCTGTTAAATGTATAAGTCAAATGAAGAGGCCTCCTTCAAAATTAAATCTGGATGTCTGGTTAGTGCAGTGGTTATAGCACATTCTTTTTTCACCAAGGAACCCTTGTTCGATTCCTGGCCTGGGTGCATGTGAGTTTTATAAATGGTCACCAAACTGGACAAGTGGGTTTTTCCTGGGTACACTGTGGAAACCCCCAAAACACAAGACCACACTCTTGGGCAACATAGTGCCAATTAGAGTGACTAAGTTGTCGTAACTTTCTTCACAATCGTTGTAAAATATATAATATAAAACTCAAGTTGCAATGTTTTTATTTTAATGATTTTTATAACAAGTATACACTGTATGAGCAGTTTTACAATACGTAATTGTGCCATCAATATGTTCACAGAAACACAAACAATGGTTGTTTCTAAAACAACATTAGTGTTCATAAAACCTACAAAAAATATTCTACCAACAAAATAAAATTGTACTTGTTAGGGTCCCTTTTCTCATAGAAATGGAGTTTTTTCTTAAATACTTCCAGAAATACTCAATAATTTGGAAATTAACAGAAAGACCATGGGGCTCATTCCATTCCAATCACATATTTAATTTGTCCATACGCTGCTAAAGAGTGCTTGTGGACACCCTTAAGGTTACAGACAGATATTAATTTTATTATACATCAACAAAATGGAAAATATATATGTAAATCAGATAAACTTCCCAAAACTAGGTTACACCTGGAAATTTATGATCCTAAACTTTGCAAAAAAAATTTGAAACGGTTCTGATCAGTATGATAAAACTTCTAATGTATGCTTATTTTAAGAACAAATTTATGTGTCAAACAAACTCAGTACAGTCCACTCAAATGATAGTGTAAATGTACCAATAATTTGCCCTGTTTTGTTATCATTTAAAACTAAATCTAAACAAGAGGCCCAAAAGGGCCTATGCTCTACTGGCTGGGTTTGTGTGGTCAACATCACTGTTTTCGAAAAGAACCAACCCCTTATGGGTATCTGAATACTCAAAACTGAAGACTGTATCATGTTCGCAAGCATTCATTACACAATATCATTTTTTTATATTATCAAGGCCCATAATCTAATCATTTCAAGGCCCATAATCTAGTCATGCATAACAATCAAAACTGAGGACTGTATCGTGTTAACGAGCAATTGTTTACTGACATACTGATTTTTTTTACTATCAAGGCCCATAATCTAGGCATGCATGGGCGTATCTGGCTGGTTTTCGAAAGGAACCAAGCTCTGATGGATATGTAGATACTGTACAAGTTTCATCGAAATACAATCAAAACTGAAGGCTGTATCGTATTAACGAGCAATTGTTTACTGTCACACTGAATTTTTTATACTATCAAGGCCCATAATCTAGGCATGCATGGGCGTATCTGGCTGGTTTTCGAAAGGAACTGAGCTCTAATAGATATGTAGATACTGTACAAGTTTCATCGAAATACATTCAAAACTGAAGGTTGTATCGTGTTAATGAGCAATTATTTACACAGTTTTTTTATACTATCAAGGGCCATAATCTAGGCATGCATGGGCGGATCTGGCTGGTTTTCGAAAGGAACCGAGCTCTAATGGATATGTAGATACTGTACAGGTTTCATCAAGATACAATCAAAACTGAAGGCTGTATCGTGGTAATGAGGAATTGTTTACTGACATACTGATTTTTTTACTATCAAGGCCCATAATCTAGGCATGCATGGGCGTATCTGGCTGGTTTTCGAAAGGAACCGAGCTCTTAGGGATATGTAGATACTGTACAAGTTTCATCGAGATACAATCAAAACTGAAGGCTGTATCGTGTTAACGAGCAATTGTTTACTGACACTGATTTTTTTATACTATCAAGGCCCATAATCTAGGCATGCATGGGCGGATCTGGCTGGTTTTCAAAAGGAACCGAGCTCTTATGGATATGTAGATACTGTACAAGTTTCATCAAGATAAAATCAAAACTGAAGGCTGTTTCGTGTTAACAAGCAATTGTTTACAGGATTTTTATATTATCAAGGGCCATAATCTAGGCATGCATGGGCGGATCTGGCTGGTTTTCGAAAGGAACCGAGCACTAATGGATATGTAGATACTGTACAGGTTTCATCGATATACAATCAAAACTGAAGGCTGTATCGTGTTAACGAGCAATTGTTTACTGACACACTGATTTTTGTATACTATCAAGGCCCATAATCTAAGCATGCATGGGCAGATCTGGCTGGTTTTCGAAAGGAACTGATCTCTAACGGATATGTAGATACTGTACAGGTTTCATCAAGATACAATCAAAACTGAAGGCTATATCGTGTTAACATCAATTGTTTACAGACGCACATACTACGTACACATTACCATCGCATAAGCTCTTCTGGCCTTCGGCCAATAGAGCTTAAAACTGTTCCTCACTGGCAACCAAACATCTCTCTATTTCACATCAAATTGAACATTTTTCTCTGTTTAAACATGTAGTTCGGGGTGAAATATTTTCCATTTTGTTGATGAATAATAAAATTAAAAACCCCCTCAGCAAAGAAATATAGCACAACCTTGAGAAATTTCAATATTACTTATAAATTATATACAATATGATAATAAAATCAGTGCTCCAGCTAGGCCTAAATAGCAGGGGGAGCACCCTGCTGCCCTTTTCTGGCACCCTGCTGCCAGTTGACTATGCCTGTTAGGCCATTTTTTGATAGAGCCCTCCTTGATGGTTATAAACTATCTTTGATATTTATTGGAAATAAATGTATTGTCAAGTCAATTTTCAGAAAAAAGTATAAAAATAATAAATAACATATTTTTGACAATTACTGGTAAGTAAAGATAACAGCTAAGGTATTCATAACAAACAATTAGTAATGAAAGTTGTTACAACACATACACAATATGAATTGAACATTGACCCTTGTTAAGTGCCCCATTATGGCTCATTCAATGCCCATCAAAAGTGCCCATTCTGACCTAGCACCTTCCTATTTCAAATCCTGGCTGGAGCACTGTACAAACAACAATCTGACATCATTGAATTGCTATACAAGGGTTTTACAGAGTAGGCAAAAAACAAGTCTTTTTTTGCAAATAAAGGGCCGTAACTCCTAAATGACAAAAGCGATTTCCATGGCTATCGAACTTGATCAAGATATTATGGTCACAATCATGTATGTAAAGTTTGGTGAGGATTGGACACATACTTTTCAAGAATTAGATTGGAAACATATATTTTTGAAGTATTTTTGGCAAAAAAGGGCCGTAACTCCTAAATGACTAAAGCGATTTCCATGACTATCGAACTTGATCAAGATATTATGGTCACAAACATGTGTTTAAAGTTTGGTGAGGATTGGACAAACAGTTTTCAAGAATTAGATCGGAAACAATCTTCGGGACGTACGTACGTACAGACGTACGTACGGACAAGGGCAACCCTATATGCCGCCACTTTGTGGGGGCATAATTAGTATGGGTCAAAAAGTGGTCCCTTACTTTGAACAAATCACAAATGAATGGAAGAAATATCACACAAAAACAAGGTGCATAACCTCATATGCCTGTCTGCAACATTACTTGCATATCATATTACTTGAACATGTTCTTAAGGACATTAAAACTTGTCAAGACCATTCAAATGCTGTACACAGTAACCTTAATATCCGTATCCATGAAAACTTGTATCAATAAATCTTCAACCTGAGGCCATTTAAGTAAGTCAAGACCGCAGCCAATTCTTGGCATGCTTACTGCAGTAACGTCGTTCGCAAGACAATGTTTTTTCATAGCTTCTAGACTGCTTTCGAGTGTCTTGTATGTTGGTTTGTCATTATACTTGGTTTTTGTGATCAGGTAGTAGACAAATCTGGATTCATCTTTCAACACTGCTACATCACCCACTTCTTTAGCTGAAATATTGTAGCAAGTAACTATTTAATATACAATAATGTGTACAGTAAAGTCTCCATCTTTTTTCAAAAATACCATACAGCAACTTAGTTGGATATTTATGTAATTTGATACTGTATATTCAACAATAACTAACTACCGGTATAACTAAGGTGAAACAAAAAAATGTTTTGTTTTTAACTCCCAATAATATTTTTTTCCCAACAACCCGATTTTTCATTGCAATTGGATTGTAATTATTTCCTGTTGGGTTCATCATTTCGGTACAGTTGAAACCCATTGGCTGGAGGGACCAGGCGAAAATACTTTGAGCCTCGCCAATAACAAGCCAAGTGTGAATGGTTACATAGAGTTAAACATTTAACAATCCTTTACATCAATTTCGATCCAACGAGGAAGTTGAGCCAAATGATATCAAGCCAACAGGTTTGGACTGTATTAAGCCTCAGAAACAAGTACGAGGGCTGTTTGTAAAATTCGTGGAAAACATTTAAATATTATTAGTATGTTTAGAAAGAGAAAATATAATGATACAGTCAAAAAATACATTTAATTCCGCAATGGAAACACTAACACGTGTCAAAATACATAGAACATAAACAGTTTTACAGCGGCTTTACAGTATACCCTATCACAGCCACGGAGCACTTTGACGTAAAAAACGCCAACATTGCTGTTTGGATTCGGGTTCATATAAATAAAGCCAGGTCTCGTCCATTGTCACTATACGTTTCAGGAAGGCATCACCCTGGCGTTGAAAACGGTCCAAAAAGGCACTTGAAATGCTGATTCTTTTTTCTGTCTGCTCATCGTTAAGTAGCCGGGGCACCCATCGCGCAAAAACTTTCCGCATACCTAGGTCCTGTGTTATGGTCCGATAAACAACATTTGCACAAATTCCAGTGATATCACTTATTTCCCGAACGGTCTTTCTGCGATCAGTTTGTAAAATATCTCGGACCCATGCTATGTCGCGTTCAGTCCTAGATGGCCGGCCCTTTCTTAGAGAATCATCCACGCTGATTTCACTGTCTCTGAATCGCTTATGCCATTTAAACACAAGACTTCAGCAACATTTCGCAGAACCACGCTCCATAAACTTCAGGGTTGCTGTTGGTGTCATTCCCGTTGCAGCACAATGTTTAATAACGGAAGTTGTTCCGTCCTTAAAGTCGTATCCATGATTATGGCTGAGCACGCTCATTACCTATGTGTGTTGATAATGTCGTTAAAAATTCAAATATCGAGTAATGACATCAATATTTCTGATGAATACCGATATGACGTCATAAAATATGCTTTCAACACGTTGACATAATTTGGCACCAAATTCTCGTTTAATTGCGTTAAAAGTGAGCGCTTTTGTTTCGCGTTTTGTTAAGACCTCAAAGTGCTCAAACGTTTATATTTTGATACATTGTTCATTGTTTTACTTTTATTGGAATGTATATTTAAAATGATATGCATTTTATTAAATTTTTTGTTCATTTAATAACATAATACCACTTGTCCACGAACTTTACGAACAACCCTCGTACATGTCTGGTTTCTAAATTGTTAATGCAAACCAAATGGCACTGGTTTCTAAGTTTGACAAGGACAAAACTTTACCAAAAAATAAAATATATATCTTGACATTACTTTTAAAGCCAGTGAATCTGAAACAAACCATACATTTTTAGGCCTAATGTTCAACCAAAAACACTCGTAAAGCCCATACATGTAGTCAATATACGTTACGATTAAGATTCCACAAAGTTCATGAATGAACAGTGTTATAATATTTCTTTGCACATATCACTTGTAATGAATCATGCAAATGAAATCATTTTAAAAAACACAATTTGAATTACAACTAGAAAAAAAATCATACAAATTTAAAAAACCTTGTAGTTCCATAAAAATTCTTATTATTAAGAAACATTCATTACGTCAATCATAAATCACCTTGATGTTTAAGCTCTGCTACACCGCCAAATATCTTTTTGAAGAGAGTTGCGATGCCTTTCCCCATTCTCAAGTCCTTGCTGACACAATGTGCAAGACTGTCAGTGCTGGGACAAGCAAATAAATCACCCTTCTTGTGCATTATCTTGAAATCCTGCCAAACAATACATGATATGTATGGGTAGATACAAAATGTAGGAAAAAAAATAAATATCCGCCAAACCCCTTACACCCATCCGTATCCATCTAGTCCTAAAATCTTGTTTGGTTAGCACTTTAGCTTAGCACCAAGGGGACCAGGGCTCTATTTCCTACATGGGCACATGTGGGTTTGGTTGGAAGTCATTTTCTCTGGATTCCCCACAACACAAGACCACACTGTCATGCCAAGGAGAGAAACTTCGAATAAGATTGCATTACTTATTTCACAATCATTGTAAGTATAAAGTAAAAACTAAAAAGAACAGCCTACAAAGGACAAAAAATCCAACTTAGACGATACTGTTAGAGTAATAAATTTTGACAGATTTTCTTTAAATTTAGTGTAAATTATGTGAAATTGCAGACATGCTGTGTTAAGTAAAACAAATACAAACTTGCAAAATTGAACTTCGAAGTTCATGACAAGAAGGGAAAAGGAATGCATAAATGTGGCTATCCTAAAACTGATTATGCGGTCCTGTCATCAAGCCACCGTGAATTATAACTTAATACTTGGAAAGTGAAAGTTGATCTGTTAAGTGCCTTACACTGAGTTCATCTTTCCTGTCTGTTGTTGTCATCTCGGAACTATCTTTTCCACAGCTTCCAGACGACACGTTTACAGTTGCCATTTGTTTAAAATACTTTGTTATATCATGTGTCAATAAATTGTGCAATAGCTTATTTCTTAACATTTACTCTTCTTCTTCTGCACAAGAACTCTTCTTTGAAGAGTAGTTAGAGACGGTAATTTCTATAAAAGCCGAAAGTAAATATATAGAAAAGAAAATGAGACAGGCAACCGTTGCCGCCACAGCGCAATAACGAATTATGTTTTAACAATTATGCAGAAGTTTCTTTACTCTTTTTCTCTTACATTGAATGATAAAAAATCTGGGACTATAATGACAAATATTGCAATTGAATTCTACTCCGAGGTGCAGTTCCATCCAAAAATGATGCGGGGCCGTATAGGGCTCGTGTAGTGCTTGTGCGATGCTGTCTATAACATGCGGCCTGCTAAACACGCGCATGATAGCCACTGTTTCATTTGCATTGTGGCCACCTTGAGCCGCCTTTGCATATCCCCCCCCCCCCCCGCCGAAATTTTAGCCCAAACGGGTGCCTCTTCTCCCACCGTTTTTGGATATATTTTCACCTGGTTTGAAGCAGTTCTAACCATATCCCATTACGACCTTTCCGCCCCGATTGTTTTAAATTTGGGCCTGTCTCGTTTTCCGGTATGAAACATAGGACATGTCGGAAGGCGGGAAACCAGAATAGTCATCGTTACAACAGCATTAAAAGATAACTGAACCATGTTGACCTCTCTGTCGCAGTTGTTGTTTAATTTTTGTTTGGTAGATTCCTGTAATATATTTGCTTGTTTATACATTTTTCCTCAGTTGCATTTAAAGTTAAGTATTGAGTGATAAACAACACATTTGGATAGTCTCCCTTTGTCTAGTTTTAAATTGAACAAATATGACGATTTCTGATTACAGAGATTAGGGACAACAATACCTCGTCCACATTGTAGTTTATTTGACTTGCCATCGACTGTGCCTTGAAAATAAACTACGAACAATGTATTAATTTATTTAATAAGTTTTTATTTGTTTGTTTGTTTGTTTGTTTGCTTGTTTGTTTGTTTCTTCGGGCGTACGTTCGTTCGTTCGTTTGTCCATCCATTCATTACATTTCATTTTATTTGTTTGATTATTTATTTATTTATTTATTTATTTATTTATTTATTTATTTATTTATTTATTTATTTATTTATTTATTTATTTATTTATTTATTTATTTATTTATTTATTTATTTGTATTCACTCACTCACTCACTCACTCACTCACTCACTCACTCACTCACTCACTCACTCACTCACTCACTCACTCACTCACTCACTCACTCACTCACTCACTCACTCACTCACTCACTCACTCACTCACTCACTCACTCACTCACTCACTCACTCACTCACTCACTCACTCACTCACTCACTCACTCACTCACTCACTCACTCACTCACTCACTCACTCACTCACTCACTCACTCACTCACTCACTCACTCACTCACTCACTCACTCACTCACTCACTCACTCACTCACTCACTCACTCACTCACTCACTCACTCACTCACTCACTCACTCACTCACTCACTCACTCACTCACTCACTCACTCACTCACTCACTCACTCACTCACTCACTCACTCACTCACTCACTCACTCACTCACTCACTCACTCACTCACTCACTCACTCACTCACTCACTCACTCACTCACTCACTCACTCACTCACTCACTCATTTATTTATTTATTTATATCTTTTATTCATCGAAATCAAATATAACATTAAAACATAAATATTTTTATTAGCACTGCGAAAAATGGTTGAATATACGAGAAAGAACGGTCCCGTACATTTTGAATATACGGGCGTGTTCGGACCCGTATATCTAACGTGTACGGACCCCGTCAATATGACCAAATGGTCAAAACAAAATATTTCATCTTTTCCATCCTGTGTTTTAAGACACAACGCTCGAGTTTTCCTGTGTTGCTCTTTCAGATCTTTTAAACCCTGTGTATTTGTTCAATACTGAGGTAAATGACAAACGTAGTTTAAAAGTGTCTGTCAATTCAACCTTGAACCATGCTCCTTAAACAGTGCTATCGTTAAATGTTTGGGTACTTGGCTCTTGTATTATTCAAGTTAATGTTTGCGGTGGCAGTAAAAAGGCGCTCAGTTTTCCGTCTACAGTGTATAATAAATTATCCTTCGAACAAACTACAACGAGCTATGACCGAGTTTCGGAGTAATTAAATAAGTATTAAAATACCAAAAAAGAAGTAACGACGAATCTTACAATAGTTTTTATTAAAACATTTTACGGATAAGTACCTTTTTTGCATATACTATAATAAATTGTATTATATGGCACCAATAAACTCGAATATGACCCTTTTATGTAGGAAATGTTATTTCCTTATTTTATAGCCTTTTAAGTATTATCATACATGAAAAAAACAATAACTTGCAGTTTTATTTTATAGACATTGCGTGCTTTTAAGTGTATTTTGATTATTGTGGAGAAGACGTTTCATGGTACCAGACCATTTCTACCAATTGAAACATTAATTACTATACCTCAGCGAAGAACAAGCATCATTATAATTGAGCTAAATACCTTCAAAGAATGACATAAAAGAACTTGACAAAACAGTTTCCATACTTCAAAGAGGCCGACTATGAATATTTAATTAACAAAAAGTGAAAGTGAAAAGCTAAACAGTACCTAGTTGACATCAATAAACTTATAAGAAGACGCGAACTTGATATATTACACCAATTTAAGCATGATATACGGCAGAAGTGCAGGAAGCAATAACAGCGTTTTTTTCTCGAATAAAAAAATCACGTGATATTCCATTTAAAACTGCATTCTCACAGATTGAACGTTTTAACAACCTTTTTATTTTTTTTGTCTTGGAACGAGCCAATTTTGAGAAAAGCCACGGAAACCAGTTATATACGACGGCTGACAAAAAAAGATCGCAGATTTATATATTTAAGTTTAAAAATTGATGTTTTATGCATTTTTCTTTAACCGCTAGTAACGGTTTAAGCCATAAAACATTATTTTTCGAACTGAAATATGAAAAACTACGATTTGATTTTTTGTCAGCAATCTTTTATCATTGGTTTGCAAATATTCACGCAAAAATTTGGTCTTTCCAAGACAAGAAATAAAAAAGCTGTAAAAATGGTATATCTGTGAGAGTGCAGCTTTAAAGGCTTTAAATGTCGATGTAAAATCGAATATTCCAAACGATAAGAACAATTCGTGAACATTTGTCAGAGTAACGGCCCTTTGGAAATTCCATATACACAAATACAAAGACCACAAACAGACCACATACTCATCCAACTCCGGGGAAATGGGCCGTGTTTTAACCTTTCAGGTGGCCTCGCAGTGCCGAGTGAATGCGGTGGGTTTGTCTTCGTGCAAAATATAGCTGGGAATGGGCCTTAGCTAGGGTCCCTGGGTTCGGGGGCATTTGACGGGGATTTTACCATCTCGAATGAAGACTTTAATCAAAGATAACTTCACTATTTCTTCTCCGTTTTAAATGAAACATAGCGCAATCTACGTCGCTTACGGAGCCCCACCTTCGGTCTTTCACCAAAATTTGATTGCGAGTTCAGTTTCTTAAAACACTTCGACAAACCTTTTTACAATAAGCCCGTCTGACGGAGCACTGTCAAAACATTATTTTTGAAACAGGTTTGTCGAAGTGTTTGATGAAACTAATGACCTCATCAAATTTCGGAAATAAAACAAATACGGGGCTCTTTAAGCGATAGACTGCCCTTTATTTCATTTAAAATGGATTTGTAAATGAAAAGTTATGTTTTATTTAAGTCTTCATTTTAATCAAATTCTTGCCTTCCGACGTAGCATATATACGACGTAATTAATCAACGTGCTTCTGCTTCTGCTTCTGCTGCTACTTCCTCTACTACTGCAACTGCTACTGCTTCTGCTACTAATACTACTACTATTACTGCTACTGCTTCTGCTACTACTACTCATCCAACCTGCTTTACCGATACATGATGGAATTAACGCCCTGGAACGGACAGTGAAGCACGAGTTCATTGGAACCCTGGTCTAATGAGGAGCTTAAAGTGACACTCTTATTCAAAATCAATACATACACATGTCAAACAAAAATCAATTTCGACTGGTGAACCTTTGAGTACTCACTAAATAATGCATTGATGGAAAATATTTATTACTTATAACAAGTTTGTAACTGTATTTAATAACAGAAAACGCAAAAATAGTAAATGATTGATTAATGTTAAAATATTTACTGTGATTTACTATAGTCTCATAGATACACCATGTTTTATACACACTTCTTTTTATTAAACTCAGTATCCTTCATAAGAACCATTGCTTTTGACATTCATCCATCCTTTTCGCAATATCAAAACAATAGTATTATTTGTGGTAAATCTTTTTGGGAGTAAGAGTGCGTCTTTAAACTAATTAGCATGGTCAAAACCTCACACTTGCCCCCAAAGTTATCCAAAATAGAACTAAATATTCACCTCATCAGAACACCAATCAACTTGAAAGCAATGAAAAATAAAGTAAAAATATAACATGTGAAAGCAGCTTTTTCAACTTCATAAAGAACATACATCGCAAAATAAAACGCATACCTTTGATGGCATTCTCATGATTCGGATTTTATTTCGTTCAAGCAATGAAAAGCATTAAGCATGGAAACAGTAAGGGCTCTAAATGATTCCCGTTTGAACCATGTGTGTTAAAATCATAAGAAAAGGTTTTTGAAAGATGGTTATCTTAATTGGGTTACTCAGTTTGCGTTTTATGAAATAGCTTGTGAGAGAATGGTGAGTTCCATCGAGTGTTTGTCATACAACTATGTAGATCCATTTAACTGCGAGGATTTTAATGAATAACGATAAGTAAACTGCACAAAGGAACACATTACCAACTAAAACAAGTCAGTGAAGGTACAAACTAGGAATTTGAGCCGGGTTTAAATAAATTAATGATTCTCCGGTTTTTCATTTGAAATAATTGAACATGGTCAACTGGTTCTAGAGAAGTACAGATTACATGGAATATGCGGTATTCAATTTCAATAATCACTTTTAATACAGATTCCTACAAGGCCATGCCCAGTAGCCAAATTTTACATTGACCTTGTTTAGAGGCATACGATTCAAGGCATAACAAACACTCAATGAGAGACACACAACATTATAATACAAAAGGCACCAAAGGTTATGATTTATCCTTCTCGATAAATGTTGGGGAAACTGCTTTTGAATAGTCAGTAAAACATGACACTTTCTGTTTAAACCTGTTTATGAGTAATACACCTCTCATTTGTCTCAATATTTATCGATTTATTATGTAGCAATAAGAAGAAAAATAGGAACAAACTTGGATACATAATCTTGATCATATTCAGGATGTAATTAAGATGGCAAAATCGCCGATGATCATTGCAGTAATACAAAGAGTTCACACCTGTATACATGTATACCATAACCAACGGTTCAAAGCAAGAAAAAGAGTCAAATTCAATAACCATCAACGAACTAAACATTCATTTTGGAAATGAGATCCCTTGTTTGGAAGCACATTAATAGCGACAAAATACAATTATGCCTGTATGTTGAAATTTCAAGACATTAATTCGTCAATGTTTAATCGAACTTTCGACTTTAATACCTAAAATGTTGACCGAGTGAAACGAAATTTCGACTTATTTATATGTGGCGCCAATGTTCTATCATACATTTTAAAGCAGGAAATACATTCAAAGTATCGAACAGAAGTCACAGTGCGATTGAGACCTATCACTGCTACCCTTTAAAGCTGCTATCTCACAGATTGAACGTTTTTACAACTTATATATATATATTTTTTTTTTGTCTTGGAACGAGCCAAATTTTGTGAAAATCCATGAAAACCAGTTATATAAGACTGTTGACAAAAATAGATCGCAGATTTTTATGTTTTAGTTCAAAAACTGATGTTTTATGCATTTTTCTTAAACCGCTAGTAACGGTTTAAGCCATAAAACATTAATTTTCGAACGGAAATATGAAAATCTACATTCTGATTTTTGTCAGCAATATTATATCATTGGTTTGCAGCTATCTATGCAAAAATTGCTCCTTTCGAGACAAAAAATAAAAAAAAAGTTGTAAAAATTGTATATCTGTGAGAGTGCAGCTTTAAACAAGCCTGTTTTCTTAAATTTTTAAGCCTGTAATCTCAATTGAAGTATTATTAAAACGCGAAATATTCAAGCAAGAGGATACTCAAGGTTCCGATTGCTCGACTCAATGTTAAAAGTTTGTGGATGATTTATGGTTTGGTTAGAGACGTAAATAATAATATAAACGTGCTTGTCAAACTATAAACAAACAAAAAAAGAATCCAAATATCTGTAAAAATGATTGCGCAATTTGAATTTATTTTTATACAGAAAACTTTGTCTAACCATAAACTATGTTTAACCACAAACTATGTTTAACCACAGGCATCTGGATCATTGTTTGTCACTTAAATGTTGTTTAAAACCATTTTGGGTACATACAATGAGATAAACAACACATCTGAAGATATTTAGTGTCTTTCACATACAAAAAAGAAACGTGTTTAACCACAAACTTCAAAATCGTGCGATTATAAATATTGTTCTACGCCAATCAAATGTTTGGTACTAGATGTTATCCTAAGAGTTCATATTTAAACATTCAATCGATTATTCGCATAAAAATATCCGAAAAATTGCTGACTTGACCTTCAAAAACATCTCTGAAAAAAAAACCCACAAGGTATATCCACTTGTCATGTCGTGTGAAATGTTATCGTCAGAGCTTTCAAGTTCATGAACGAGATCTATTGAAGAGACGTTTATTTTGGGACTAATTTCAATAAACCGTTGATAAATATATTCGTTTATTTGTATTGTAGCACCGTGGGTGTTGAGTAGGTGCCAACAGCCTTTGTGACGTATATAAGATACTCAAATATCCCGTTGAATAGTATGAAATTGGACAAAAGAAAATCGTGATGATTTTTCTGTCAATTTAGTAGACTATTTTGTTAAGTCTTTTCAAATCGGTTTAGCTATTCATTCAGACAACTACTTCAAAAATATTGTAAAAGGTGTATTATAACTTACAAGCAATTGTTAAATCTTGAAAATGTATAGATATGTTTACGAATACGACGAAAAGTGTATTAAAAAAGAAAAACATGTAACTCCATGACCAGTTCAGTACTTTGGTAAATGCGTCCATTTAAGTGTTTCAGATTAAAGCCATTTTACTGCCAAACTAAGGGCACCTTCAATGGCATAACGAGAAACTGACTGACAAGCAAAAACAAACTGACCATTTTTGTTTGTATGGGTATAAATATCATACGAAATTCTGTTTATGTTATCTGTATAGGTTATAGAAATTATCCTGCTATCGAAGTACAGATGTTGTTTTTAATAGTGTAATGACATTTTGATGGTACTTAGCATGATATTTATGATATTACTTTGCAAAACAATATATGTATCTTTAATGTGAAATATGCAAAATGGATCATAAACCATGTCTTAACAACTATTAAAACTTAATACCATAATTAAACATTAATTTACAAGTAGAACGAACGAACATGTGTCTTGAATGCCAAAGACGTTTGCTTAATTTAAATTGTGCTGTATCATTACAGCACGCTCTAAATCGTCAAGTCAGTCTTGCTCATTTTGTATTATGAGTTTGAGTTATGGCGTTTAGAAGAACAGAAATGTGACCTTTTCATTGTCTATGTAACATACATTTTCTGTTCTAAAGCATGAACTCACCTTATTAAAACTAATTTTTATAAATCTATCACAATTTCAAGCATGTCATCTGTGGATTTACAGCTTCCAATTGGCTGTTTTGATATGCGTAACATAATTGCCCGACATTTGCCAATTCATTGTTGATCTTATTGTTTGTAAGATAAGTGTAAGAAGTTGAGTTAATTACAAAACGTCGTTTTCGTGTACAAATTCGTACATATGAGTGGTTGAGTAAAGAAATGATTCCTAGTATACAGTCATTCCGATCCATTCATATGGTCGAGCATTGCTGTCATACTAAAAAAACTTATGACGTATTTAATGAAATATGGGAAATTTTGTACCCATTCAAAACGTTCTCTAAATGGCAAACAGTTTGTTTTAATCTTAACTTTGCTGTATCATTACAACACACTCTAAATATTCAAGTCAGTTTTGCCTTTTTTTGTATGATGAGTTTGAGGTATGGCGTTTAGAACATAAATTTTCTGTTCTAAAGCATGAAATTACCTTAATAAAACCACTTTCTATCAATCTATCACAGTTCATGACATATCATCTGTGGATTTACAGCTTCCAATTGGCTTTTGATATGCATTACATCATTGCCCGACATGTCATTTCTTTGTTGATCTTTTTGTTTGTTCATTTAAGTACATTTGTACCTGTGTAAGCAGTTAAGTTTATTACATTATTATGGTTACGAACGCCTTTCAAAAGACAAGACATTTTGTCTGTTGTGGTTAGAAACATTTTTTGTGTGATTGACTTTGAAAAGACAAACGAGATAATCAGATAATACATATGTTTGTATATTGAAACTAAGGTAAGCTATGTCCGTTGGTAACCTGTGTGTACCGTATCCTTGAGATGCTGGCACATTGGTTCCACGTAGATTCATTCATTTAAAGGTGAGTTGTTGGCTTAATACTTTACTCCACCGACGCGAACTCCTCTTTTAATGCCCGTTCCAAGGCGGTTACCCAGACATTAAGTTATTACAATGAAATATTTGTGTCCTCTGTGTTTGCGGTCATGTGACGTTAAGTGCCTGTAGTTGGAAATGTGTTAGGCCTTATACAATTGCTTTTAAACAAGTTTGTATGGAACCTTTTTTCATCAGGGCTTGTCCCGTAAGTTGCCATTGTAGTATTAGTCATTTTTTGAAAATAAATTACATACTAACTTCATTCTCCGGTGCTAAGGGTGTAAACAGTGATGCAAATACTATTGTTGTCAATGAGCAGTCGCTATCAAACCGATTTTTCTTATGTATTTTGCCCTTTTGAGGACCAAAACGTTATATTCAATGGTCCCGAATGAACAATCGGAAAACCAGTATTTAAACCTTAAGTTCAAAGTTCTTATATACATTGTCTGTTTCAAGCCGGTCGTATGTTTTTTGTGCAGCTTGCTTGTAGTTTTTCATTTTATTTTCGCAGCAAAATGGTTCCTTATATTCTGATTGTATGACAAAAAGATGATAAAACTGTTTTCCTGCCATATTTATATAACCTATGCTATTTTATATCTGTTTGAATGTTATGAAACGAAAAATGATTTCGAGGTAGCCATCTTTTAAAAGCCTTCTGTTTATATGAGTGTGACACACAAAGTTCAAACGGTAATCATTTGAGCATTGACTGTTTCTGCACTATGTTTTTTCATTACTTTATAAAAATGAGAACAAAATAATTTTAATGCCACCAAAGATGTGCGTTTTCTTTTGGGTAAATATTATGCATAAAATAAAGTTTTTAAAAAGAAAAAAAAGACGTTAAACCTGTAAAATTATTTTGTTTAGTTTATTGTACATTTATACATTCAAAAGTTATCGTGGCTTATTAATTATTTACCACAATCATAATGTATTTTTCCGATTTCTTTTACGCTTAAAGGATAGCACTTCACTTCTGTGTTTGTCAATTTGATATACAAACTATCCCTCTTTGTAGTGTATGGATATGAGCTGTGCAGGTATTTGCAGGCTATAATGTTGAAGGCCTTTTGTATTTTGCACGATCATGATGATGCTTTTACTACGCCAAAGTATTGTTATTCATTGTGAAGTTAAAATAATGTATTGTACCATGAGAACTCTTCGTCACAAGAATGACACCAAGCTTAAAATGATGTCCATAAAAAGGAAATCAAAGTGAAACAAACTCAATATCAAATCATAGTTAAAAGGCAACAAAACAAGGGAAAAAAACTCCCTACCACAAACAAGCCATATAAACTTTATAATTGTGATATAGTATGTTTTTATAGTATATAAAGAAATCTAGACATTGAACCGTGAACTCTGTCAAGGGAAACTATTGTGGTATTCGTCATTTCTTATATTTTTGTATTTTTAGATAGTTTTTTTTCCAATAAATATGAAACTCGGTCATAGTCGAGATAAACATCTTCAAGTAAGGTAAGGTTTTTCCAACTCATATATAGGTTAAATGTCCGAATGCTTAAAGGTCGCACTAAAACAAAATTTTAATATAAAAACAATCCGAAAAAGATCAACATACATGATAAACATGAATACATCTCCGTTTGATTGAGACTGTTAGTCAGAGGTAACTGCATGACTCTTGATTTGTCCAACGCCTCATACCACCAACATACTCGGAATCATATCTTAGGTTAACAAATCTACCACGTGTATACATCATTACTAAGTTGTAGTATATGCAATGGTCTCAAGGGACCAGAACAACGAAAGCTTTATGGTGATACGGCGGAGTGGGTACTGAACGTCAATTTACTGCCTTCGCAAGCACTAAATATATTAATTAATAGAGATATAATTGATATCCCGCTGTATTCCCACAATACATATTCATATTAAAATTATTACTAATGACTGTACACTGTGTTATTTGTGCAATTCCAATACAGTTTGCATGCGGTATGGCTCTTGGAGGGAAGATGATATCTGTGGGCATTGGTGTCTTTCGAAAAGAAAGGAAAACATCTCTAGTTATGATTTTTATATCATCTGACATATGAAATAGTGAAAATTGATTGCTCAATTTATATCCTTTTTATCATGCTTTACAAAACTATATTTAATGACAAAACCCAAATGTCGTGCAAGTTGTAAAACTATCATTGCATCAGTCAAACGCGTATTACTCGATGTCGTGTATAAAATTCATATAACATTATCAGAAAAACTTCTGATTTGGCCTACAAAACGAACAGCTTGTTTACATAAAGTCATGCTTTGTGATATGTTTACGTCATAATTTGCTAATTCACTGCAAGAGATCTATTAAAGAGACGAAATATGTTATGCTTATTTCAATGCATCGTAGTTAAATATACGTTTTCTTTGTATGTTCACATCGTGGGTGTTGAAAGCATGCCAAAGGCTTTCTTGACCTACAATGAGAAACTCAAATATCACCTTTAAAAGCATGAATTTGTAAAATAGAAGATCGTTATGAGGTCTGCTACGAATAAGTACAGAAGCTTATTTAGTAGTTCTTTACAGACCGAATAAACATGTGATTTATAAAAGACTGTACCCAAGTTATTTGTGGCATGTATCAAAACATTAAAGCGTTAATTTAGTTATTTTAATATGTGTACAGATATGGCGATAAGTGTGTTAAAATAAGAACACCATTTACGTCTATGGCCAGTACAACATCATCTGACATATGATATAGTAAAATTGATTGCGCAATGTATATCATTTTTTATCATGGTTAACAAAACAATTTTAAAAACAAAACACTATGTCGTGCAACCTGTATAAGAGAGTATTATTGCACCAATCAAACGCGTATTACTCGATGTCGTTCGTGTATAAAATTTATATATAAACTTTCATACAATTATTATCATGACATTATCTGAAAAATTGCTGACTTGGCCTTCAAAATGAACAATACACGAAAATACATGCCGGGTGATATGTTTACGTCAGAGCTTGCTAAATATCTGCAATCTAGAGATCTATTTAAAAGACGATTATTTTTATGCTATTTAAATAAATAATGGTTAAATATACGTTTTCTTTGTAAATTCACAACGTGGGTGTTGAAAGCGTGCCAAAAGATCAAATACCACCTTAAATAGTACGAAGACGAACGATAAAAGATCGTGATGATTTTCTACTATAAATAAGTAAAGAAGGCTATTTGGTAATCCTTTACAGACCGGTAAAGCATGTGATTTACAAAAGAATGCATTCAATTTAATTGTGACATTTATGTTTTTCTCTTTTAATTGTATTTAGTTCTATAAATATTTGTACAGACATGGCGATAAGTGTGTTAAAATAAGAAAACTTTGTACGCCAATGGCAAGTACAATACTTTGAGAATATCCTTCCGTTTAAATCTTTCATGTTAAAGCCATTTTGCGGCTAAAAGTAAGGACACTGTCTATGGCAGTTAATTCGTTAGACAGCAAAACAATAAAAAAATATTTTTGGTTTGAATTGCTATTAATATCAAAATAGTATGACACTTCTTTTTGTGCATAATTATCTCTTTTTGATATATCAGTTCTAAAGATTATGTTATAAAGGTATAACTAGTACATCATGGTGTAATGTCATTGTGATCTCACAGGTTTAACATTAAATTACTGATATTTGATTGTTAAACATGCATGCAGATTAAATGTTAAATATGGAAAATGAACCATAAACCATTTATTAACCAATATCTTACTAGCCGAACTAGCTATGAAGGGTTACAATATAGATTTACACTTGATAAAATCGTACATATAAGTGGTTAGTAAAGCAATGATTAAACAGTGAATTCGATGGATTCATGTGGTTAATCATTGCTGTCATACTCAATAAAACAGTCCTATGACGTTTTTGATAAAACATTTAAGTTATAAAAATGGTACTTAAGAACTTTCTATCAGTAAAACGACGATTTGCACTTGACACACGAAAGCATTAAGATTTGGTCAGTTTTGTTCACAACCCATTTGGGTACTATACATAAGATGAAAAACACAAAAATTCGCAATGATAACAACTTGGACGGGGTACGTCGGGCATGTATATGCCCTGTAACGCGGTATGATTCAAGCGTTAAACTGTTTGAATGTTCAAATATTGTACTGTTGAATGCCATTCTGATATTCGTGTACCATAATTCTATCGACAATACGTCAGAAACACCCGTAGAACGTATTACTAGCATTGGTCAGAAATGCGTGTAACCCCGTAGCAAATTAAGCACATGCCAAATTGATTCATATTGTTTTAAGGTTGCAAACGTTCTAAACCGACACGACACATTAGAAATCAGCAGTTATGGGGGGAAACAGTGCAACAAAGGTGTTGCAGATCGTCCCCGACGGCCTCGGGGTAAGTGACTACGGCGCGCCAAGGCCGTTACATTCATGTATATCTCCGCGATCGAAAATGAAATTCATCAAACAGTAGCAATCCCACACATAAGGGCCAACAGGGCTAGTGTCCTTATGCATGACAATGTGCGTCCACATACTACAAGTAGTTCTGGTATTTTTCTTTCAAATAGCAACAATAGAGTTTTAGAGTAGCCCCTATGACTTATATCCAATCGAGTACGTTGTTGTCGACAGTCGCATCCGTGGCGTTCGTGGCAGCAGAACTTATCCGATCATGAGTGTGACCTCATGATTCTTACAAAATAAATAAAGCCGTATACGTGCAGTAATTCAGGCCACTGGAGGAAACACACGTAGCTAATGTTAAACCTATCGATTGGCGACATTTGTTGTGAAATGAAATGTGATAGAAGAGTATTTCGTCATGCAATTTACATAGGTTGTTGTTAAGTTTGGTAAATAAAACTTGGTACAATTGGTGTGAATTGTTTTTCATATCATTCCCTCCAAATCGTATTAAAATCGAACAGGTGCTTATTGAGAAATTCATACAAATATTAAATGGCGGTTTAGAATGTTTTATCAGTATATACCTGGTATGATATCATTTTTGGGTTAGATAACCATCTTTCTAAATGTTCTGTTAAGAGTTTGATACGCACAAAGTTCAAATGGGAATCGTTTTAAGTCTTGCCTGTTTCTGCTCGATGATTTTTATTACTTTACCAAATGACATCAGAAATATGTCAATGGCAGCCAATGTGGTTTTATTGCTTTTGCTTTGTATGGAAGATAGGTTGGCTTGTCCAAGATTTTCAGTTTATCCGCTAGCTATATTTTCAGACAATACTGCATTTCAAAGTTATTACAAGCTGTTGAATATTGGTATTTAATTACGGCAATTAGGTGTATTCGCATTCTTTTATCTTTAAGCGTAAGGGGAAAATATTTACTGATATAATACAACCACGTGATATCTGGCAAGTTGTGATTTCCCAAATGTTTTAACCCTTAATGGATGGCATATCACTTTTGTTTTTATCAATTAGATATTCATAATATGCCTCTTTGAAGTGTACAAATATGAAATGTGCAGACGATTTCTTGATAGTATGTTGAAGATCCTCTGTTTTTGCTTAATCATGATCATGCTTATTATACGCTGAGTTTTTTTAATTACGAACTTGATATAATAATGTTTTCTTACCATGATTGTTTGTTTTGTTTCGCCACAGGAATAAAATAACGTTTAAAAGCATTTTATGACCATTAAAATGCACTCAAAATGAAACAAATATCAATGTTTTCTTACCATGATTGTTTTTTCTTCGCCACAGGAATACAATAACGTTTAAAAGCATTTTATGACCATTAAAATGCACTCAAAATAAAACAAAAATCAATATAAAATAATACTAACAAGGCAACAAAATAAGGAAATAATCCTTCTAACCACAAACGAGCCATCTTAAAGTTTATAAGTGCGACATAGTAAAATTGTATTAGCGTATATAAAGAAATCTAGACACTTAACCGTGAATTGTGTCAAGGATAAATAATGTGCCATTCGTCGTAACTTTGTCGAAGTTGGCTTGTGGTTCTTGGAGGGAAGGAGCTATTTGTGGGCAAAGTTTGGTTTTAAAAGAAACAATTTCTAGTTATGAGTTCTGACACATGGTATAGTAAAAATTGATTGCACAATTTATATCCTTTTGATCAGGCATTAAAATACTATATTTAACGACAAAACCCAATGTCGTGCAAGTTGTAAAACTATCATTGCATCAGTCAAACGCGTATTACTCGATGTCGTGTATAAAATTCATGTATTCACATTTTTACAATTATTCTCATGACATTATCAGAAAAACTGCTGACTTGGCCTACAAAACGAACAGCTTATTCACATAAAGTCATGCCTTGCGATATGTTTACGTCAGAGCTTGCTAATTCACTGCAAGAGACCTATTAAAGAGACGAACTATTTTATGCTAATTTCAATACATCGTAGTTAAATATACGTGTATTTGTATATTCACATCGTGGGTGTTGAAAGCATGCCAAACGCTTTCTTGACCTACAATAAGAAACTTAAATACCACCTTGAATAGTATGAATACGAACGATAGAAGATCGTGATGATTTTTGTATAGTAAAGAAGGCTATTGGGTGATTATTTTCAGACCTGTTTAGCATTTCATTTACAAAAGATTGTATTCAAATATTTTGTGATATAAATTCTAAAAGTTATTTTAAAATCGTATTCAGTTCTTTAAATATTTAAACAGATATGACGACAAGTGTATTAAAATAAGAAAACCATGTAAGTTCATGGCCAGTACAATACTTTGGTAAATCATTCAGTGTAAATGGTTCACTTTAAAGAAAGCCATCCTACTGCCAAAAGTAAGGACACTGTTGCTGACAGTTAATTCGTTTGTAACGAAAAACAGACAAGCAAACACAGCATACTGATGTGTTCCTGTTTGAATTGCTATTAATATCAAACTAGTTTGAAACTTCTTTTTATGCATGAATATCTCTTTACGATGTATATAAGTTGTAGAGATTACGTTATAAAGGTATAAATAGAGTACATGATGGTGTAATGTCATTGAATTTTTACTTAAATTTTTGATATTTGATTTTTAAACATGCATGTACCTGAAATATGCAAAATGAACCATAAACCATTGGTTTACAAGCAGAACTAGTTATGAAGAGAGAAAATATAGCTTTACACCTGATGCATTATTATATTTAACGCATTTGACATTAATGATTACAATAAAAAGAACTGTACAGATTAAACAGATTTAATTTGTTGACACGTAGCTATTAATTAAAAAACCTTTTATGAAGGCTTATATTTTATTTGTTCTCAAATCATATGCTTTTTTGTTTGTTTCGATCAAAGCCAAAACAAAATAATGCATTAAAATTATTACGTTTCTTTTGCGCATCTATGAAGTGAAAAACTATATTGTCTGCCTTAAAAACGTTTCTTGAATTTAAATTTAAACCGCTTTCTAGCAATTTATCACAATTTAAATAATGCTATCTATGGAAGCGTCCAGGTGCCAAAGTGAAAAATATTTTCCAGTATACTATCTCCGAATTAGGTGATACTAACTCATAATTATGACTTCTCATAATTACGAGATACTATCTCATAATTAGGAGATACTATCTCCTAATTACGACTTATTAAGTCCTAATTAGGAGAAACTAACTCATAATTATGACTTACTAAGTCCTAATTACGAGATACTATCTCATAATTAGGAGATACTAACTCATAATTATGACTTACAAACTGCTAATTAGGAGATACTAACTCATAATTAGGACTTACTTTCTCCTAATTAGGAGATACTAACTCATAATTAGGACTTACTAAGTGCTAATTACGAGATACTAACTCGCGATTATTACAGTTTTGGAAGAAAACGCATGTATACATACTTTGAAATAGGAAACCATTTTAGGCTGCTAGGCCGCCAGGCCGCTAACTTCACGCCGCTAGGCCGCTTAAGTGCTCGATCGACTTTTTAAAAAAAAAGTTTATAATTGCTTAAGAGTGATAATTTGGGCATAAAAACAGAATATACATATAAAAAAATAGAAGGAGAGGCATGTTCACATGCTTTGAAAAGCTGACTGCTTGTTTTGTTTTTTTTAAATGTTGATAATCGCCTCAGAGTGATAGTGTGTGCTTAAAACTCAGTTAATATTTCTTTGTTTTTTAAGAAAATAGGATAGCATATTGGGCCGCCAGGCCGCTAGGCCGCTAACTTCACGCCGCTAGGCCGCTAGGACGCGAGGACGCTAACTTCACGCCGCTGAGCCGGTGGGCCGCTAGGCCGCTAACTTCACGTACATACTTTCAACGTCATTTCAAACTAATAATAGGGTCATCATGGACTTCTTTCTTTCATTGATTGTGTTTCTATGCATTAGTCATTTGAACACTCCAATGTTTTTTATTAACTGCCATTTTGGCTCAACTTGGCTGCCAACTTGTCCAATATTTTCATAAAAATGACAGTAATATGCAAAGCCCTAATTTGAATCATCACCATTATCAACAACATCATCACAACCAACATCATCATCACCACAATCATAACCACTACCACCATTATGATCTCCACAATCATCCCCACAACCATCATCATCATTATCATCATCACCACCACCACCACCACCACCATCACCACCACCATCACCACCACAACCACCACCATCATCATCATCATCATCATCATCATCATCATCACAATCGTTTTTGTCATAATTATGAGTTAGTATCTCCTAATTATGAGATAGTAAGTCATAATTAGGAGATAGTATCTCCTAATTATGAGATAGTATCTCGTAATTAGGACTTAGTAAGTCGTAATTATGAGATACTATCTCCTAATTATGAGATAGTATCTCGTAATTAGGAGATAGTAACTCCTAATTATGAGATACTATCTCGTAATTAGGACTTAGTTAGTCATAATTATGAGTTAGTATCTCCTAATTAGGACTTAATAAGTCGTAATTAGGAGATAGTATCTCCTAATTATGAGATAGTATTTCGTAGGTAGGACTTAGTAAGTCATAATTATGAGTTAGTATCTCCTAATTATGACTTAGTAAGTCGTAATTAGGAGATAGTATCTCCTAATTATGAGATAGTATCTCGTAATTAGGACTTAGTAAGTCATAATTATGAGTTAGTATCTCCTAATTAGGAGATAGTATACTGGAAAATATTTTTCACTTTGGCACCTGGACGCTTCCATAGCTATCTGTGTATTGACAGCTTCCATTTGCGTTACATCACATAATTGCTCGACATTTGCCATTTCTTTGTTGATCTTATTGTTTGTATATTTAAGTGTAAGAAGTTAAGCTTATTATATTTATTATCTATTGATGCAATTATGGTTATGAATGCTATCCATAAGATGAACATTTTTGTCCAATGTGGTTAGAAAAATTTGTTTGATTGACTTTCATGGTATTACTTGAAAATCCTAGTTATGCCCTTGAAATAAAGTAAAAATGTAAGTTGATCTGATCTGTTTGTTTGCCAGCAAACATTACATTGTATAGAACAACTATACGAATGTCAATAACTTACAAGCATACGCCGCCACCATGCATTTGTTTGATGAATACTGTATTAGAAGTAAGTTTGTGCCATAGACAAAGCGCTTCTGCCTTTTTGTGTACCCCATAAAACATGAACAAAGGAAACGAAATGCAATCCTTTAAGGTATTAATTGTCTAAATGAGCTTGTATTGCCATCGAGCGATTGGTAGTAATGTTACATGTTGATGACCAGTGACCCAATATAATTTCGGTATCATTGAAAGGGTATTGTTTTTTATTACTAAATAGTCAAATAGATGACCGAACATACAATACAGATAAGGTTTTGGCATTTTTTCCAACTGAAAATTGACGTGATATATCCAATTTTCATTCTACTCAAATATATAAACGTGTTTGTAAAACAGGTTTTGTAAATTTTGTTACGTTTGATTTCCTTCTCGACACAAACAACCATTTAAGATCATATTAAAATCACAACTTGATTTTGTTAACAAAAAAAACTTTTCCCACATATAGCCCCCTGCCTCCAAAAACCATATCACATGCCAACTGTATAGTCATTGCACAAATAACAGACCTCACAGACATCAGACGAATTTTAATATGTATATTTATTGTGGGACTGCAGCCGAATATCGATCATATCCCTACAAATTAATTTAGTTAGTCAATAAAATGGTGTTCAGTTCCTCCTTAACCGTTTATAATTATATAGCTATCCCTTTGTTCTGATCATTCGGGACCATTGTATAAACTAAAACTTGGTAATGATGTATACACGTTCAATATTTACTATCTCCGATATGATTCCGAGTATCTTGGTGTTATGAGGCGTCGGTAATTAAAATTTACGACGAATCGCACAATAGTTTTCCTTGACACATTTCACGGTTCAGTGTCCCGATTTCTTTCTAAACAATAATAAATACTTACTTTATCACACTTATAAACATTGATATGGCTCGTTTGTGGTAGGAAGGTTTTTTCTTATTGTGTTGCCCTTTAACTATGATTTTATATTGATTTTTGTTTCACTTTAAGTTCCTTTTCATGAACATCATTTTAAGAGTTATGACATTCTTGTGGCGAAATTCTCTTATGATCTCTTTTGTATTAACATCACAATAAGTAACAATACTTAAGCTTAGAAAAAACAGCATCATCATGATTGTGCAAATACAGAAGACTTTCAACATTATAGCATGAAATTACATGCACAGCTCATATTCATACACTTCAAAGAGGGATATATTTAATATTTAACAAAAAGAAAAGTGATGTGCCATAAATGAATGTAGATGTCACGTTGTTTATTATATCAATACAGACTTTCACCGTTTTTTTTAATATTTAAGGATGCCAATGCATTATGATTGAGGTAAACATTTTAGCAACTAACTTGTTCTAGAGGTTTGATTTATTTGACATCAATATGCAATACTAATTTTAAAATTTATAATTGTTTGAAAATAACTCAACAAGTTTAACGTTTCTTTTTAAAAAGCCAACCGTATTCTAGGCATAACATAGACCAAAAAACGCACATCCTTGGTGGCATTAAAATGGTTATGGTTTCATTTTAAACAAATAATGAAAGCTGTAAAAAATCATTTTGCTGCGAAAATGAAATGAAAAACTTCAAGTAAACTGCACACAAAACAACAACATAATACCGGCTTGAAACAGACAATATATTTAAGAACTGTGATTTTCAGTTTTAATACTGGTTTTCCGGTTCTATCATTCGGGACAATTGAATACGATGTTGTGATCCTCAAAAGGGCAAAATCTATAGAATCGGTTCGATTGCGACTGTTCATTGACTGCTTATTGACAGCAATGGTATTTGCAACACCTTTAGCACCGGAGAATGAAGTTGGTATGTATTTTATTTTTAAATATCACTACAACTACAATGAAAACTTAATGGACAAGCCCTGATGCCAAAGGTTTACTACAAACCTGTTTAATGGCAATTGTATAAGTATATGTATGTGAATAACTACAGAAACAAGCTCAGTAGCACAAGTTTAAACATAACCCCCGTTTAATGGCACAAGGTAAACGTCAAAGACATTGAACACTCAAAACAATCTCAAAACAAGAAACATGGAACAACAGCACAAAACTCCACAGACAACACAGTGTATATATATTATATTAAAAAAACTAGGTCCTAACACACATCCGCCTAAGAAACTTAACGTCAAATGACCACAAACACAGAGGACATAATAATTACTACATTGAGGTTTTTACCAAATGTCGGGGTCATCTCCTTGGAACGGGCATTGAACAGGAGTTGGGTAGGGATTAACGAGTATTTTACCTCACACCTGTTAAAACATTTACAAAGGCACATGTAGGAAATTAATTTTATAAGCCTTACCATAGCCAATATCAGTTTAAAGACAAAACTTACCTAAGAATCGGTGTAAAAATATGTAGTATTGTCTAATACTAATTGAAAAATTATACAAATCAGACGATCGATTCAAAATTCTAAATCGACCAGAGCATACAATAAAGAGTACAATCATCAGGGTTGTAGTTCGATGCCGTGACACGTTACCTGGCACGCTTGGTGCAGTTAACAGTAGATCATCCTTTGAACAAAAGCGCATTAGTGTAAATACAATTATTCACGTTTTGAAAAATATAAACTTCAGGACTATTGATTTCAGGAGATTGGTTCAAGTTCTCGTAGTACTTCAGTACTTAGGTGGATTAGTTTGGCGGGACACTAGTAACATGATTTCCTCGTATTTGTGTGGGTATATGGGGAAACGATTTTGTTTTCGTCACTCGAGGTTTTGTATTTGGTAAAATAAGAAGTTATTTTGAAATGTCTGAAAGCGAAGATATAAATTTGATAATATTTCCCGCCCATCCCATCCCTATTTTCAGGTTGATTTTCCTGTTTCACATGCTCTATAAACATGCATATTAATTTTCATTTACAGAGTTTTACTGTTTGATTGCTTAACATAAGTTAGTAACGTATTTGTTACTTTTATGATTTAAGATTTACCGTATGTTTAGTTTCGTTCCAGTTGTTTCATGATGTTTTTCTAAGATACCAGTCATTATTGATGTTGCTGATTCTAAGGACGGACGTGGCAACGATTGACCAAGGTTACGATCCAGATGTGCTCAGACGCTATAACCAATCTTCCAGCATCCGAATACTGTCTTTTCCTGTGTACATGTTCACCAAATACATTACCAATTCCTAAACTGTTTGTGTTGTTGTATTTTGAGATTAGTGAATAATTAGTTTACTCACGTATTGAGTGAGTAAACTGATTTTCTTATACAATTGTGTTATTATTTCGAGTAACTGAGTCGAAATGTCAACTTATAAACCAAACAATTTGACCAAAGATCTCGTAAGAGCAGCATTGGCTTGATTAAGACTTCATTTCCCGCTTATGAACAAGCTCATTCCGACTGAAGTGTAGTATTTCTAAGTGCAACACTGTCAACGTCACCCAAAGACAAAGGTCATTCACACCAGGGTGAGACTCGATGTAAATATTTTGCAAATGATTTATAGTTTGAACCCAGACTGAAATAATATTATCATTTACATCTCGATTTGTGAACAATAATCAGCGGTAAATTATCTCTAAATCTGATTGCACAATTTATGTCGTTTTAATTATGCTTTTATATATAACTAAATTTTAACACAAAATCAAATGTCAGGCAAATAGTAAAAAAGAGTATCATTACATCAGTCAAAAACGTATCACTCGATGTCGTCTATAGCATTCATATATAAACGTTCATACAATTATTCGCATGACATTATCCAAAAATCTGATGACTTGGCCTACAAAACGAACAGTACAAAAACAATGCCTAGTGATATTTTTACGTCAGAGCTTACTATTTCACTGAAAGAGATCTATTTAAGAGACGATTTTTGGTGCAAATTTCAATACAGCGTAGTTAGATATAGGTTTTCTTTTTATATTCACATCGTGGGTGTTGAAAGCGTGCCAAAGGCTTTCATGACCTACAATAACAAATTCGAATACGAATACAAACGATAGAAGATCTTGATGATTTCTTCTATGAATAAGTAAAAAAGGCTTTTTGGTAATTATTTAAAGACCTGTTAAGCATTTGGTTTACAAAAAGCTGTATTCAAATATTTTGTGATATAAATTCTTGAAGTTATTTTATGTTATGTTATGAAAACCATGTTAGTCCAATGCCAGTACAGTTCTTTGGCTAATCCTCAGTTGAAATATTTCATGTTAAAGAAAGCCATGCTACTGCCAAAAGTAAGGACACTGTCAATTTGTTGGTCACGAATAACAGACAAACAAACAATAAACAAACAATTTTTTCCTTGTTGTTTTTATTTCAACTGAAATTGACGTGATATATCCATTATGCATTCTACCGAAATCCAAAAATGCATTTGTAAAACAGCTTTTTGTGTTATTGTTTTACATTTGCCTTCTTTCTCGATACATTAGAATGTTTATTACAATATTGAAATATTAACTTGAAATTGTTTCTTTTGGAAAAAAACAACGTTTGTCCACAAAAGCCCCCTCCCTCCAAAAATCATAACATATGCCGACTGTTAGGAGTTGCACAAATAACACAGCTAACAGTCATCAGTAAGAATTTTAATATGGACATTAAAACAGCGGGCTATCAAATATATCTCTTTTCATGAATTTAGTTAGGTAGAACAATGACGTTCAGTGCCACCACTACCGTTTATAACTATAAAGATATTCCTTTTTCTGGTCTTTCCTGACAATTACCTCTACTAGAACTAGGTAATGATGTATACACGTTGTAAAATTTACTTAATTAATCTAAGATATGATTCCAAGTAAGCTGGTTTTATGAGGCGTTTATCATATCAAAGGCATGCAGTTGCTACCAACTAAAAGTAGTCCGACTGTGAATCGGTAAACCCGCGTTCGATTCCCCGGATGACCAGGTCACTTCTGTTGTGATTGGTTATGAAATCCTTTCTACTACCATTAGCACTGTACCACTGCCAATGGCATGTACAGAAGTTGTCAGTTCCTTGCAGAGGTGAAGGAACCTAGTACTGGTTAACCGCCAGATAGTCTGCCCAGGATAGTTGTGCGGTGGTCGAACTGTTACTCTGGGACCCTTCAATGTGCTCACGCCGGGACCCTGAGTATAATCTACTAACACAACCACCAACTAAAAGTCTTAATCTATTGAATACATTCATATTAAGGATGTGTGTTGGGCATCTTTCAAAATGTTTTGATTTTGTTGTTTTAGTGTGACCTTTCGGTACACGTTGCCTGTAAAAGTATATTGGTTAAATAAACATTATTTAACATGTGATATTGTTTTCTTCCATAAACACCACACTATCAAAATAATCATCTTCAGACCTATTGATTTATTTTCAACAAAATACCAAAATAAAAGTTACAAGGAATCGCACAATTGTTTTCCTTGACTCATTTAACGGTTCAGTGTCCAGATTTCTTTATATAAAATAATAAAATTTAACTGTATCGTACTTAAGTATGGCTCGTTTGATGTAGGAAGGATTATTTCCTTTTTTGTTGCATTTTAAGTATGATTTTATATTGATATTTATTTCAATTTTAGTTCATTTTTATGGGCAAAGGATGATTTAAGCGTTATTTTATTTGTGACAAAAAGATAACATGCCATTTGGTATAAATTATTATTCTAGCAACTTCACAATTAAAAAAATCTCAGCATAAAATACGCAAAATAATGATTAAGCGAAATAAAGAAGACCTTCAACATGATATCAAGAAATCATCTGCACATTTCATATCTATACACTTCAAAGAGCCATATTATGAATATCTAATTACCTAAATCGAAATTGATATGCCATCCATTAAGCGTTAAAACATTTGGGAAATCACAACTTGCCTGATATCACGTGGCTGTATTATATCAGTAATTTTTTTCCCCGTACGCATAAAGATTAAAGAATACCAATCCATCATAATTGTCATGATTAAATACCAATATCCAACAGCCCATGATAACTTTAAAATGCATTATTGTTTGAAAATATTACTAGCAGATAAACTGAAATTCTTGTACAAGCCAACCTATCTTTCATACAACGCAAAAGAAATAAAAACACATTGGCTGGCATTGACATATTTCTGATGTCACTTGGTAAAGTAATAAAAATCATCGAGCAGAAACAGTAAAGATTTCAAACGATTCTCTTTTGAATTTTGTGTGTGTCAAACTCATAACTAAAATTTTGGAAAGATGGTTATCTTAATAAGGTCGCTCAGATATCATTGCGTTCCAGAGCATTAACTCAAACAAGATAACATACCAGGTATATACTGTAAGAATGTTCTAACCCACCATTTAATACTTGTATGAATTTTTCGATAAGCACCCGTTCGATTTTTTAATACAAGTTGGAGGGAATGATTTGAAAAGCAATTAGCATCAACTGTACCGAATTTTATAAACCAAACTCAACTACAACCCAATCATGTAAATTGCATAACGAAATGCTCTTCTATCACATTACTGTCAATCGATAAGTTTAACACTAGTAAATTAGATATCCATTTACATAAGTTCTTATTATGAAAAAATAAAATAAACAACAACAACCAAACATGAAATACCACTATGACACTCATACCCCCCCCCCCTTTAAATAAATATTAACATTAAAATTTTAGCCCAGCAATTCAATATCTAACATGAAAAGGCGTGACTAGAAATAAGCTTATTTAACATAGATGAAACATTAAGTCATATGATATTTGAAAATATCGTGTGTGTTTTTTTTTTTTCTTTTGTATCTGATGTATCGTGTTTTGTATTGATATTGCTGTTGTATACATATTAATAAAAAAAAGTTTAACACTAGTTACGTGTGGTGTGTCCTCCAGCGGCCTGAATAACCGCAAGGAAACTCGTTCCAACCCCTGACGAGGTCACGCTTAAGATCAGTAACGTTCTGCTGCCGTGACCACTACGGATGCGTCTGTCGATCTCGTCCCAAACGTGCTTGATTTGATAAAAGCATAGACTTCATGCTAGCTACGCTGAAACTCTAACGTTGCTATTTGCAAGAAAATTACCAGTAGGAATGGCAGTATGTGGACGCGCACAGTCATGCATAAGGACCATGCCCCTGGTGACTCTTATGTGTGGGTTTACTACTGTTTGATGAATTTCAATTTCGATCGCGGTGATGAAAAACATAAATGTAATGGTCTTGGTGCGCCGTCGTCACTAACCTCTGGGCCGTCGGGGACGAGTAACAACACTTATTTTTTATTCCTTTCTTCACTTAACTGCTGACTTCTAATGTATCGTGTCGGTTGCGAATTGTTACAACCTTAAAACAATAAAAATCAATTTGACCTGCGCTTAATTGACTACGGTGTTCCTGACCTAGGCTAGTAGGTTCAATGGTGCGTATAACGTAACGTCGATACAATTTTAAGACACGAATATCGGCATAGCTTTCAACAGTACACTATATGAACAAACTGTTTAACGCTTGAATAATACCGCGTAATAGAAAATATACGTATCCGACGTACCCCGTCTAAGCTGTTATCGCTGCGATCGAACGGCCCGCTATTCAGCGCTCATAGGAGGCATGTTTACACGAACTTTTATGTTTTACATCTAAATGTTTTGTTCCCAAGTGGACGAAATATTGACAAGATTGTAATTCTTTCGAGAGCTACGTGCGAAACGTCGTTTCTGTGCAAATTCATACTTATGGATAGTTGAGTAAATACATTTTAAAGTGAATTCGAACGTTACATATGGTCGAGTATTGCTGTAATACTCAATAAATAAAACAGTTCTGGGACAAAATATTACAATTGTTAAAAGAGTGGTTTTAGAACTTTCCATCAGTATGTATATGTGTGTGTTCGCGCGTGCGTGTATGTGCATATGAACGTGCGTGCGTGCTTGAAATGTAGAAGATCGGAGACAAAAAACCGTAACATTTCTGAACGGTATGCGACCCAATCTTTGAAAGTATTTATGTTCCACTAATCGATATGTGAATATTAATATGATACGTGAATTTTATGCTCCAACATTAGCAAAGATCAAGTGACGTTGTCATAAAATAAATGCAAGTTTTAACATGAATCACAATCCAGGTCTGCCGTTGAAGTGTTCAAGCATCAATATATATTATGTAAGTTAAAAATATTGAGGAAAGGCTAATTATTATAAACTTTGTCCAGAGGACACGAATCTTATTATGTTAACCAGTTAGTATCTTACTTATCACGTGAAATTCGCAAACCATAACTAGATAACCAGTTATGCTTGTAGCCAACAGTGCATTTAAAGGTAAGTGGTAACACAAATCTTTTTACGTTAACCAGTTAGTATGTTACTTATTAAGTGGAATTCGCAAACCATAACTAGATAACCAGTTACTGCTTGGAGCCCAAAGAGTATTTATAGGCAAGTGGTAACTCGAATCTTATTACGTTAACCAGTTAGTACTTATTAAGTGGAATTCGCAAACCATAACTAGATAACCTGTTAGCGCCTGAATCTAGAATGCATTTATAGATAAGTGGTAACACGAATCTTATTACGTTAACCAGTTAGTACGATACTTATTAAGTGGAATTCGCAAACCATAACTAGATAACCTGTTAGCGCCTGAATCTAGAATGCATTTATAGATAAGTGGTAACACGAATCTTATTACGTTAACCAGTTAGTACGATACTTATTAAGTGGAATTCGCAAACCATAACTAGATAACCTGTTAGCGCCTGAATCTAGAATGCATTTATAGATAAGTGGTAACTCGAATCTTATTCCGTTAACCAGTTAGTACGATACTTATTTAGTGGAATTCGCAAACCATAACTAGACAACCTGTTAATGTTGTACAACTAAAAATGTAATAGGTGGCAGTTATGGGCACTTTCAAGCCTGTTTTTAGTAAAATGATATTTATCTTACCAAATTAGTAAGGGGAATATTAACTAGTTAGCTAGATGATTATCGCGAAAATTAAGTGGTTAACACGAAACAATTCGCGATCGTTAACAGGTTATCTTACGGCAGTTATATGCCACCTTACTGACGTAAGTGGTGAATTATTAATTCCTGTAATTGCCAACAGCAAAAACCATGTTATAGAGTGACAGACACCTGTATGTCAAGATGTATATTGCCTCCATGAATCCCTCGTTCTTCATCTCAATGTGTCAAATGTTTGCTGTTCTCGCTCAGCGATTCTCGAAGTTCGAGTGGGTACCATGTCGGCAGTTGGAATCCCAATTTCGGATGTTAACGGACGTGTCTTTGGACGGCTATTTGGTGGCCTGTGCAGGCCGCCCGATGTGTGAGGCTGTCATGTACTCACCCCGCCTCCGTTTTTGTGAACTTCTTGACTCGAGCGACATGGCCGCCAGCAAAAGAGGAAACACAGACACACAATGCCAGGTCATCAAGAAAACTAATTTTCTAGATAAGGTCAGTTTTTTTTCAAGCTTATTTTGTCCGAAGCAAGTGTTGCTCCTGGTAATGTAAAGGTGATTGCATTTAATGAATAGTACCTTTATTAAAGTGACACTTTTATTCAAAGCCAATACATACACATGTATAACAAACATAAATTTTGAGTAATACATCTTTTACTTCTTACTAAGTAATGCATATATGGAAAATATTAATTACTGATAACAATTTTGTAACCGTGTTTATAATAGCTGTAAACGCAGAAATATTAAATAATTGGTAAGTGCTAAAAGATTTACTGTGATCTACTATCGTCTCAAAAGGTAGAAATTCCGTGTTTTCTTTCCTTTCTTTCAAATTAAACTCGGAATCCTTCATAAGAACCATTGTTTTCGACATTTATTCATTTATTCCGTTTTGGTATGTTTAAACAACAAATTTTGTATCAATTGTGGTAAGAGAAGTTATGTCCCTTATTTTGATTTGTCTATTTTTAGAGGATTTAGAATTGTTCTTACAGATATGAATTCTGGACTTAGTATAAAAGATTATAAGTATCTTCCATGGCCGAGAGTGTAGGATAGGTTCATCCCGACCCGAGCGTAGGAGTGTTTTGCGGAAACGAGGTTTACCGAGTTTCCGCAAAACACCCTGCGCGAGGGTCGGAATGAACCTATCTTACACGAGCGGCTATGGTAGATGCTTTTTCTCCCACCTCAGTTAAACAAAATTTAGTAAAAATATTTTTTTTGCTGAAACTCTTTTGTGCTTAGTGAAATTAATTGCGTACGGATATGCGACAATTCGTGGTTGTCATGGATATTCGCGCAGTGATTCAGAGTATGTAAATGGTCTGATCGGTGTTTAAATAGTTCTAAGCTCTAGCATTATTTCTTGAAAGGTGCGTGAAAACTGCTTTCTGGTGACATTTGAAGCGAGAAATAATTAACTAGCGTTCTAAATATTGTCACAAGACAAGGTTTCCATGATGCGCTTCAGACGACAGTCTTCAACAAGGGAGGTAATTACAATGTGGTGACCATTAAAAGAAGTTCCATACGGGCATTTTATATTCGCCCGTGGGCAAGAAAAGAATTTCTAGCATGGTTAAATTAATGGATCTACTTATCTGAGGTGGAAAAAATTATTGTCATGTTATTGTTATTTGCAAATGATATGATTAGTCTAGGCAGCACACATGGATGAAGATATTAATAAGTTGAAATCTTTGCTAGAAATATACTGTGTTAAGTCGAGTCTTGATGTCAATATAAATTAGACAAAGATTATAGTATTTCGCGAACGAGGTGCCCTTTCAAGAAACGAAACATTTTCATACAAAAATGATAACCTATGTGTTGTAAATGATTTCAATTATTTGGGTACTGCTTTTAATTACTTATGTAAATTCGCATTGAACCACAGAAAAACTTGTTCGGAAAGCCCTTAAGTATACGCCTAGCATTTTGTGTCAATTATTTGATGTTTTTGTTGGATCAACTATAAGTTATGGGTCTGAGATTTGGGGCTTTGAAAGACCTTAGAAATTGAAAGAATCAATATAAGTTTTGTAAACGAATTCTAAATGTACGTATTACTACATGTAACTGTGCAATATATGGTGACTTAGGACGTTATCCATTGTTAGTATCACGTTATATTAGAGTTATAAAATATTGGAATAAAGTTGCAGACACTGACAATGTTATACTTAAGGAAATATAATATGATATGTCTGTTAAGGATTGCGAACATGGAAAACACAATTGGTTTTCTGATGTTAAAGATCTGCTTAGTAAACATGTTTACACATTTGTTTTCAATAATCCATCGTTATATGATGTTAACACATTTGTTAGCATGTTTATACAAACAATAATTGATACTTTTAAGCAAACATGGTGTAATGACAAAGCAACAAGTGGTGTGTTAAAATTGCATGATAATATTAAAGATACATTAGACTATAAGCAATACTTAAATGTTCTTACACATGATTAGGGATTCTTTAAGAATCCATATTGGTAGATATGCAACTAACAATAATCTTAAAATGAACGTTACTGTATTTTTGTAACTCTTATGACTTAGAAGATGAATACGATTTTGTATTAATTTGTCCTTCTTGTATTGACATTAGAAAAAGTATATTAGGAGATATGTTTACAGTTAACCAAGCATGTTACGTTTATAGAAGTACTGGAATCTGTAAATAAAAATACAATATTTATATTGTCCAAATATATTAAAGAATCTGTAAAACATAGAATTTCTCTTATTAGTAGAATATGCTCATCATTATATTTTGTATGTATGTTCATTTATTTGCATTCTCATGACAACTTATTTATTTCTATTTGTATTCAACCTACATCGGTTCTGTATTATGTGACTTGTTGAATTCTTTTTTGTAAATGTGTTTGATATTATTTGACTATTCACTGTGATGGTACACGTCTGATAAAATTATGTTCTGTTCTGTTCTGGTAAATCTTATTTGGGAGGGATTATCTCTAATATTTCTATAATGTTACTAGATAAGGTGGTGATGGTAATAATGAATATAACTGTGTATCCTGCTGCTACGGTTGTTGTTGTTGCTAAATAAACATTTTTTGTTTGTTTTGTATTACCTGATGGTAATCTGTAAATTCTATAAAAATATAAACATACAATTTAACATTAACAAATGCACTTAAATATAACATATAAGTTACCATGTCATAATAACGCTGCTATTGCTGCTGCTGCTTTTGATGATGATGATGACGGTGACGATGAGGATGATGATGATGATGATGTTGATGATGATAATGATGATAATGATGATGATGATGATGATGATAATGCTGCTGCTGCTGCTGCTGCTGCTGCTGGTGGTGCTACTGCTACTGATGATGATGATGATGATGATGATCATCATCATCATCATCATCATCATGACCATGGTCATGATCATGATGATGATCATGATGATGATGATGATGCCGATGATGTATGTCTAACAATGCTTTCCGAATCATAGGGAGTGGAAACATGTAGCAGCTGGGACTCCAATGATCCCAAGTCTACAACATGCCACCGAGAAGGTAAGCACTTGACACGAAGAGTATTGATTTGGCTTCCATGTGTGTCCCAGAGTTCAGATGTATGCAATTTCAATAAAAAATTAAAATCTGGATTTCCAAATGGCTACGACAACATTAAACCAGTGGCTTAGCTACATATAAGCTTTGTAGGCCTTGGACAACAACATTTTTTGAAAAATGACAAAATTTAAATAACCCAAAGATACAATAAAAAAAACTAATACTGCTCAAACACTTTGAACAACTCAAAAGTTTGTTTTATTTTAACTAAAGGTTGGTGTTTATTGAAACTACGAACGGAGTGTATTGCTTGATTTTATTGATATCATTGCAATATAATTTAGTGTGTGTAATGCACATATAAAAGTCCCCAAACTCACATAGAACCTTCGGGCCTACAAGTTTTTAGGCTACGCCCCTGGCGTTTGAATTTTATTATGTCAAACTCATAACAGAAAAGGTTTGAAAGATGGCTACCTCGATATCTCATTTTCGTCTCATAACATTAAAACAGATATTAAATAGCATATATATATATATATATATATATATAATCCAGGAAAACAATTCCATCATCTTTATGTCATACAATCAAGGTGTAAAAAATCACTTTGCTGCCAAAATGAAATGAAATACTTCAAGTAAACTGAACAAAAAACAACAACATAACACCGGCTTAAAACAGTCAATTTATTTAAGAACTATGATCTTAAGACTTAAATACTGATTTTAAACAATGTTGTTGTTTTCTAGAATGTGAGCCGGTGAGGAATGTAACTCACGGAAAGATTCTCGGAAACCGATATGATGTCGGCGCGAAACTACGCGTACTTTGTGACCAAGGTTACGTCGAAGAGAATGATATGACGTCACTAACGTGTGGTGAGCGTGGCGTATGGTCGCACGTGCCCGCATGCGTACCGTTGTCAACAGATGGCTTTGTCAAAGGTAGATGTGTCCGTTGATTATAATAACCATGCAGCATTGTTGACTTTGTAAGTGTGTATTAATGTCATACCCCATAAGTACGGACATCGCCTGTAATTGTGTTGGCCTGAAACGCGATACTCGATAGTCAGACGATAAAAACACGAACTCACGAAACTACGATACTGAAAATGCGACAGTACAATGATGTAAACGCGACAGTTTTATAACAAAAACGTGATTAAACGACAGTACGATGATTTACACGCGACAGTTATATAACGAAAACCCGATTATACGACAGTACGATGATGATATTGCGATATACTATCGTTTTTTCACCATCGTACTGTGGCGTTTTCACCGTCGTAATATCGTGATATCGCGTTTTTGTTATCGGCGTATCGTACCGTCGCGTTACCATCATCGTCCTGTCGCGTTATCATCATCGTACCGTCACGTTATCATGCGTTATCATCAGCGTACTGGCGCGTTATCAGTTTCGTTCTGTCACGTTATCATCATCGTACTATCGCGTATCATCATCATACTGCCGCGTTATAATCATCGTACTGTCACGTTAGCATCATCGTTCTGTCACGTTATCATCATCTTACTGTCGCGTAATAATCATCGTACTGTCGCGTTATAATCATCGTACTGTCGCGTTACCATCATCGTACTGTCGCATTATAATCATCGTACTGTCACGTTATCATCAACGTACTGTCGCGTTATCATCATCGTACTGTCGCGTAACCATCATCGTACTGTAGCGTTATAATCATCGGACTGACACGTTATCATCATCGTACTGTCGCGTTATCATCATCGTACTGTCGCGGTATAATCAGCGAACTGTCACGTTATCATCATCGTACTTTTGCGTTATCATCATCGTACTGTCGCGTAACCATCATCGTACTGTCGCGTTATAATCATCGTACTGTCACGTTATCATCATCGTACTGTCGCGTTATCATCATCTTCCTGTCGAGTTCTTCCTGTCGAGTTGTCATCATCGTACTGTCGCGTTATTATCATCGTACTGTCGCGGTATAATCAACGTTCTGTCATGTTATCATCATCGTACTTTTGCGTTATCATCATCTAACTGTCATGTTACATCATCGTACTGTCGTGTTACATTATCATCGTCATGTCCCGTTATCATCATCGTACTGTCACGATATCAACATCATGCCGTCACGTTATCAACATCGCCCTATCGCGTTTCATTATCGTACCGTCATGTAATCATCATCCTACTGTCATGTTATCATCATCGTCATGTCGAATTATCGTCATCGTACTGTCGCGTTTCATCATCGTACCGTCACGTTATCATCATCTTACTTTCATGTTATCAGCATGGTACTGTCACGTTATCAGCATCGCACTGTCACGTTATCATAATCTTACTGTCATGTTATCATCGTCATCATGTCGAGTTATCATCATCGTACTGTCGTGTTATCATCATCGTACGGTCACGTTATCATCATCGTTCTGTCGCGTTATCATCATCGTACTGTCGCGTTATCATATCGTCCTGTCGCGTTTCATCATCGTTACGTCGCCTTATCTTTAACGTACTCTCATGTTATCATCATCGTACTGTTACGATATCATATTCTTACTGTCATGTTATCATCATAGTCCTGGCGCGTTATCATCATCGTACTGTCGCGTTATCATCATCGCCCTGTCGCGTTTCATCATCGTTACGTCGCCTTATCTTTAACGTACTCTCATGTTATCATCATCGTACTGTTACGATATCATATTCTTACTGTCATGTTATCATCATAGTCCTGGCGCGTTATCATAATCGTACTGTAACGTTATCATCATCATCATCGTACTGTCACGTTATAATAATCTTACTGTCATGTTATCATCATCGTACTGTAACGTTATCATAATCTTACTGTCATGTTATCATCATATACCTGTCACGTTATCATCATCGAAGTGTCACGTTATCATCATCGTACTGTCACGTTATCATCATCGTACTGTCACGTTATCATCAACGTACTGTCATGTTATCATCATCGTACTGTCACGTTATCATAATCTTACTGTCATGTTATCATCATCGTCCTGTTGCGTTATCATCATCGTACTGTCACGTCATCAGCATAGTACGGTCACGTTATCAAAATCTTACTGTCATGTTATCATCATCGTCCTGTCGCGTTATCATCATCGTACTTTCGTGTCATCATCATCGTACGCTGACGTTATCAGCATCGTCCTGTCGCGTTATCAGCATCGTACTGTCGTAATATCATCATCGTACCGTCACGTTATCATCATCTTACTGTCGCGTCATAATCGTCGAACTGCACGTTATCATCATCGTACTCTCGCGTCATCATCGTACTCTCGCGTCATCAGCATCGCCCTGTCGCTTTTCATCATCGTCCTGTCATGTTATCAGCATCGTACTGCCGTGTTATCATCATCGTACTGCCGCGTTATCATCATCGTTCTGTCGCGTTATCAGCATCCTCCTGTCACATTATCATCAGCGTACTGTCACATTATCATCATCGTACAGCCGCGTTACCATCAGCGTCCTGTCGCGTTATAATCATCGTTCTGTCGCGTTATCAGCATCGTCCTTGCGCGTTATCATAATCGTACTGTAACGTTATCATCATCATCGTACTGTCACGTTATCATAATCTTACTGTCATGTTATCATCGTCGTACTATTACGTTATCATAATCTTACTGTCATGTTATCATCATCGAGCTGTTACGTTATCATCATCGTAATGTCACGTTATCATCATCGTACTGTCACGTTATCATCATCGTACTGTCACGTTATCATCAACGTACTGTCATGTTATCATCATCGTACTGTCACGTTATCATAATCTTACTGTCATGTTATCATCATCGTCCTGTTGCGATATCATCATCGTACTGTCACGTCATCAGCATCGTACTGCCGCGTTACCATCAGCGTTTTGTCGCGTTATAATCATCGTTCTGTCGCGTTATCAGCATCGTCCTGGCGCGTTATCATAATCGTACTGTAACGTTATCATCATCATCGTACTGTCACGTTATCATAATCTTACTGTCATGTTATCATCATCGTACTGTAACGTTATCATAATCTTACTGTCATGTTATCATCATCGAGCTGTCACGTTATCATCATCGTACTCTCACGTTATCATCAAAGTACTTCATGTTATCATCATCGTACTGTCACGTTATCATAATCTTACTGTCATGTTATCATCATCGTCCTGTTGCGTTATCATCATCGTACTGTCACGTCATCAGCATCGTACGGTCACGTTATCAAAATCTTACTGTCATGTTATCATCATCGTCCTGTCGCGTTATCATCATCGTACTATCGTGCCATCATCATCGTATGCTCACGTTATCATCATCGTCCTGTCGCGTTATCAGCATCCTCCTGTCACATTATCATCAGCGTACTGTCACATTATCATCATCGTACTGCCGCGTTACCATCAGCGTTCTGTCGCGTTATAATCATCGTTCTGTCGCGTTATCAGCATCGTCCTGTCACATTATCATCATCGTACTGCCGCGTTATCATCATCGTACTGTCGCGTTATAATCATCGTACTGTCACGCTATCATCATCGTACTGCCGCGTTATCATCATCGTACTTTCGCGTTATCAGCATCGTCCTGTCACGTTACCATCATCGTCTTGTCGCGTTATCAGTATCGTCCTGTCACGTTTTCATCATCGTACTTTCGCGTTATCATCATCGTACTGTCTCAGAACCATCATCGTACTATCGCGGTATCATCATCGTACCGTCACCTTATCATCATCTTATTGTCGCGTTATCATCATCGTACTGTCGCGTTATCATCATCGTTTCGTGATTTCGTAATATCACGGACCTATAAACAAGTCCATGGTCATATCACGGACCTATACACCAGTCCATTGTCATATCAAAGACCTATAAACCAGTTCATGGTCATATCAGAGACCTAGAAACTAGTCCATGGTCATATTACGAACCTATAAACCAGTCCATGGTCATATCACGGACCTATAAACCAGTCCATGGTAATATCGAGTATCGCGTTTCAGATAAACACCTTCACAGACGATAGCCCTAACGGAATTCCATACATCACATTTCGGGTCGTGTAAGACGAGGTTGTGGGTGGGGTTATAAGTATATAGTCACCATTTTATTTACATACAACTGAAGCTATTTCGCATGCTAATTATTGCTTCGTTTGCTTTTTTAAACTGCAGAATGCTCTAACGAGGTCTGGACTGGCCCTACAGATGCTGGATACAAGATCAGGTTGATCACAACTATGGGCAGCATGAGTGAAGTCAACGCGACTTGTACTGGCTTGGGAGGATACTTGGCTCGCGTGGACAGCGCGGCTAAGCTGGCCTTCATCTCGGCTTTAATACATACTTGTAGCCGGGATCGTAACAAGTATCACGTAGATGGATGGAAAGTAGGAAACAGATGGCTATTTCAGAATGGCGTCGAAATGAACCTCTCACGTGAACTCTGGCTTACCGAAGAACCTTATGAAAACCAGATATGTTCAGTGTTGTATAACGTAAAGGGTAAAATAGTGTTACGCGGAAGAAAACCACACTTGTGCTTGTCGAAGAACATGGGTGTGTGTGAAAAGTCTTTATCATGAAAAGAACATTCCAATGTGACGTCGCTGTCACTTATTGTAATACTTGATACTAGTACATGTAATTATACTCGAGCCCACTAGCGGAGCCAGGGTTTACCTTTCATTTCAATTTAGGAGAACAAAATAAATAAAATACGCCTAAAATGCACAATTTCGCGCTAGAAATTGTTAAAATGTTCTTGGAGGTGTACCCCCAAAACCCCGAGCCAAAACTTAAAACCAAATGAGTTTCACGTCTAGCAGGGGTGTAAATTAGGGGGGTAAAAGTATGACTTGCGGTCCCCTTCGTAACGCCCGCTCTAACTTCAAAGCCGGACCCGCCCCTGTCACCAAAAGATCAAACTGACATCAAGAAATATCCCAATGCATGTATGATTGTATGATTTATTTTCACCGGTTCAATTTGATATATTTTAAAATAATGCGGTAATTATGTAACATGGTTATCGGGTACCACAAAAACATCGCTTCACAGGATGTAAAATACAGTCGAACCCTGTTGACTCGAACTCGCTTGGCTCGAATTCATCGTTGGCTCGAACTGAATGTAAATGATTGATTTTGTTATACTGAAGGTAAAAATCCCGCTTGGCTCGATTTTTTCGAGACTCGATGTGTTTTCGCTGGTCCCTGGGAGTTCGAGCCAACGAGGTTTCGTTGTATTTGTGTTTCTGAAATATTCTTTATAAACATACGTATAGGTTTTTGGCTCATTTCGAGGTATTTCTTGAAGCTAGGGAGCCGCTAGGATTAAAAAACGGCTGATTACCCTGATTTACTCAAGCCATATAAATGGAAAAAAAAGAACTACGCCAACATATCTTGTCTCAAAACAAGAACTCCTACGGACTGAAAGGCTTTTATGGGCAACAATGACAAAATCAAACTGCTATGTCTACTTTTAGACCATTGGAAAAGTGGCAACTTTTCAGAAACGTTTTAAGACCCTGATGTTCTAAGAGAAATGTGTTACAGTCTTACAAGTCTTGAAGGTGGTGCCAATGTTGAAATATTTTCCAAGGAGACAGTGTTATCATCAAGAGACAGAGATAAAAAAGGGCCATTGTTATGTTTTTTTCCCATTCTGGTGTAGGTTTCAATTTAAATGAGATTGCTTATATCAAAAGAGAAGATATTTGTTCAGTAGTACTAGCCATTCAAAGCTTCACAAGTTGTGATACAACAATGCCTTTAAATCCTAGAAAAGAACTTATACCAATACCATATAGCTTCGCCGTCTAAACTTGATCACCTTCTTGACAGAATCGAACGCTTTGTCTGCTGAATGGTAAACCAAAATATACACATGTGAACAGATTGAGATACGACACATTCTGCAAAAAGAACCAAGATCAAGATTACTCTCGAGACGCATCCAACAGTATCAACGTGAGTTCACTGCCACCATGAAGGGCATCCCTTGAAACGCATGCTCACCATCCAATTTCAACCCCTTTAAACCTAGCCACTATGACTTCGAGATATAGATTGTAGTGGTTAAAAAAGGTGCCAAGTTGTATCGGAAACAAGTGGACAAGTGGCAACATTGATTCACAAGAACGTTTTGAAATGCTGTGTACTAGTTAGAAGTTAATTGCCGTGACTCGGGAAAAGAAGATGACGAAGTGGAAGTTGACACTACGACTGACATCATGTTTGAAGAAGAATTGGATACAGACTGGAGCAGGATGTTGCTATATTGCGACCATATCGGTTTGAAAGTGTTACGAGAATTAAATGAGGTTATTTGACTACATTGAAGATTTTTTTTCACCAAAAGTTTACTTTAATGAATAATTTTATGCACTTGTAGACATATTTTTCATGTAAATTATGCATAATTGGTAAGATGTTTTCGTAATTCAATTTCTCACGTATATGACACACAATGTTAACATATGTCAAATTGTTTTAATGTGATGTAAGAGAACTACATGTGAGGGAACACAATTTTATTCGAGGGTGTACAGCACATTTCTAGTCTGTGTTTTTAACAAAATTTGTACAATTGAGATAATATATAACTAGTGCATGGTTAGTGATATTTTTGATATTTTTGTATGGGGTTACGTAAACTACAATTTAAAGAAGCATTATTTTATCCGTTTTTAGAATTTCATTGATATTTCTAGTCCATTTACATAAAACATGAAGCAGTGTTGTGTTATCTTGTCAAAATAAGAAGTTACATTCCTGAAATATAAAGTAACGTGGTTTACATGCAGATTGGTATTTTTGTCATAAATCTTGAAATTTTAGAGTCGCTCATTTTTTTACAATGAAAACTTGTATTACAAAAACAAGTTCTGATACGAAAAAATAGGTCAATAAATCTAGTCCTCTTTACTTTAAAATGGTTTGTAACGTAATTTGTTTACGAAGTAACGTATTCTACATGCACATTCATCAGAATATGTGATTGCTTTTCGTAGGTATGTATGTATTTTTTTGTGCCATGAACAAGGATCATTGTATAGATAGGATTACAAAATGACGACAAATGCCCAATGTCGGTAGTATTTGTTTAATATGTATAAACAAGCAACACTTTTTTCTTATGATGTGACGTAATATACATGTGTAAGTACAGTGAAACCATACTTGGAATTATGTCTTATTTATCAGTAATGTCTGAAGTTAATTGTATAATTTAAGTTTTCTCAACAAATCGATGCAGATTATTTTCATGCTTGCTTTTCATCAATAAATATTGCTGGTTTTGACGCAACTCTTTTATTTTTTGTCTTGGAACGAGCCATTCTATGCGAAAATTCATGGACACCAGTGATATAAGACTGGAGACAAAAATCAGATCGCAGATTTTCATATTTTAGTTAAAAATGGATGTTTTGTGCATTTTTCTTAAACCGTTAGTATATATATATATATATAGATAATTATTGAAGATAATTACCCAGAAAGTGGCTCATTCCAAGACAAAAAAAGTTGTCAAAACGGCAAATCTGTGAGAGTGCAGCTTTAAGCAAGCTCGATTTGCCTAATATAGTAGTATAAGTAATTTCAACACTATCAATGTCACCAAAAGCCAAAGGTCAATAATGCACCAGTCAATTGTAACCACGCCCCCCAGGTCCGGGGGTATACCGGGGATAGCCGAGGGAATGGGCCGTGTTTTTACCTTCCATGTGGCCCCGCAGTGCCGGGTGAATGCGGTGGTTTTGTCTTCGCGCAAAATATAGCGGGGAATGGGCCTTACCTAGGGTCCCTGGGGTTCGGGGACAATTGGCCGGGATTTCACCATCAGTTCGTCCAGGGATTTTACCCGGGCTTGGCTGTACCGAAAGTCCAAGTCCCCGCTATTCCTCGGACCTGGGGGGGGGGGGGGCGTGGTTATAATTGACCGGTGCATAACACGAGAATGAGTCTCAATGATTCATTTTGGAATGATTTTTAGTTAAGTCCAGCATTAATAGGCATCTCAATCAATAAACAAAAAACAACGCCATATTTATAAAATATTGTGAAATGGTAATGAATTTATTTCATTTTTTCATGCTTCAGAAAACTAAATTCAACCACAAAACCAAATATCGTGCGAAAAGTAAAAAATCGACGCATCAATCAAATGCTTTTAACATCGTGTCGTCTTTAAAATTCATTATACAATAACTCGCATGTCAATATCCGAAAAACTGCTTACAAAACGTTTTGTTCACAAAAAGTCATGCCGGGTGATATGTTTACGTCAGAGCTTTATATTATGTTTTCTTTGTATATTCACATCGTGGGTGTTGAACGCGTGCCAACAGCTTTTGTGACGTACAATAAGTAGCTCAAATACCACCTTCAATAGAATAATTATAAATAGAAAATCGTGATAATTTCTACTGTCAATACGAAACGTAAGCAATTTGTTATGTCTTTACAGACCGATTGAGTATTTCATTTACAAATTACAATATTCAAATCCTTTGTGATATGTATTTAAAGATTTTTAAATCGTAATTATTTCTATAACTAATTTTCAGATACGACGACAATTATATGATAAAAGTAAGAAACAACATGTATGCTCATGATCTATGGTAATTAATTCGTTAGTCATTGAAATAGACAGACAAACAAACGAATAACAAACTGACCTTTCATGTTTGAATTGCTATTAATTTCATACAACGTTTCTTTTTATGAATAATTATCTCTTTTCAATTATACAAGAACAACGGTAGACGTCTTTGCCATTTGAACCTGGCAACTTCAATGTGCAGATTACTACGTTAACGCTGTGCCGATATCATACTTATAACCCATGGCTTAAATGTCTTTATTTTCGATTTTCGTTAAGATAACATTGCCACTGGCTATTATATAGAGCTGCGGTTAGTTACGATATTGTAGTATAATACAGTATGTCACATGTTAGTTTGAATTCGAATTGGTACCGTCTCTAAAGTTTCTTTACAAACTACAAGCTATAAATATCATTGTATGTTGACAGTACTATTATCACTTCTGTATTATCCCCTTTGTATATGTATATTTGTATATTGCAATAATCCATATACACACTGTTGTAATTGACCTTCTGTATATGTATATATATTATGCTCTCCAACTTGGAGGAATAAAAGATATCTATCTATCTAGTAGTCGAAAATTAAAAAACAAACTTACGCCACACACACAAATACAGACACCAAAAACAAACTTACGCCACACACACAAATACAGACACCATAAACAAACTAACGCCACATACACAAATGCCAACACCAAAAACAAACTTACGCCACACACACAAATACAGACACCAAAAACAAACTTACGCCACACACACAAATACAGACACCAAAAAAAAACTTACGCCACACACACAAATACAGACATCAAAAAACAAACTAACGCCACACACACAAATACAGACACAAAAAACAAACTTACGCCACACACACAAATACAGACACAAAAAACAAACTTACGCCACACACACAAATACAGACACCATAAACAAACTAACGCCACATACACAAATGCCAACACCAAAAACAAACTTACGCCACACACACAAATACAGACACCAAAAACAAACTTACGCCACACACACAAATACAGACACCAAAAAAAAACTTACGTCACACACACAAATACAGACACCATAAACAAACTAACGCCACATACACAAATGCCAACACCAAAAACAAACTTACGCCACACACACAAATACAGACACCAAAAACAAACTTACGCCACACACACAAATACAGACACCAAAAAAAAACTTACGCCACACACACAAATACAGACATCAAAAAACAAACTAACGCCACACACACAAATACAGACACAAAAAACAAACTTACGCCACACACACAAATACAGACACCATAAACAAACTAACGCCACATACACAAATACAGACACCATAAACAAACTTACGCCACATACACAAATACAGACACCAAAACAAACTTACGCCACACACACAAATACAGACACCAAACACAAACTTACGCCACACACACAAATACAGACACCATAATCAAACTTACGCCACATACACAAATACAGACACCATAATCAAACTTACGCCACACACAAATACAGACACCACAAACAAACTAACGCCACATGCACAAATACAGACACCACAAACAAACTTACGCCACACACACAAATTTAGACACCATAATCAAACTTACGCCACATACACAAATACAGACACCATAATCAAACTTACGCCACACACACAAATACAGACACCACAAACAACTAACGCCACATGCACAAATACAGACACCATAAACAAACTAACGCCACACACACAAATACAGACACCATAAACAAACTAACGCCACACACACAAATACAGACACCACAAACAAACTAACGCCATACACACAAATATAGACAACATAAACAAATTTACGCCACACACACAAATACAGACACCACAAACAATATAACGCCACACACTCAAATACAGACACCACAAACAAACTTACGCCACACACACAAATACAGACACCATTAACAAACTAACGCCACATGCACAAATACAGACACCACAAACAAACTAACGCCATACACACAAATATAGACACCATAAACAAATTTACGCCACACACACAAATACAGACACCACAAACAAACTTACGCCACACACACAAATACAGACACCACAAACAAACTTACGCCACACACACAAATACAGACACCACAAACAAGCTTACGCCACTCACAAAAAACAAACACCACAAACAAACTTACGCCACACACACAAATACAGACACCACAAACAAACTTACGCCACATACACAAATGCAAACACCAAAAACAAACTTACGCCACACACACAAATACAGACACCACAAACAAACTTACGCCACATACACAAATACAGACACCACAAACAAACTTACGCCACATACACAAATACAGACACCACAAACAAACTTACGCCACATACACAAATACAGACACCACTAACAAACTAACGCCACACACAAATACAGACACCATAAACAAATTTACGCCACACACACAAATACAGACACCACAAACAAACTAACGCCACACACGCAAATACATACACCACAAAAAAACTTACGCCACACACACAAATGCAGACACCACAATTAAACTTACGCCACACACACAAATGCAAACACCAAAAAACAAACTTACGCCACACACACACAAATACTAACCACGCACACAAATACAGACACCATAAACAATCTAACGCCACATACGCAAATACAGACACCACAAACAAACTAACGCCACACACACAAATACAAACACCAAAAAACAAACTAACGCCACACACGCAAATACAGACACCATAAACAAACTTACGCCACATACACAAATACAAACACCAAAAAACAAACCATACCCTCATCGAAATTGCTTTACCGTTGAATGATGGGTTTGACATGGTAGAAATTGAAACACTATCTGGGTATAAATGAAGTACATATATGTCATTGAGGCATGACTTTACTAACGTTAAAATTGTATTTGATTGTTAAACATGTATACAGCTTAAATATAAAATATGCAAAATGAACCATAACCATGCATCAACAACAATCTCTGAAGGATATTTGGTTAGCGCAGTGGTTAGCGCACGCGCTTCTGACCAAGGCGGCCTTGGTTCGATTTCCGGCCTGGGCGCATGTTGGGTTGGTGGTCACCAAGCCGGGCAAGTGCGTTTTTTCTGGGTTCTCCGGTTTCCCCCACAACACAAGACCACACTCCCGCGCAACATCGTGCCAACGAGAGTGACTTAGTATAAGTTTTCATAACTTCCTTCACAATCGTTGTAAAATATATAATGTTTAAACTAACAACAATGTAAACTTTATACTAATTAACCCTATTACAAGGTGAAATGCTTTAAAACGTTACTTGCATGACAAACAGTTTTGGTTTATTTTAATTTTGCTGTCTCACTACAAAACGCTTTTAACATGCAAGTCAGATACGCTCATATTGTTTTATGTATTTGAAGTATGAGGTTAAAAAACAGATATGTCAATTTACATAAACTATCTGTTCTAAAGCATGAACATTCATTTGTCATAGACGGCAATCCATCTCAATTAAAAACCATGTTAATTGTGCATATACAGATTCCTATTGGCTGAAAATTCATATATGCGTTACATTACATCATCAGCGTTTGATCATACTATTTGAACTTAATGTTTCGTAAATTTCGGATAACATCTGTAAAAGAAGTTGATCTTTTTACATTTAATTATCATCATCTTCATCCTTATTATCCTCTTATTGTTCCTCATCCCCCTCCTCCTCCACCAAGATCCTCCTCCTCCTCATCATGATCATGATCCTGCTCCTCCTTATTCTCTTCCTCCTCTTCATTCTCCTCCTCCTGCTACTCATCCTCCTTCACCTTCTCCTCCTCCTCCTCCTCCTCATCATCATCATCATCATCACCATCACCATAATCATCACATCATCATCATCATCATCATCATCATCATCATCATCATCATCATCATCATCATCATCATCATCATCATCATCATCATCATCCTTCTCCTCCCCCTCCTCATCATCATGATCCTCCTTCTCCTCATCATCATGATCCTCCTCTTCCTCCTTTTCCTCCTCCTCCTCTTCTCCTTCTCCTCCCCCTCCTCCTCCTCCTCATCATCATCATCGTCGACTACGACGTGCATACAATTACAATAATCATATCCATAACTAACATGTCTGTGTCGACATCCATGCAATTATCACATTGATACTACATTAAAAATAAGTTCGTGCCATAGAAATCGCGCTTTATGGACTCTGATCACGTGCCTTCCAACGTTCATACATCATGAATACATAACAAATGTATCCGATGTAAAGTAAGCTTCGAGCCATTGGGAGTAATGTTGAAAATTGTATTTCTCATGTTATTAATTTCGCGATCTATCAAAACAAAAAAAGCCTGTTCGGGGACTGATTTGGCTATTTGTTTACATAAATCCTTTCTCAACACATAACACTATTTCAAATGATATCACAACAATCACTAGATGTTGTTTTAAGGATTCACGTATGAAATCCCCCATTCCCATACATATTATAAATGAAATAAACAAATATCACAATTCACAGTAATTAATTAGAATCTTTTATGTGAATATAGCTTGTCAAACGCCCGCCTGTCAGCCTTTTTGAATTTGAAAAAAAACAAACTTTTTTGAAATACACATTGATGCAATGTACCAATATATAAAGCTAATAAACCATGTAATCATGTTCTTGCAGAACCTCTATGTGTGATAACGAGACCCTGGAAATGTGTCCACAGGACACAGATGCACCCATTCTCCATAAAAAGGCAGTTCCGAACGTTCCAGTTCCAAATATACACACCTTATTTCACCACAAGAGTTTGGTTTGAACAAAATATGAGAAGTAAGTAGCTGTACGTGTCTTGGTCGAAGCAACACACAAACCTCAAGGTGCACTACTTCACATTTTGATAAACGTATCTGTAAACGTTCATGGTTGTAGCTGAAATAATTTTGGAGATACGCACGACACACCGTTTGTGCCGGGCAGACAGTCGGGCGGACAGATAACCATGGCAAAAACAATATCACTCCCTTCATTCGAATAGGTGACATATTGATTGTCACAAGACAACAAATGTACATAATTGTGTATCATGTAACATTTGAAGCACAAACATGTTTCACTATTACACTCCATATTCATCGTCTAACTGTACGCGGTACAAACATTTACCTCACGATCATCTGCACATATTGCCTAATCAAATATGAACGATTGAATCAGATCATTCAAAAGGTAAAAGATGAGGTAAAAGCTTTTGTACCTTTTTCACTCTATATAGAACAATAACAAAGGATCACATGTCGAGATGGCCAGAGCATAAAACATTAAAGTGAAACAATTGTTCAAAATCAACACATACACATGTATAACAAATATCAATTTTGACTGATAAACCTTTAACTACTAACTAAGACTTTAACCGTGTATTTAAAAGCAGAAAGCGCAAACATATTAAATGATTGGTGAATGCTAAAATATTTACTGTGGTCTACTATAGTCTCATAAGGTAGAAATACCGTGTTTTATGCTCATTTCTTTACGATTAAACTCGATATCCTTCATAAGAACCATTGTTTTCGACATTTATTCATCCTTTTTTAAAATATAAAATAATATTATTAATTGTGATAAATCTTATTTGGGAGTGAGAGTGCATCTTAAAATATAAAAGCATAAATTCTTTACAATCATCATGTTGGGAGAGTTTGAGGTTGAGCAGTCATAAAATAGTGTAAACATGATTGAACTCCTGCTTCACTGACCTTCACAAACTGGTAATCTCAGCATTTCCTAATCATGTTGCATTACTATAACCAAATTCAAATGTTGCCATAAACGGTCGACACATCAAAGCGAGGAAAAAGCGAGGAAAGGTTAAAGCGGAGGTAAATGCATTCTATATTGTACATTAAGCACTACTGGATTCGGAGGTCGGGTTGCTCCAAATTTATCAAAAAATCTCTTCTAGAGATTGTTTATGGAATCATCCGCCTAAATCCCCATCCCACCCCATAGCATTGTCACATGATGTAAATATTATATATAGGATAAGCATAAACTAAATTCAACATTTGAGACATAAATTTTCTAGGGGTCGGGCGCACACCAAAATCTGCGCTCCCTTGTATATACCCTCTTGTGTCAAATCCGTGCATGATGGGCACACAGGAATATACTTTTGGCCTTGAATTGAATGATGTATGATGAAGTATTAAAAGAAAAAAATAAGTTTCTTCATAATCTACATTTGACCTTGGTGTCCTATTACGTATACCAGTTGCTGAAATAATTACGCCTTAATAGAACAAATAATTTCTTCAGAAGATACACATTAACAATGATTGTAGTTCACTGTGGGTCATTAAACAACCATATTATGTTAATGTAGACAAGTTTTAGACCGTGTTACAAATTGATGTAAATTTATCATAATTAACGACGCTGTATTTCATGTTTTTGTACAGTTTTGATTGGCGCTGAGTAAGCATTTTTCTCATCAGCTTCGTTTGGTAATGAGTTAAAACACACGAGTAGCGCGACGTGCCCGTAAAGGAAGTTGTCGAGGTTATTACAACAAGGAGCAATGCACATTTAATTTGTATATTATATATATGACGACCGAGGTTCAGGGTTTTGGACCTAATCCCACCTCCCCCATTCCATTACCCCGAGAAATATATGTATACATGTTTGTATATACTTAGAAAATCCTGCAGCATTGACAATTTACTTGTTAAGTTGAATTAATATAACTGTCTTTTATCTCTATTTGTTTCTCATGTAACCAAAATCCATTTTTTCCACAAGAACAGATATAACATATATAACTATGCATAATAAATGATTGCAAATTTTATTAATTCAAATACAAAGGGTCCACTACTCCTAAGTTGTTTGCAAACAGGTCGATAAAAGTGAAGATAATAAAGGTCATGCTTACTTTTTCACCCCAATCGCTAAAGGAATGAAGCGAAAACAAAAATATTGAACAAAAGGAACAAATCAATCACATACCATGCGTTATTGGCCGGTAAAGAAAAGTGATTGACGATCCTTTTAAGCCAAATAGAGAAAGCAATTTTTCATTTGCAGACCGAATCTGAATTCTGGTCTTCGACTGTCGTTCATTTTTTCTTCTTTTAGACTTTTGTTCCAAGATTCCCTATTTGTAATCGTGTGATACAGTTCACTATAAAATGTCAAGTTAATGTTCAATGAATGCACAGAAAGTCATTCATATGTAAAATGTTGTTTTGTAAATTGTCAAAACATTATTGTGCAAAATATAAATTACATTCAATTAAAAAGATTGAGAGTAAACAGTGTGTGTATACAACGTGATAAATTACGTCATATATGCTACGTCGGAACGTAAAAATTTGCTTAAAATGAAGACTTAAATCAAAGATAACTTTTCACTTACAACACCGTTTTAAATGAACCAAGGGGCAGTCTATGCCGCTTAAAGTGCCCCGCATTTGTATTATTTCCGAAATTAGTTGAGGTCATTAGTTTCATCAAACACTTCGACAACCTGTTTCCAAAATAATGTTTTGACAGTGCTCCGTCAGACGGCCGTATTATGAAAGGGTCTGTCGAAGTGTTTTAAGAAACTAAACTCGTAATCAAATTCTGGTAAAAGACCGAAGGTGGGGCCCCGTAAGCGGCGTAGACTGTGCTATGTTTCATTTAAAATGGTGAAGAAATAGTGAAGTTATCTTTGTTTAAAGTTTTTTTTTCAAATCAAAATATTGCCTTCCGACGTAGCATTTATGACGCAATTTATCACGTGGTATACACACACTGGTGAACACGCTGGTTGGTAACGTGGTGTTGTGTAAGCCTATTTATACACGCAGCCGGGCTTGCCCATTCGGCGAGTGATCCGATAAGATTGTCATTTTAGTTTTTTGGAGCATATGATAGTGCACAGACAGTGTGTAACCCTGGTTAGAGCTACCCTCGTTCTTTAACGTGCACTAGTGTATAGCACTGCCACACGGCACCCCCATTTAACGTCCCTCTCGGATAGCAATTAATATTTTATTGGTGCGGCGGGGATGGAACCTGCGACCCCTGGAATGACAGTCAATTTCGTTACCACTAGACCACGGATCCGCCACTGGTTGCTATTATTAATAGCATTTCCTTATCACACAAACACAATCAAATAGATCAGACAAGATGAGATGCCATTGGTGGAAAATGGCAGATAAAGATGCACATTTTTTATCCATATTCTTGCGCTGTAAATGTTAATGATTTTAAACAACAACAGTATAACAAATTGTCCGCAAATAAACTTGTAAATTGTGTACTTACAAGCTATTAAATATGCAAGAACCTTGTTTACCACTGGAATACCATTTCTTAATTGATTTGTCATCAGCTATACCTAATTAAACATTCGTAGTTTACACGTTTGTTTTATGGACTTGTAAAGTTTTTGTTTTTAATTATTACTGTTTTCAATTGCGTTTCAAAGCATGCATAAATTACGGCATGGTGTTGTCACCATAAACCGTTTAATTGCGTTAACGCGTACCTGAAATGTACACAGGGGGCTTTAATGATTCGATAAAAAAACTAGAACTCATGGTGACCCGGTGAATTGTTAGTCAATGTGTCAAAATGTGACCTTAACCAAAGTAATGAACGTAACACTTTTGAAGTTAACTGTGAACGGAGCGACAAGTAATTAAATTGATGGTAATAATAAATCAACATGGTGTGATGAAAACCAAATGTCAATATAAAGAAGTTGAAGTACATTATTTCTAATGGATTTCGCTTCTTGACTTTCAATAAAAAGCGGAATAATAAATGTTTAACGAGAACTTCATCGTTGCAATTAAAACAGACCGCGGAGGTCAAGGTCAAATAACGACACATCGTCTCCTTCTGAATTCATGTCCAATACAAATTAAAGAAACTTGTGTGAAATGTAAATAATATTCTTCCCGAATAACGCCTTTGGCATTACGCCGCGTAGTTTCGTCTGCATAGTTCAGCAACTTTCTGTAGCGATTTAGTTGCTCAATTCGGCTACAGTCATTATCCACGAAACAGTCTTATGCCTAAGTCTACACTCGATATAAGAAAAAAAACTCATTGTAAAACGGAATAAGTCATGCAATTTCTAAAACATATATTATTTCTACAAAACTACACTCGATAAAAGAAAAAATTCATTGTAAAACGGAATAAGTCATGCAATTTCTAAAACATATATTAATTCTACAAAACTACACTCGATAAAAGAAAAAAAAAACTCATTGTAAAACGGAATAAGTCATGCAATTTCTAAAACATATATTATTTCTACAAAATTTGTGTAAATGCTATTGCAAGCGTTGTGGTAGATCAAAGTTTTCACCATCAATAATTTGCAACAGGAATATTGAAAAGGAAATAAAGATTTGCATATATTTATTGTTCTTATAAGTCTTCGGGACTATAAGAACTGTCTGAATGATAATACAAGAAAAGGAATACCATCTAAGCCTGTGCCGGAGGGGTCACTTGGGGCGGGGTTTAGGTGCGGGAGGAGGGGGGCTGGTTGGAGTAAAATGGCAGTGTCGCACTTACCACTAATATCATTAAACAGTTTGATAAACAGTTCATAATTGCTGTGGTTTCTGGGGATCTCTCTTTAAATCACTTTTGCATTTTGGTGTAACTACTTATTAAGAAATCTTGTATCGTTAAAACGAAAAACAAACAACGCAAAGCACATCCAAAGCTACTGACCAAATCTAAACATTTTGTAAATATTGTCGTTGAATATGTTATTTTCTTTCGTTAAAACGATGAAAAAAAGAGTAAATCGTATGTCTTTACAAAACGTCACAAATGGCAATACATCTTTGCTCTTTTATTCCCTCAACTTCGTGTTCAATTTCAATGTTGGCTAAAGTTCAAATCACAAAAAAACGTACAAAATAATGAAACTATGTCACGAAGATAATTTCAATTTATGACTAAAATTGACTGAGTTCTTTGTTGAAGCGGATATTGGAACCCGATTTTACTGGGGGATTAAACTAGTGTTAATGATCAAAACCAACGGAACGTTTATTTACTCACGTTAATTCCTTAAATGTAAATCCTTCCTCATTTTCCTATGATTTGCATTAATTTAGGTTTGCGTATGTTACACCGTCATAAAAAGAAGACAATACCGTATAAGTCAAAATTAAAAATAATAAAATACATGTGTAATACGTGACTACGATTTTGAATTGTAAATTTGATGGATCTGTTATACAAAATAAGGAAAACGAAGCCTAAAGCTAGGCTCGTTACTTCTTCAACACCTGATATATTATTATATTATGTAATTGGATTTTGCAATAGGTATTTGTCATTTACAAATAATGACTGCCTTCTTCGAAGTCAAAAGATGAATATGCTCTGTATATTGTCTATTCTTTAGGTGAATCCATATTTTCTAAACAACGTTTCCTTCAAAAATCGGATTATTCAATATATTGTTTTCTTCACGTTGAACTCAACAAAATACGTATAAAATCTACATCGAAATATTTAATCATAATCAACAACAACAAAAATTGTAGTCATTAATTTTAATTCACATTTTCCCCAGAAGAAATGGTTTTAAAATAAGAGTGATTATAGTTATAATGATGACTATGATGATATAATAGTTGAGTCAAAGGAAGAGTTCGCCAATGAAAAAGTAGCGATTGTAGAGCTTGAAAATATCACAAAACAATTCCCTCCCATATTCTTCCACTTTCAGCAGTTTTGAACATAATCCTGGTAACTGACATGGAACGCATGAAACACTTACAGTATCTTTTTTCTGAAATACATTTCATTATTTAATATCTTTTAGTTTGGCGTTGTAGAAATTGGCGAGATTGGAATCTAAAAACCAAATAAGTTTTGTGAACATTCATAGACACGAACAAACATAGGTCCATATAACATGGGTGTCGAAATTGTAAAACAAACACGACTTCTACAAACCAAAATGAGCAATGGCAAATATAAAGTTTTCTTCCATCTCAGATAAGTAGATCCAATAATTTAACCATGCTAGATATTTTTTATCTTGCCCACGGGCGAAGATAAAATGCCCGGATGGAACTCCTTTTTCATGGTCAACACATTGTAATTACCTCCCTTGTTAAAGACTGTCGTCTGTAGCATCAAGGAAATCTTGTCTTATGGTAATATTTAGAACGCTTATTAATTATTTCTCGCTTCAAATGTCGCCATAAAACAGTTTTCACGCACCATTAAAGAAATAATGCTTCATTCTCCTTAGAACTATTTAAAAAGACCGATTTGACTATTAACATTAACTGGATCACTGCGCGCATATCCATGACAACCACGTGCTATCGCATATCCATACGCATTTATGTTCACTTAACACAAAAGAGTTCCTGCAAAAAATACATTTTTATTTAATTTTGTTTAACTGAGGTGTTTTGCAGAAACTCGGTAAACCTCGTTTCCGCAAAACACCCTACGCTCGGGTCGGAATGAACCTATCTTACACTCTCGGCCATGGAAGATACTTATAGTCTTTAAAATGCCGACGGCTTGGACGTATCTAACTTGCACATGAAGAGAGTAATCCTGCGATGACATAACATATTAATCTAATGATTAAACTAACCAAAGAATGTCAGATTATTTTGATAAGTGAGGGTAAAACATATGTTGTGTGTCAGGGCGGTATGGCCCATTACATATTACATGTTTTTGTTTTAAAATTGATGTGTTTTGGTCATTTAAAAGAGATGGGAGGTTGTTTTTTATGGAATGCTGCCTCTTTAAATAGCTCGTATAAAATTGATGAGACTTGGTCGTTTGAAATAGCTGATGTTTTTATTCGAGTGCTCCCTGTTTGAAAAATCTCATAATTTGGATGTGGTTTTTAAAAACAAAAGAACAAATTGCTTAATTTAATGTCAATAGCAACTGTCGAACGCTTTCACTTCCCGAATGTCTTTTTGTTTGCTTTATTCAATTCGTCATTTGTACAATTAATATTTCTACTTGATGTATGTTTTGTCGGATTATGGTGTAAGCTTCTTAGGCCAAATAAAACAATAGGTCCGTTTCAGGTTACCCGACCGACCCTATTTTTTCCCGCCGACCCTAACCTATTTTTCCCTGAAAAAAATGTAATTTGGGTACGAAAAGCATTTGTTACGAAATGAATACGAAAAGTTGACAATATTAGATTTCTGATTGTATTTACCCCATAATTCACCTTAGAGTTCGGACACCTAAAATAAAAAAATTTTCGCTGTCCGAATAACCATTTTTATATTTTATCTACATGTATGTTTAACCTGCCTTTTTTCTTCATGTCTGCATTTTACCACTTATTATTTTTTCCGTTGTTATTAATAGTTGTAACGCCTATAAGTGTTACTCCTTCATCAAGTTAATAAAAATCCCATTCAGCACCATTTTATACATGCATTGAAATGAATAAACACCTTATATCGGCTTCAGATCAAACAGTCACATTGTGTGATGTCACAACACTCACTTATACCCACGAGGATCTCATGTATCATTGAATGTGTTGACTTGTGTTGTTCTATTGATGTTTCAATGATTATTACTGTATGATTATTGCTTCATAAAGTCTATATTAAAAGTGTGATACAAGTTTCAAAGTTTATTGGCGGATCGTTTTACAAACATGTCATGTCTGTGTTTTCTTAATCCCTTGATTGTCCTTGTTGTTTCTTTATTCCTCCATTAAATATATTACAATTCCCTTTCAACAGACAATAAATCGTTTACGATGGGTAGTAACTAATTAACTTGTCCCGGTGATGTTATGCACCAGTCAATTGTAACCACGCCCCCCCCCCCCCAGGTCCGGGGAGATTTCGCGGAGATTGGGCTTTATATAGAGTCTCTGGGGTGCGGGGGCATTTGGCTGGGGTTGAACCATCAGTTCTTCCCGGCAGGGAGGGGATTTTACCCGGGGTTGGCTGGACCGAAAAGTCCCGGCTTTTCCCCGGACCTGGGGGGCGTGGTTACAATTGACTGGTGCATTATAAATTATACAGTAAGGTAATCAAGCCAGGCAAATACATTGTAAGGATAAAGATCTATAATCTTTGTCTGTGAGACTTAGTAACTGTAAACGTTATAATCGATTTCCTTTGGTTGTCTGAATAAATTATTTTTAAAAATAATAATGGGTGTCCGAATTTTTAGAGTGTCCGAACTCTAAGGTGAATTACGGGTAGTTTGTGCTTATGTGGCAGGTATATTTCAATTCTTGAACTATATTTTCTTGTCAGATACAAATGTGTCAGATACTGACTTTCGGATTGATATGTCAGACTTAAGTGTGCAATTTTGGCAATAAAACCTGCATGTTACTTGTTCTTCAAACCTGAACCCCCAGGTCCTCTTGACAGCAATGAGGTTTCCTTGGCTGGTGGCTTATATGGTAAATTTGCTGTCCCACTCTTCATGTAATTATGTTACAGGGAGGTTAGCATTCTACAGAGGGTAATTGAAAGCAAAAGGGTGCATAAAGAAAAGTAAAACCGTTCCTGGAAAGTCTTACATGATAGCAGAGTTGTGTACCATAACTTAGTTGAAATCTAACCAACATTGTCAAAGTATTTAACCAGACAAATAAAGCATGTTTCCTTTGAAGTATGGAACATGTTTAAAAACTGCTGATAAACCTGAAAATTGATGATTTTATTTTTGTTACAGCAGTCATCAGTTACTGAAATCAATATATAAAAAAAATTCCGACCTACCTACCCTATTTTTTCAGCAGTGTTACCTGAAACGAACCTATTTTTTATTTGGCCTTATTCACTCACAACTTTTACATCGAGTCCAAGACTGATGCTTTTTAAATCTCAGCAGATTCGGGGCCAAATGTTGACCTCGCTGATAATTAACATTTTTTTACTTAATAACAAAAAATAAATGTGTAATATTTGAAGGAAACTCTCTAATTCATAGTTGAAAAAAATAATAATTTTGTTTGCAAAAAATGTAAACAAACTGCAACTTGTTTAGCTGCCATTTCTAATGTCTCATGGGTATGACCGATGACGTCATGACCAAACATGGCGACAAGTCAGCATAGTCAATAGTTATCAGGGATATACAGAGATATAGCTAAGCTGGATAGCCCAGATATGACAAAACATGCACAAAATGGTGAAACAGATATTAACAGGTCTTATAAACACTTCATCTTGGCATGAACTTGGATCACTATGTATCATTATCCACCAGTCAATTGAAAACCACGGCTCTCACATCCGGGGGTATAGCGGGGATAGCCATCGAAATGGGCCATGTTTTTACCTTTCAGGTTGCCCCGCAGTGCCAGGTCTTCCCGGAAAAAACAGTGTGTATGGGGCTTAACCTAATGTCCCTTGGGTGCGGGGCATTTGGTGGGGACTTTACCATCAGATTATCTCCGCAGGTCGGGAACTTTAGCTGGGTTTGGCTGGACCGAAAGTAAAAGTCCCTGCTATACCGGGAGAGGGGGGCGGGCGCATGGTTACAATTGACTGATGCATTAGCTTGTGTATTCAGATAAAGTTAAGAATAAATATTTATTTATATAACTTATACTTTGTAATCTAATTCAAAGATTTGAAAAAAGGTATCCTTTATCAATAAATGCAAATATACATAAATGACTGTGCAAATCTTTTTGTATCATCAAAATATGAGTACCTTGCAGGGTGAATGTTATTTGTAAAAATTATACTAGGTGAGCTTTCAAGATTACCTTTCCAATCGCATACACAATGCAGTTTGAAACCTGAGTAATTAAAACAAATCTTGGTTGTAGACCATAACTATTAAATATTTGATAAGTCACAGACATTATAAGGTACAGTTTAAAGGGGCTGTACTAAGTTTATGATGAAAAAGCAAACATTTAAAGAAAATTGTAGAAAATTGATATAAACTTGGAATCGATGTGTACAATTAATGCATTGAAACTTAGTACTGATGATCCCCATAGTTTACAAATGATTTATTAATAGCGGTTATTTCATGTTTTTCCATTAAAAAAGATTACTAGGTATTGTCGTTCCAAGACAAAAATTTAAAAAGTTGTCAAAATGAGAGTGCAGCTTTAAACTCATAATAAAATGTCAATGCACTTCAGTTGACATAATTTTAAACAGATGAAAAAATGTTATTTTTAAAAAGCACAATATATCTTTTATGTGACCTTACATTATAATGAATTTATTCAGATCAGTGACATTTCTTGCACTTAAATGTGAACAAGAAAGCTTGGGATTGAACACTAAATGAAACAGGAATGAAATTAAATGAATCACAAAATATCATCAAATTTATACACACAAATGTTCTTTGATATACCAAAAAATGAAACTGTTTAGACACACAAAAATTTAACATTTACTAAATACGGTTATAAAAAAATGATGAATACATTTGTAGGATTTAATATCCTACTAGATGTAACTCGGCTTCGTTCATTTTTCTAAACTTTCTCTCAGTGATGAGGAATAAATTTTATTCACTGCAGTTGTGTTTTCTAAGTTTATGAAAATAAGAACAATTGAAACATTTCGCACTGATCAGTGCAGATTGTGGGAGGTCATGGTTGATTTCAATGAACCACCAATAAGCCCTGCCAAAATTGGATATTGATTGGTCAGTCAGGTGCTTTTGGTAGGAATGATTAGCATGAATGTTAATTTTAACCATCATTTATGAATGTTTACACAATCATTGAATATTGAAATAACAAGCGAAATGTTAGTTTGAATGATGAAAGCCATGAAATATGTGAAGTATTCAAAAACAGACCATTTTTTCAGCTTGTGTAAAAAATGAGAAAATTGTTAAGTAAAATTACTTATTGTTTATCAGGAAAATGTTGAAATCTCATGTTTAGGCCTATAGTGATCATACTTGATTGCTATGTTATTGGCAGTATGTTTTATTCATTGCAATATTTATGTAAAACATCAGTTATTATGTTGACTTTAGTTTGTAGATAGGAACTAATGGTATAGGTGATGTGAGAATGATCTCATAAGTCTTTAAAACCCCTTTTGGTATTGTGAGTTTTTTGCACAAGTCTTGTTCAGTTTAGCTTTGGAAGTAACTGCAAAACAAGTCCAGCTGTCTAGAAAGACTATGTCTTTTCAAATTACCAACTTGGCAATGGTTTTACCATAACATAGGATATTGGTTTGAACATGTTAGTGTTTTTGTATGTGGAATGAAATATCATAAGTGGCACTAAATTGAACATAACTTATAGTTCTCATTGATATTACACATAGCCCCAAGTACATGTTGATCTTAGATTTATGGCTTGGATGGTCAGGGCAAGAAAAATGTATGTTAATACATTGTACTTTCCAACACAAGAACTGCTGTTTGTTTATTCAAGTAAATAAAGCAATCCCAACACCAAGGAACTGCAGTATTGCATAACCAGCTTAATTGACATTATGAGTTAGAGTTCAAATTGCTGCAATTAAAGGCACATCTAGTTTTCAGAATTATTCAAACTCTGATTTAGCAACCTTAATTTAGTTATATGAACTTCTTTTGCGAAATGAAAGCTTTTTTAGATTTACAAGGACGGGTGAAAAGTATTTTCCAAATGTACTGCAACACCTGATACCTGTTGCCTAGGAATCCAACAAATTCTTGGCACTCCAAATGTTACAGTACTATTCAATTTGGAGTGCCTGAAAAGGAAGCTTCTTGATTCTACATTCTTCTTTCTGTATGACATATTGGACCAGGGAATCATGAACCTACAACCTTTTGCATCTATTGAGATAGGGAGCTATCAGGACAGTGACAGAGGACAATATAAGAATGGCCAACTGCTGCATTTATTGAGTTATCTAATGCATACAAATTAAGACGGAGAAAATCATTCTAAATTTTTCCAATTTTCCAAACTACTTCCTTAAGCATCTTGTACATGTATGTAGTTGTCTTTTACAATGATTGTTCAAAGTTACAATGGCCCTGTGGGTTAAAGATGCTCTGTCCACGGGGTAACAGGTTTTGTACATAATAGGGTTATAAGTACTGCGTTTTGATCCAGTAGGGTTGTATTCGACTCAAGTAGATTTTTGCAGATTCGGACACCACAAGGCACAAACCGAGTAAAATCAAAATCTACAAAAAACTACTAGAATCAAATATGACATTCCGCCATATCCGGATCAAAACGCATTTACCACATTTTAGCCTAAAATGTTATAATTATGGGAACTACTTTTATGCGCAGTCACCCATAGTGGCTTAGGTGTTAATCCGATCTGGTCATTGTTCAGATTAATTTCGTCCAGTCCAGACGTCCAGTATTTGACTTAAAAAAATGGCGGCATCAGAAAATGGCGCTCGACCGAAGACAAAGGCATCGCGAAAAGTTCAAGAGGCCATTGAGTCTCTAGTGGAGGAGAACAAGGAAATACAAGAGGAGCTTGTGAATTTGACTCCGAAGAAGGAGACCTCTTACGACTCTCTGGATGCGTTACGTCGTGAACGCTCGGTTCTACAACAGCAGATAGAAGAGCGGCGTACCGACGTCACAAGAGTGGTATATGGCCGTATTGCACTGGAGCGGAATATGGGTTAAAGTATTTTGTGATATGTATTGCATGTGGATTGATGATGGGTATAAAATAAAGAATAAAATTATGTTTGGTATTCCATTCTCACAAGCAGTGTGATGAACTGCTGATACCATGTCATGAAATTTGACGGTCAAAGTATTTAAAAGACATTTCAATATTTCATACTTTAAAAACGATATTTATCTCATCTTAGTCTACTCAACTTCCTTTGCTTTGTACAAAAGTCTGCAGCAGTTATATGAATAGTATTAGACAGAAGGCAGTGCCTAATATTTATCAACAGCACTAAGTTATCATGGTAACATGTTATATGAATTGAATACCAAGCACAAATTAAGAGGGAGAAAATAATTATTCACTTGTTAAATAAAAACTACTTCCTAATAGGATTGTGTATGCAGTATGACATAGGTGTACAATGTAGATGTCTTTTACAAAGATTGTTTAAAGTATGGCTCTGTGGTTTAAAGTTCCCCTGAAAAAGAGGCGACAGGTTTTCTATATAGTATATAATTACATCATTGAAAAACTTCTCTGAAACTGCAAATAACAGTCCTTTGATTAAAAGGAATTGATCAAATTAAAGAAGTATGTGTGCCAACCACGTAAATTAATTTGTACAAGTCTGATTTAACGACTTTGGGAAATTCAAAAGAACTATGACTTTATCTGATTTAACGCTTTAGCCCCCCCCCCCCTCACTCTAAACACACTTAACTAGATTTTTCAAATTTCCTTTGCAGCTTGCAAGCAGTTTAAGTCTAAAGTTTAAGCTAGCCCATTAAACAGTGACCCCTTGTGATATGAGCCGATTTTTTCAATGCTTAGAACATGGTTGTCAACATTCCCCTGAATGAGGCGCTAGTCCATCAGTGCTTTCATCACTTTCATTAACACCAGAGTCGTAATTTATCATCATTTATATTTATAGATTACTTAGATCGCTTAGATTCAAATTATGTTGGTCTTTGAAAAGATATAGAATGATAAATCGTTGGAGCCAGTGTTCAGTTTCCATTTTTATTTAAAGGAAAAAAGAATGGATGATAATGTTAACTACTGTAATTCGCACCGCATAATGCATTGAATACGCCGTCTAAGCATATGAGTACAAGAAGAACATAAAAAGTATCAAATAGCAATCCTCAGCATGGTTTGATTGAAACCGTTTGCTACAAGCCTTTAAACAAGCTCAAGTTTTAGATATGAAGCCTATAGTTTTTATTCTATTATTTAAAGATGCACTCTTACTCTCAAATAAGATTTACCACAATTAAAAATATTGTTTTAATATTCCTTAAAGCTGCACTCTCTCAGATTGAACGTTTTGACAACTTTTTAATTTTTTGTCTTGGAACGAGCCAATTTTTGCGAAAATCCATGGAAACCAGTTATACAAGACTGCTGACAAAAAATTAGATCGCAGGTTTTTATATTTAAGTTCAAAAATAGATGTTTTATGCATTTTTCTTAAACCGTTAGTAACGGTTTAAGCCATATAACATTAATTTTCGAACGGAAATATGAAAATCTGCGTTCTGATCTTTTGTCAGCAGTCGTATATCATTGGTTTGCAGGTATTTGCTCAAAAATTTGCTCTTTCCTAGACAAAAAATAAAAAAAGTTGTAAAAATGGTAAATCTGTGAGAGTGCAGCTTTAAAGGATGAATAAATGTCTAAAACATTGATTCTTATGTAGGATACCGAGTTTAATTTGAAAGAAATGTGCTTACAACACGGTATTTCTGCCTTAGGAGACTAAAGTAGATCTCAGCAAATCTTTTAGCATTCACCAATCATTTAATATTTTTGCGCTTTCTGCTATTAAATACACAGTTACTATCTTGTTTTCAGTAATAACTACTTTCCATAATTGCATTATTTAGTATGTAGTTAAAGGTTTATCAGTCAAAATTGATGTTTGCTATACATTATTATGTATTGATTTTGAATAAGAGTATCACTTTAAATGCAACGTCATTAAGCAAAAGAAAATCATCCGATAGCTACACTCAAAAGAAGCAGTTTGTGGATGATTTAAAGTCATGTTAAAGACAGGTATACACTTATTATATATGAATGTATTATAAGTTATTTTAAAATTGTAAATATTGCTTTGACTTTACTGATATGACGACAAATGCTTGAAGAAACAATGTACGACCATGGCCGGTATAGCAGGTGCACAAAAATGCTTGAAGAAACAATGTACGACCATGGCCGGTATAGCAGGTGCACAAATGCTTGAAGAAACAATGTACGACCATGGCCGGTATAGCAGGTGCACAAATGCTTGAAGAAACAATGTACGACCATGGCCGGTATAGCAGGTGCACACATGCTTGAAGAAACAATGTACGACCATGGCCGGTATAGCAGGTGCACAAATGCTTGAAGAAACAATGTACGACCATGGCCGGTATAGCAGTGCACGTTTCAATAAAGGTCTTCGTCGACAGTCGTAATTGATATACATATTATAAATAATAAATGAATTAAACCATAGTATCCATATTATAAATGACACATGATTTATGTACTATATCCATGCATTGAATAACTTAACGAAGTTAATATCATAAACTTCTTGCAAAATATGTCCAATTATGCATGACCAGTCGTAAATTGGATTACTTTATTGCCATAAGTATAAAAAAATGGTAGATATTTGAGTGAATTGAACTTATTACAAATTAACACGCCATTGAGGAAATAAAGAAAATCAATGTGTTGCCATTTGTTAAGAATATACATATTTAAGATTAATGAAGTGACGACGAAAGTCCTTTAGGTTAGACTGTAACTATAGAGTTTGATATACATATCATAAATAATAAATGAATTCAACTATAAACAAGTATATTTGTACCATAGTATTAACAACAGTATCTAAACTATTTGGTAAACATATTATAAATGACACATGATTTATGTACTTTATCCATGCATTGAATAAATTAACGAAGTTAATAATATAAACTTCTTACAAAATTACTCCAATAGTGCGTAATTTAGTAATGATATTGGATATATTGTGCCTTAACTATTCTGTCTACATAGTACAATAACATAGCCATGCACTAAATATGATGTTTATTTATTTTAAAAATTCTACAAATGCACTTATACATTGTATTGTATGCATAAATATCACATGACGAGCATTTTCATGAATGATTATCTTTTGTATATGGACATAAATCACAGATATGATAATATAATTTAGGTGCAATGGTATCATTTAATAGTATAATGCTATTCAGATATTTCTTTATGAGCATAATATGATATTTATTTGTAAATAAAGCATGCAGTTTAAGTGTAAATTTTGCAAAAATAAACATAAACCATTTCTAAACAACAATAAAACTGTATACTTAAAAGCCCTTGAATTACAAGCAGAAAAACGCCTAAAGATGTATTCTGAATGACAACCACTTATGCTTATTTTTATTTTTTCTGTATCATTACAAAGCGCCCTTTACAAGCAAGTCGGTACTATCTGTTCTAAAGCATAAAGATTGAAAACGATCGCAATTAAAAACCATACTATGTATGTACATACAGCTTCATATTGGCTGTAAATTTAAATACAGTCGAACCCGTTGGCTCGAACTTGATAGTAAATACCTTTTTTTCTGAATGTAAGAATTCCCGCTTGGCTCGAATTTCCCATGCTCGAAGTATTTTGGTCGGTCGCTGAGGTTCCGAGCAAACGGGGTTCGACTGTATGCATTACAGTACGTCATTGCTCGTCATTTTCCCCTTACTGTCTCTTACATCGAAAATCTTATCCGTAGAATAAGTCGATCATTTTTACGTAAAGTGTAGTTGAACGCTTTCCAGAAGGTTAGCATTTTTCTCCCGATGTTTGTGTGAATCATATCAGTGTTTGAATTTGAATGGAAGATTAGGTGCAAGGTATTTCATTAGTATAAAATAGTAATGATTACAGCACTTTTAAACTAAAATATGTCAATTGGACTGATGTATTGCTGTTTGTCATCAACGGTATGAAAACAACAATTACTATTATGTCAATGCCTCACAACAACGCACCAACCAGAATCATGTATTTGTCTTGTAAATTCTGCATTACAAATAGTGTGTGTTATCATCAGTCTGCTTCATGGAATCTGTTCGCGTACCTTCTTGCGTTCATAAAGCATGACCACTTTGATCAAAATGCTATCAATCCGATGGTATCAGATGCGCAATAAAGGTATCTTCTTATGGGGTTATAATTAACAAATTAATGTTATTTTTTGATGCCTAGTGACCCATGTAATTTCGGTTTTATGTAATAGTATTGCGTGTTGATTACTTACTTGTAAAATAAATACCTAAATTTATATACCAGACAAGGATCTGTTTCTATTTTTGTTCTTAATTTCAACTGAAAATGATCGTGGTTATACTATTTTGCGATCTATTGGGTAGACTATTTAGCGATAGTTCAAGACCAAATAAGTTTGTTTGTAAGATTGGTTTTGTATATATTTATTACATGGTATTTCTCTTCATATAAAACCTGTTCAAAGCATACAGAAATAGCTCGAGATTGTTTTTAGGTATACAACTACACATGCAGATAATCTTTCTTGCTATAGGCTAAACATTTGGAGATTCGCACGAAAATAATTTTTGACGGACACAAAGACGGAAGGACTGAGAACTATTTCAGAAAAAAAAGATGTTTCCGTTCAGTCGAATTTGACAAATACTGATAGAGTCACCAGGGATTAAGAAATCATTTTATTCAGTATCGAATACCTTAACAGAGAATTTGAGACACAAACCTGTTTTACTTTACTCAGTATATAAGCAAAAGCCAAAATGTATGCGGTAGATTCACTTGCATTACGATCACCTGTATTAAATGCTCGATCATCAGTAAGCGTTTGAAGCAGGCCCATCTAAGGTGTATGATGAGGTTTAAAAACAAGCCATTTTTCACTATACTTTTTATTTAGAACAATATCAAAGAGCCACAATTATAGTCGAAACACATTTTCTATACTCTCATTTGCACACACGTAGCCTAAGCATCAGTCTGTGAACGTGTATTTGGTGGGCCAAAACAGTCGAATAGTTTTAAAAACAATCGTAGATTAAATCTTTGTAGATGCATTTTGGCGAAAGAGCAAATAAGTAAAAAAATTTTAGAAGATTTAGGTTGGTCTACCGTCTAATAGTCTTAGATCGCTGTGCCCTTCACTAAGCCGCTAGGTCACTTTAATTGACAGCTAATAATGTAGCTGTCTGAAAGGAGTGAAAATATTAAACGATCGTATGTAAAATCAAACGTAAGCATACAGGGCGTTAACAATTTGTCAATAAAAGGCCAACGTATCAAAGCCAGCGAAGGTCAAGTATTTAAAGAGAACTGAAGTAACGCCATAAAAGCGTTTGACCTTGGTGTCTAATTAATTAAACCAGTTGTTGAAATAATTACACTGTAATGGTACACACAAGTTCTTCATAAGGCATTCTCAAACAATTAAACAATTATTGTTGTTCATTGCGGGTCATTAACCAACCATATTATATTACTGTACACACGTTTTAGACCTTGTTTCGATTTGACGATTGTCGTAAACTTATCATAAGTTACAGCTCTGTATTTCATGTTCGGTTACATGTTTTTAGATAAGCGCTGAGTAACCATTTTTCTCATCAACATGGACTGAAAAAGAAATCAGACACTACCATTGGTTAGACACAAAGATTAATAGAACGAGCCTTATAAATAAGCTTCCAATCCAACCCTTATAAGTCTTTGAATTACACTTTGTCATTAAATAACAATATTATAATCAAATAAGGAAACGTGAATTCTCATTGAGAGAGTAAATTATATGAGCCACAGGGGCAGGGTGTGTTGTTTTGCCCCACCCCTATGGCTACGAACCCCTCCCTCATCAATGTCAAAAGGCAAAAAAAAATCCAGGCTTTTTAATAATGATCGGGGATACGTAACTAGTAATTAATTACAAGAACTATATCAATATATTATTATTCTATTATCTTTGCAACGGAAATCGATTTGCACTTTTATTTCCCTATTTTTGCCGAGATGACAATATTCAAGAGGCCATAACTTTCTCAAATCTCAACCAAACTCAACAATGTTTGGCTTTCCTTAGGGAGTTATAATCAGTCGTTAAGACAACGTACACCTTAACTGAAATTTAATGGCATTTTAAACCTGAGATGCAACAAGCATCCCATTTGACGAAACCAATTACCTGTTATTTTCGTCCAAGTTTTCCAGACAAAAAAGGAATTACTTTCTGTTTTTGTTGTACTAATTTACATAGAAAATACGGATTTGTAGAGAATCAAATCCAGAAATTCTGCTATGAAACAAGTTTTATTTGTTTGCAAAATGGTAAACTGGATGATATTCTAGGGAAAGGGCCTTTTTCTTTTTTATTTTGACATGCATTTGTATCGAAATAATTGCGATCAAAATTTGATGTCGGAGTTTCTGGTTATCACTTATTACAACTCACATGGTTTGGATCGTAAATAAGTTTGCTATTATATTGATGGACTAAAGTATTAGATTATATATTTGTATTAATTTTTTTAACGACTTTCACTTGAAGCCAATTTCACCTTTGTTTCACCATACAGGTAAAACTTTGACTTAGTGTCACCATAGAGGCGGTAAACCAAACTCTCATTGATAAACGACCTACGGGTAATGAGAATTTGTTCACTTTGTGTTGAAATATCCTTAAATACACCATATATACCAAGACAAATAAAAAATTAAAGCTGCAGACTATAATGATACCATTTTACATGTATCAGTGAAACATTATTCATACGCGAACTTTATGGGTAATAAAAAGCAGTCGTAATTGATCGATAAGCATTTTTTTTTGTATTTCAATATTACGTAAAACAGATGCATCTCACTCGCTAATTACAACACTTCTGACATTTTAAAAGCCGCGTATTATGTCAAATGATACCGCATAATTTATATTTTGGTCAGCGCTCTTGCATTTCTTGGCTAGCGTATTACTCACAATGTTTTTGCACTGTTTTTTTTACAGTTTTAGTTTTCAGACAATTATTAAAATGGTCATAAAACTATAAATATAATGTTGTTTTTTTGCTGAGTTTAAATTTACGTTTTACAAACAACGTGGTTTTATGTCATCTGTTAACAGAATGTTGATGGATATTTGGGACATCTTTCAGCTTACCGTGAATGTTTTTTTCACTTATCCCCCCTCCCCAACAAAAAGTAAATGTAAAAAACACTATATCAACTGAATTACTGGATACGGATATCACGTATTTGTATGCGTTTTTGAAAGATAATAATAATATCTGTCATGTGTTCCCGTTCCGGATAGAAAAATCCGACCCGAGGGCACCTGCGTTGCCTGGTAACGAGGCTTGATAATTTTTCTAGCATACCTTAATTATTTTTTTTATGAAGAAACTGCATCATTTTTGTACATTTCACCAAGAAGCGCGTCCGATAATGTTTACTGACGTCATGACGCGCAGTATTTTTATTCACTGTCAACGTCAATAAGTTCCTTCGATATCAAGTCTTTGAAGGGTTATTTCGTTGTTGTGAAGATATATTTTTGCAAAGTTAATGTTTATGGAACTCATCTATTGAAATCTCATAATCATGGTTACTTAAAGTATATAATAAAAGAGATAAAAAGTATTACGTCACAGCGCGTGACTCATCTGGCATGGGGGGGGATGCCAGATGGGATTTTCCAGCACGGCTGACGTCACCGGAAATGCCTATCCGGTGTGCTAGAAAATAAATTCCAATATGATTGAGACTTGTCAAGATCAGTAAGTGTAGCACAGACAACAGCTTATTGTACTAAAATATATCATTTCACTTTCAACGAGAATGGAGATATGTATTCGTATTTCCTCAATTAGAATAGACGTTCCTCCACGTTTGCACTGTGTAAGGTTGTATTTTTAGTTATAGACATTAATGAAACATGTTCCTTACATCTAAGTTGTTAAGCTAAGCGCCGGGTCGGCTCTTGTGGTTTTAAATGTAACCATAGTGCATAGTAATATATTTTATGCATATAATGAATATCAAAGCCAAACAATTTCCTTTCAAATCAATGAACAAAGAGCCCATGAATCATCATTTTAGGTCAAGGCGAAACCAAATCGGCTTGCATACAATTATTCAAATATGTTAAGAGCATTTTTGCTTCTTAATTACTATGCCTTACATAATTTGAATTATTAAGTAGTGATTATTTAATTGATGTTCTTATAGTGTAAATATACCTGGTAAAGTACATCATTGTAATATATTAACGTAACTGATGTTTCATAATGTGAAATTTGGGCGCCTGATGACTCATAATAGTTTGAAACCATTTAAAAGGAAATTATGTGAGAGAAGGAATATACAAAAATATAAAGCGAAAAGATATTACTAAAGCGCGTTTATGGCCTTTAGATGATAGCAAGAAAGGTCATTTCACGTCCGATTTCAGTTGAAATTAAGAACTGTATTTTCTGTTATTTATGTTACATATTTGTAATCAGCAAGTAATACAGCTGTTCATTGGATCCGTTAAACGACTTTCATAAACATTTTGTAGTGAATTGACAAAGTTTATCCTGGGGCCAGATTCAAAAACCGACCTAGATCTAACTTAGAGTTTTTTTATTGGACTGTAAAAATAACTGACCAATAGACTGAATGAAGTTTTTTGATTGGACTGTAAAAATAACTGACCAATAGACTGAATGGAGTTTTTTGATTGGACTGTAAAAATAACTGACCAATAGACTGAATGGAATCAATAAGGATAAGGGTTAACACTATAATGAATATTGCCCCACTTGTTACAGAATTATAATAGTCAAAAATAATAATAGTTATTAATTTGCACGATTCTCGTATTTCTAGGCTACTTCCGTCGAATGAAGGTCTTGGGAAAGCTAAAAAAATGTCAATGCCATGTTAACTATATTTAAAGTAACGAAGCATACAAAATAAGAATGGAGATGGGTACCAAATCAATAATGTATGATTGAAGGCTATTTCAGACATGTGCTCAGTGTTTTTATCACGCGTTATCGTTTGATATAGAAATGTTGTTGACGATTCTTTTTGTTCAGAAAGTTAAAGCAACATTGAATTTGCAGACTCAAAAATATTCAAATTGTCGTTGTCGACTGCCATACAGCAATTTCTTTTTAAATTATATATTCTTAAATTGCTGTCAAAGTTCATTCAAACATGTTACAGATGTAAACATAGTGCAAAAATAATTTGTTAGTTGATCGTTTTTTTATTCCAAGTTTCAAAGTTTATTGTACACTCTGCACATATAATACATGTGATACGAGGTTTACAACAAATAAACATACACAAATTAAATTAAAATAAAATTATTGTTAAAACATGATATTGCAAAACGTTAATTGCATTCAATTAATCAGATTGAGAACAAACAAGCTTGTTGCTAATATTAATATCATTTCCTTATAACACAAACAGAGCGGATCAGATGAGACGTCATTGGTGGAGAATGGCAGATTAATATGCACATATTTTGGATCATATTTTTGCGCCATAATTATTTATGATTTAAATCAACAAGAGTATAACAACTTGTCCGCAAATAACCTTGTAAATTGTGTATTTACAAGCAATAAAATGTGGAAACATATGGTAAACGACTGGAATATCATTTTTAATTGATGTCTAATCAGCTTTACCTAAATTAACATTCGTTGATTACCAACTTGTTTTATGTGAACTTGTAAATAAGTTTTTTAATTATTTATAAACTAAGGGTATGATGCTGTCATCATTTACCGTTTTATCTCGTTAATATGTTCATGAAATGTATACAGGTATTTTTATTATTTAAAAATGACCCAACACTTAGAATGACTAGGTTCTAAAACCACACTTTCAACCCGGTCTTGTTTAATGACACGAAGACCAAGTTTCACCATACAACAATGCGACTTCTTATACATTTACTACAATCTTGCAGACGGAATCTTTGTAGTCACAATCTGCACATCCAGCCCGAGCTAATAAGAAATTAGAGCCAAGCTAGTACGAGCCAAATGGGTCCGACTGTACTTATACATTTACTATATTCTTGGAGAAGGGTCTTTGGAAACACAAAGTACATCCAAGTTTGAAGAAATGAACGTCTGAAACAGTGTTTACCTTTATATAGAACTTAAGAACAATAATATCGTAACGGATATTTTCTGAACTCTGGATGAAAGGTATTTTTAGTTTGAAAAAGGGATTTCATTGATGTCAACAACTAAGGAGACATGAAGACTTAGTCTATATATTGTTTTCCTAAACATTTAAACTATCTATTTAATAATCAAAGAAAATGCATCACAGACTGGAATGAAATCCAGTTTATACCATTTTTAAACTGAACGCTGCTCAATGCAGATTTTTGAATACAAATAAACACAAAGTCAGTACATTTATTAATTTTAAGAAAGCCTTTGACAGTTTCTTTAGAAAAAGGTATTCGGATAAATTAAACAAATGTGTTCTTTTTTTGTAAAACAAGGATCAATTATATGTGATATGTATTAGTATGTAAGAACACGTGTTAGATACTGTAGTTGTATAGGATTAAAGCTATACTATCACCTATTTGCCGTTTTGACAACTTTTTTTTCATATTTCCATTCAAAAACTAATGTTTTATGGCTAAAAGCGTTACTTACGGTTAAAGAAAAATGCATAAAATATCAATTTTGAACTTAAATATAAAACTCTGCGATCTGATTTTTGCCAGCAGTCTTATATCACTGGTTTCCAAGCATTTTCGTATCAATTGACTCGTTTCAAGACAAAAAAAAGTTGTCAAAAGGTTCAATCTGTGTGAGTGCAGCATTAGGGCAAGGGGAGGTGACATGTGATATTCAGCACTGTCAATCATTTCTCAAGGCTCAGTGGAAGATACGGCACTGGAAGGATTTCATATACACCAACTACTCTACCTTCTTCTTTCCTGTGTCGTCCTCTTTAACTTTCTCATTCTGTTCTCAAACAGAATCAACGATTTCTGTATTAGATTTATGAAAGTAAACTAAGATTACTTTAACATTGGAAATAATGGTGCTTGTTTTACCTTTAACTAATGGCTTGTCTGTGTACGTCTGTATAAAAAACCTTAAACAATTTTTAATATTAAATATATATATTAAAACAAAATCATATTTTACAAATAACTTAAAAACCACTGTTTTCACAAATTCAACATTATTATTCTCATTGTGTTAAAGTTGTACGAATGTCCGTCACTAACAATGCACTTTTGCTCAGGTTTGGAAAAGAACCTTTTATAATATATTCATCTTTCGTTCTAATCCTTTTCTCTAGATTCTACATGTGTATATGTTTGTCTTTATGCTATGTATGTATGTATACACAAATGAATAGAATGTGTTTAAATTAAGGGGAGGTAATGTCCCGGATGTAGTTTTCAGTAATCTCGAGTTGTTTTAATTGAAAATGTTAATTAGGGTATACCTCAAGACGAAATATGTTTTATACTTATGCTATTTTTAGATATTTTAGTAATAATCGGTCATTCCCAGGACGCTTTGCATACAAGTATAATCATATTATTCGTATTGTGAAACTAAAGAATTATAGTTCACTAAAAAAAAAAAATTGTTGTCTTCAGAAACCGATGTACTAAACACGTTGCAAAATCGACATGAAATTAATATTGCACATGCCAATATACGGTGAAAATTGTAGATTTCAATTGTCTTTACAAGAAATATTTACATTTGGTGTAGAATATTATAATGTTCAAATTATTATTATTTCATCCACGTTAACAAAAATAGAACTCTAGAACAATGACACGGTAAAATATTAGACAAAGTGTCAAAATGTCACCTTAACCAAAGTAATCAATTTAACAATTTTGAAATTAACTGAGAACGAAGCAACAAAATAATGAATTTGATGGCACGAATAGATCACCATGGTGGGATGAAAACAAAATGTCAATAGAGGTAATGTGAACATCATTGAATTTCGCTTCCTGAAAAAACCCGGAAAATATAGGTTTTGATAATAATTTTATAGTTATAATTGAAACAGACTGCGTAGGCCAAACTACGACTAATCGTGTCCTTCTGACTTAATGTCCAAAATAAATAAAACGACCTAGTGTGAAATTGTGCGCATATTTGTAAATATTTTTCTTGGCGTATTTTACCAGAAACTGACTAGTTGGAGTTATAGTACTGATATATTAGAATAAATGTAATGCAAAATTACCCGAGAACTATAGACCTATTACATTACTTATCGGTTTAGGCAAATTGTTCAAGGCTATTATAAATCAAAGACTTACCAGTTATGTCGAAAAGAACGAACTCTTCCATAAGAACCGATATTATTCTTGGAGGATACCGCCTTTTGCCGCCGTATTACGGAGCGTAGTTTGTTCTGCATAGTTCGAAACACAGAAGCTATCAGAAAATAGATGTTTTTGTAGTGATTTCGTTGCATAATTCGGCTAGAATCATCATCCACAAAATAGTCCTATACCTAAGTCAATACTCGGTTACAGAAATACCATAATTTTGAAAACGGAATAACTTAAGCAATTTCAAAATATTTATATCATTTTTATAAAAACAAAATATATAATGTTGTAAATGTCATGGTGTTCACTATCATAGCCTTGCGATGAGAAAAAACAACATGATTTGTTATTCGACCACAGTACTTATTTTCTGGTGCTCCAGGACTATTTGACATGTTTTAACAATATTTAATAAAAAATAGCACAGCCTTGTCGAAAAGTATATTTTTACAGATGTAAATACGTTTAATGCCAAACTCGTTATTGTATAATCTGTATTCATTTTACACTTTACGTATGTAACGCCTTCATACGAAGAAGACAATTAGGTATAAATCAAAAGTAAACAGACGATAATTATACGTGAATGAAATTTTAATTTTAAAATGATGGATGAGGAATTACTCTTAATTAGAAAAACGAGGCTAAAAAATAGAACAGAATAGAAGAACAGAACATTTTAGTAACACGTAAACTTTACAGTTATTTGCATTATATTTGTATTTTACATAAAAAAATATCCACATAACAGCTATACTATTAGAGTCTTTCCTAGTTCAATGCCTTAACGTATCATTCTATTCTGTATTTGAATTTTGTAATAGGTATCTATTATTTCAAATTAATGAACAAGTCAGGAGATGCATATACTCTGTACATGTTTTCAAATTTGCAGCTGATTTTCTATGCTGTTTACAATAATACGGTTTACTGATTTACAAAACAAAAATAAATTCTTATTTATTTATAGCAGATTCATTTTTATTATACTTTTTGATAAGAAGTATTGATATCTTTAATTGCTCAAATCTTTAATGTCAAAATTGTTGAGCACATTTTACAGTTTCAGTTCTTTTTGTTGATACTTTGATAGAATAAATAAATTGTAAGTGTCACTTTCGTCAATTTTGTGGTTTTACATTTTAGTTCTCGGTGTTTTCTAGTGGTCGTTAATTATTCAATTAATGTATTCTGCGTGTTTTACAGAAATATTAAATAATTGTTGACATCATAAACCTGCGAACTTAATTGCTTAGCAGTCATTAGATCTACATTCTTCCAAATGAAAGCAAGATACATAATAGTCACATTTGTAATATTGATGATAATAAGGATGTTATGATTGAGTCAAAGGCAGGATTTGCCCATGAAAAAGAAGGGATAATTTGGCCTTGGAAAAGAATAAAATATCCCTCAAATATTCTTCCGCTATTTTACAAATAGCATGGGAGCGTAGGCTCTATTGTTAAATAACTTTAAATACTTAAATATATATATCATTAGTTTGATTAGCGCACTGGAAAGAAACTGGAAAAAAGATAAATAGAACAGTTCACAAAAATGTTAGGGAAATACGTGCAACAACTAACGGCTAGAAAAAAGTAGGACCGGATTGAAGAAATTAATTAGGACTTCATGAATGACAGTTCAATATTTTTCAATATAAAATTAAATACAATCTTATTCCAAATACGCGTTGTTGGCATACAAAATTCAATGAAAACTACAGAAGTCATACATTCAAAAATAAATCCTGCTTCGAGACACAAGGCAAGGGCCAGGACAACTGTGAATGAATTAGAGACAAAACGGATAAGCACCAGAAACATAGGTAAATATAACAATGATCCTACAAAACTCCAAGAATAATGGCAAACGTGATGTGTTTTGAAATGCTGGCTGCTCCGTATCTAAACCTACCATGCACATGATTATTCTTTGATGGCTTTACAGATTTATCTAATGAATTAACTAAGCAAATTATGTCAGATTATTTTGTTAATTGATGGCAAAACATATGGCTGTGTCGAGTCGGTAAGCCCCATTACTTATAACATGCTCTTGTTTTAAAATTAATTATAGAAGAACACGGTTTTAAAAGACGAGACTGGCACTATATCCACGGTAGTCTTACTTGCTACTCGTGAAAATAGATGTTCTTTAAACACTAGTAAAATATGATCTTACACTGAAATCAACAAATATCCTCTGTATCATTCCTTTACAATTTACAGCATTCCAGATTAATCCCATAACATTATTTGTCTATAAGAAGAAAATGTGTTGTCTCTTTAAATTGTTTCAATTAAATTGATGCCAAGGTCGAAGATGGTTCACCTCCGAACAAAAAAATAAGCATAACGGCACAAATAAAACGGTAGAAGGTAAGGCCCATATCGTACTATAACGTCAGCAGGCTACAATGTGCTAGTGGGTTTAACTCCGCGGCCGGATAGGTTTTTGGCTTCCTGATCGAAAACAAACAAACAACAACATCTTTTATATGATCAATGATCTTGTCGAATATTTTGAATTTCCTTTAACTAAAATTCCAACTACAGAACACCAGTGTAAACAACATGTTTCATATTGAATACAAGTGTTCTTGGCCTTTGATATAAAAAATGATGCATTCCGTTTGATTCCTATGATCAAGATACTTCAAAAAAGTTTCATTGTTGAAGTAATTTTGCTTTGGAAATCTATTTGACAATTGAAGATGACCCAGAATGGAGTAAGGAGGCTCTGGTGTTTATAAAACACATAGAATGTCATTCATTTAGTTCGTTTGTTTTAGGTTTTCGTACTAAGAATTGACGCTGAACAGAAAACAATTTGGTATGACCTAACAGTGAGAGGAGCAGAGGAAGATGTTGCCCGCTGATGTTTATTATGTATTGTATAGAGAATAAAAGAATCGAGGTATAATAAAGTTGAATGTTTTCTTATTATATGACTGTGTCAGGCCGGCATGTAAACAATGGCTATACAGTGTGTGTATACCACGTGATAAATTACGTCATATATGCTACGTCGGAAGGCAATATTTTGCTTAAAATAAAGACTTAAAGATAACTTTTCGCTTACTACACCATTTTAAAGGAAAAAGGAAAAGGCCAGTTTGTGCCGCTTAAAGAGCCCCACCTTTGTTTTATAACCGGAGTTTGATAAGGTGATTAGTTTCATCAAACACTTCGACAAACCTGTTTCCAAAACAATGTTTTGATAGTGCTCCGTCAGACGTATCGTGAAAAGGTTTGTCGAAGCGTTATAAGAAACTAAACTCTCAATCAAAATTTGGAAAAAGACCGAAGGCGGGGCTCCGTAAGCGGCATAGACTGCGCTGTTTCATTTGAAATGGTAAAGAAAATGAAAAGCTATCATGGTTTTAAGTCTTCAATCGAAGCAAAATATTGCCTTCCGACGTAGCATTTATGACGCAATTTATCACGTGGTATACACACACTGCTGTAGTAGCAAACGATATTGGGAGACTTTAAAAGGCTAGGCCCAGTATGATTGAAACTGTCAAACTGACAGTAAAAGTTAGGGTCCTTTAAAAGAAAAAAAATATGTATCATTGAATAGAAAGAATTGAATTTATGTTATTGCTGAGTTGAAAATGCTTAAATTCAAGGACTGAAAGCGAAAACAAATCTTACGGTTTCTTAATCATAGTTTATACTCAAATATCCTATTAGGATTATTTCAGTTATAAGTTATAGTACGGGATTAGCTAAAATATGTAAGACTGCATACAGCTTAATCCATATATAACATGTAAGCTGTATGCGTTACGTGTGCGCTTTGTGCGTGACAAGGGGAGCTATAAGCTGGGAAAATGTCATGTACGTCTAAATCCGAGTAATACTGTTACACTTTGGTAAAGAAACCGTAGCTCTGCCACCCATTGCAACCAAATTGCTCCCCTTGATAAGGAACAAATGTTTACGGACAATAAAATGGCAATACACATGGTTTACTCCTGCACATAGCAAGAACCTTAAGGCTGTGGCCCATTGTTCTCAAATTATCTCCCTTCAAATAAAGTATTTTCATTCATGAGTCAAAGTATCTCCTTTAACACTTTCGACTCTTTTTTGATAGACATTTTAAATGTCTCGAGTATGGCCGATGAAGTCATGACTATAAATGGCTACCAGCCTGCATATCAAGGGTTATAATGATCATGGTAATCAATGCTATAGCTAAGCACGACAACCTAGGTATGAGAAAAAATGCAAAACGGTAGAAACATCTTAAGGAGCATACACAGGATATTGGGGACGGAACTTATCTTCTCAATTTAGAAGTGGCGACAAGCCAAGAACGTTGAAAATCACGCCTATATCATAAAACACTATATCTACACTGATGACATCCAGCTACGTGTATATTTGCATTTTTGATGAATACGCTGATCTATTTTTATTAGCATTTGCATTCTTTGAATTAATATTCTATGAAATTAATTGTCTTTTCGACAAATAGTACGAGGTTATCGTGACTTTACAATGTATCAAATAGACTCAGTGATAGTTTTGAATTGCATGCAATGATGTGGGTTTTGTTTAAAGTCTATCATTGTCTTTTTCGGGGCATCATCATCATCATCATAATCATCATCATCATCATCATAATAATAATAATAATAATAATAATAATAATAATAATAATAATAATAATAATTATTATTATTATTATTATATTATATATATTTATTATTATTATTATTATTATTATTATTATTATTATTATTATTATTATTATTTTTATCAAATTATCACATGAGTGCGTTATAATATATATATGCACGTTTTTTACCGTATTGCTAATCTCTGCATACTTATTTCGTTCCGATATGAGAGTTAATGTATAATTCTATAAGACATTCTCACATTATATAATAGTTTTTGTGTATACCATATGTATTATTGGTATAGTTACCAAAATATACATATGCATTGCTTATTTATTACATGCATTACTTATTTATTACTTGCATGCTATTTTTTCATGTTTTTATTCTGTGTTTATAAAGATGAACTGTTATGCTTAAGTTAAATAAACATTCTGTTCTGTTCTGTTCTGTTCTGTTCTGTTTATGTACAGACGAAAACAAAGAAGTCACACTCCAATTAAATACAACAATAATTATATACAAACAAACACTAGTATTCAAAGCGCATCTCACCATTGAATAAATTATTATGAATATGCAAATAAAAAAAAACAATAATTGTTGAACACTTTTTTGCTATAACATTAGCATAATGCATTACAGTTTCCATTGCCTTTTGTAATACACTGCATTTGTCACCTATATATTCCGGAAAAGCGAATGATATGAGCCTAAAGCCTTATTAATTTAATGTATGAATGCCACTGATATTTTAGCACTATGTGTTTCCTTTCTAGAAGGCGGAAGAATAAGAAAGAAGAAAAAATTGTATTCTCACGGTCTTTGTTTACAAACCAAACCAGGGGAAAAGTACAAATTCTTGTGAAATTGAGGGCATGATAACATATCAAGCATGTGGTGTTTATTATCAAGGCATAGCTGGTGACCCATATTTTAAAATTAGACCAGGCTTGAAATATAAACATTTCAAGATAACCACAGATGATCCTCTTTGTGTTCTTTGTGGAGTCTTCATGTAGTTGCTAGGGCTGGGCATGGTTTACACTTTTGACGTTTAAAAAGGTCAGAGTCATGTTCTCAAACAGCTGAGTCAGAGAAACTCAAACTCAGGTCAACAATTCAGACCTATTATTATGGCACAAAGCAAAAAGGTACTATTAGCCTTCTTTAACTAAATGCAGACGGCAGTCTTTTTGCTCTTCAAAAGACGTGCAGACAATTACAAATTTTATATTGCGGAAGCACAAGAGCCACAAACATTTGAGTCATATATTCTGAACGGTTTTTACTCAATGGAATGGTGCAAGTATTATGTTCCAGTAAACAGAGTCTAGACAAAGAGAAATGCAGAGATTTGTTGAATTATATTGTCTTTTTCATGAAATGTGGATTTTTATAAAAACGTAGCAAATTGACAATTGACTGTCAATATTAAAGAGTCCAAAGGGTTAATTGTTTATTGTAACTGAAAGTAAAAATCTAGAAAGATAGTCTGCATGGTGTGTCATTAAGGTATTATTATCTTCAAGCCATCAGAATCACTATCAGAAAGCGCTGGGGTATATATCGGCCGCTTGTGTACGTTAGTTCTTATTACAACCAGACGTAGGGTGTTTTGAGGAAATGAGGTATACAGCGTTTCCGCAAAATACGTCATGCTCGGGTTGGGATGGACCTATCTTTCACTCTCGGCCATTATTGTCTACACTGTCTAGCTGTCAAGACTTTGGTTCCAAAATGGCATAGATAATTAGCATTGCTATAAATGAAAATGAATTTTGTAACGTTTTGAAATACTCTTCTCTAGATCTTGAGCGTCAAAATCAGCCTTAAGACCAAATACGTTAGTGAATGTGGGCAAGTAACTTTATGTTATTCGGTAAGACAGTACGCTTGATGTTTTAAAGCTATAAAATGATCGCCAGAATGTACTTTCATACGAAGTCATACAGTATATGAGCCGCGTCGCGCGACTTAGGGCCTTCGGGCATATTTTCACTATTACAATGTTTTAAGGTATTTGAATGGCATGATATTTCAGGAAGATATTCTGAGAATTTCATGATGATATCACTTAAATTGCGTAAGTTACGTGTTTACAAGTGAGACCATGTATTGCGCATTTTGAATGCTTAATTTGACGTCATTCAAATGACGTCGTAACGAAAGTGCATTATTCAAATTATAAAACTAGCTGATGATTTAAATTATTTTCTTATCACAGAATCCTTAAAGAACATAAATTAAGATAAAAATAATGAATCAGTTTTGCATTTTTAATGCATTTGGCCGTTTTAAACACAGACTATCAACCCAGTCAAAATATGTCGGGACAAAATCCATGGTTGACATGGAAACATGAGTTAACCAATGGTTATAAATTGTCGAGAAAATGATGCACCAATGACAAACCTTAGAGAGAAAGAAGTCTGGAAGAAATTGATTTACATAGGAAAAATCATTATTTTTGGCATTTTCTATTAATGATTATTTCATTTGTAATAATTATGTCCGAAGGCCCAAAATCGCGCGATGCGGCTCATATATCAATATCTTTAATACAGTGACAGTTAAAAAATATCACGTACTAAAAGGTTATCACTTTTTTTAAAGACCAATATTAGTGGGAGTCTTAACATGTTTGTCTTGAAGTACAATATGCACAACCTAAGCTTGCTTTTCAAGTCATGTTTTGTTATTATTTTGGAACAGATTTAATTAGTAAGTGTCTTTAATTTATGGCATTTGCAGAAAAAATAATAACGCCTTAAATACGGTAATACATGAATATAATTTATTTTACTATAATATATGCATAGCATAAGATTATAGAAACTAACATTCTGTAAGCTTTGCATGCTAAGTTTAATCTAATTAGAATCTATATGATGTTTGACCTTATTGTTTTCTTTGTTTGGACGCAATTATATTATAAAAAGGCTTTTTAATTGTTTGATTTTAAAATAGCACAATTTTCCCTTTCCTTCGACATAATAAATTGGCACACAATATGTTGATGCAAAAACATCTTTTACTGCATAATAATGTTTATTTTTTTTTCTCTCATGATCAAAACAAAATAAGCATATGATTTGTGTACCGACAAAAAATATTAGCGATATTTTGGCGCTTTTTTACCGGAGATTTGTGGCCACATTGGTATCAATAGACAAAAATAAATAAATAAATAAATAAAGGCTTAGGCCACAACAAATTGATCATTTGTTCGTCGGATTTGCCGCACCTAAAATTCGAAAAACGAAAAAAAAATAAAAAAAACTTTTTTTTGCGCCCGCACATACTATTTGGCCGCGCATATTTATATTTTTTTGTTGACTTCTAAATTTCCTCTATTTTCTGAAATTGTTTTACTTAGAATTTAAACCTGCAACGTCGACCTCGCCTTTTTGAAGGTAATTCCATGCTTTACATTCTTCGCGAGCAAACTACTTCGTGTCAGGACAAAATAAGGCCCGGGTAACCGCAAAATAACCGATATTTGTTGACAGTTTTTTTTGTCGGGAATATTTGCAGGTGCACCGTTGTTATTCATTTCCGGTATTAACTTTCAGGTTACTTTCAGTATTTGTAATGTAAAATACACGTTTTAAGTGAAAATCAGTGTCATAGTCAATGGATTATAGTCTTCAGTAAACAACAAGAGTTTCACAGCGTCGAAGGCAATAATTATTTATGTGTGTTTTAAGTAATTTATTGTTTTGTACTCAAAATTTAGTGTTAAATAATAACTAAATTGGATTTTGAGTGCAAAACTTATATTAAAATACACGAACACACGACTTACGGTACAACCATTGAACATGTTTTCGTGAGTTATTTTTTTAAATTCTTAAATGTCTCAGTTTTCATATAATCATAATTGTTTAAAACAGATAAAAATAGTAGGACTTGTAAATGATTTAGAAACATTCTGTATTTATGCACCAGTCAATTGTAACCACGCCCCCCCCCCCCATGCCCTACCCTCAGGTCCGAGGATAGCCGGGTAAATGAACCGTGTTTTAACCTTCCAGGTGGCCCCGCAGTGCCGGGTGAATGCTGTGGATTTGCCCGGCGGGGTTGGCTGGACCGAAAGTCCCCGCTAGACCCCAGACCTGGAGGGGGGGCTGGTGCTTACAATTGACTAGTGCATAACACATACAGTTTGAAAATAACATCAGTTAAATCAGAAAATAAAACCTTTTATAAGTAAAATAACTGTTTTAATTTTCTCAATTATTTGTGCTTATCCATTTTTTTCTTTGACCGAGTTGTAGTAAAGTGGCCTGTTTCTTACGGTCATTGAAGCTATGGGGCCATCATGTTATTCTTTTTAAGGCACGGACCTATACATCATAGGTTCTTGGTCAAGGCGAGGTCTTGAAAGGGAAACACCACCTGCTTTAAAATAATAACCGGTGCCATATTTGCAGAATTGTTTGATCCTGCTTCAAGTATGTTGTCCCGCAATTCAATCCACAGTGTTTCTTTTTTAGAAATGTTCTCTGTGATATTTACTTTTTCAATCTTCTGCAATGTCAATGTCACTACAATTTTATCATGTGCTTCAAGAGGTTCAAATTTAGACCTGACCCAATATTTGGAAATGCTCAAATGATGAATTACTCTTACTAGTCTAAAATGTTTTTTGTGATAGTAAGTTACGGAATTAATACAATAGTTTTCTTTTTGGTCCTCGAATAATTGCACGTTACTATGAGGAATATTGTCTGTACAATATATCCACGTTTAAATTTAAGTTAATAGTAAAGCACTGGATCTTATTGCCATTTGTTAAATATTGAGACAGATTTTCATGTGATACAATCAAAACCTGTTCATTTATAACTGAGAACCTTTGTTTGTAACTGAAAATCATTTCTTGACATAATTGTATGACAAATTTGGTAAGAAATAAACGTTTTTATTTTTTTTTTTAATTTTTCGCTCTTCGCTCGCCTCTGATTTGCCTTAAATTTTAAAAAAAAGTATTTTTTTTTTTTTTTTCGCTCGCTCGCTCCTACTTTTTTTGGCAAAATCCGTAGAACAAATGATCAATTTGTTGTGGCCTTATATGTATTATCAGTATGCACATCATATGTTTTTCTCATTAAAGTCAAATGAGTAAATCATTATTTCATTAGAATAAAAAAGTCGACATTAACCTATAGTGTTCCCCTTTAACAGCCATATGTATTCATGTGAGGTTTTAGACCAGAGCCTTTTGTAATCTCGATTAAGAACTCATTCTTTTGATATTGAATTTATTCAAGATGTGTTGGTGTTTAAAAAGGTATAATATAACAATTTACTGGCGCCGGTTGATAATCTCAGCAATTAAAGTTCGTACAGCAAACTGTTTTGAACACGCAGAGTCAACATAAGATATGAGTACATAAAGGACATCAAAGGCCCATGATTACAAATGTTTTCAAGTCTATACACGGTCTCAAAAAAGCATTGTTAATGTCAATAATACACACACACACACGCACACGCACACACACACAAACAAACAAACACACACACACACACACACACACACATTTTATTCCGATGTTGTTGATTTTCTAGAAAATATGTAATAAGAAAAGTTACATTGACATTGGGTTAGCACTTCGGAGTCTTGAATCTGAACTCAAATTGTTCGTAGACATAGACCCGGGACTTTTCCTCTCCTGTTAAGACGTGTAAAATATTCAACTACGGATTTAAGTCCTCCCGCTCCTTGTAAATAAGATTCTTACCGAGATTTTGTTTTAAGAATGTTTTGGTGACGTAGCCAATTTTCCAATTAAAACTCCAGTATGAAACTATGCATGCATCAATGTATAATACAATACCAAATTGGCTTAGCGTGCAATTTCACCTTTCTACATCGTTTTTAGCCTAAAAATGAGCAGGACATTTATGCACATAATGTAAAATTTTACCGGCCAACGTTATACATATAAGGATATAATCGTAGTAAATCTCAATGTGTCAATACATCTGAAGAGATATCCTTAGGAAGAGCAGACTCCGTATTAAATGTTAAGGCGATGATATGTACGATAATGCAATAGTAATCATTCATGAGTCGAGCTATCTCCTTTAACACTCTTCGGCTCTTTTTGTTAGCCATTTTGTATGGCCGATGACGTCATGACTATAAATAGCGACCAGCCTGCGTACGAAATGTTATTATTGTCATGGAAATCGCTAGACAACCCAAAGATGACAAAAACTTATAAATGGGAGAAACCTCTTTAGAAACATACACAGGACATTGGGGACGGAACTTATCTTCTTATGTAAGACGAGAACGTTGAAAATCACGCCCACAAAGGTTTAACAATTAAAACACTATATCTACACTAATGTCATCCAGCTACCTGTATATTTGCATTTTTTATGAATAGGCTCATGTATCTTTATAAGCATTTGCATGGTTTTGATTCATATATCTATGGAAGTAATGCCTTTAGTCTTTTCAAAAAATTGTATGGGGTTATCGTGACTTTACAATGTTCAAATATTCTTCTTCTTCTTCTTCTTCTTCTTCTTCTTCTTCTTCTTCTTCTTCTTCTTCTTCTTCTTCTATTATTATTATTATTATTATTATTATAAGTAGTAGTAGTAGTAGTAGTAGTAGTAGTAGTAGTAGTAGTAGTAGTAGTAGTAGTAGTAGTAGTAGTAGTAGTATTATTATTATTATTATTATTATTATTATTATTATTATTATTATTATTATTATATTGTATTATATTAAATATTATACTTCTTCATAAGAACAAGCGTTAGAATTCAAAGTACATCTCACCATTTAAGCAATTGTTAATGGTGTGTATATTCAAATGAAAATAAAAACTATTCTTAAACTTTTTTTCTTTAACATTAGCAAATTGCAATACAGCTTTTATTTTCATTTGTAATGAACTCCATCTTTTCCTACATATTCCGGAAACGCAAAATATATGTGCTACAAAACCATATTAATGAATATCATTAATGAATATCATTGATATTTTGGCACAATGTGTTTCCTACTAGAAAGCGGAGGAATACGAACCAAGAAAAAAATTGTATTCTCACGGTCTTTGTTTACAAACCAAACCAGGGGAAAAGTACAAATTCCTCTGAAATTGAGGGCATGATAACGTATCAAGCATGTGTTGTTTATTATCAAGGCATATCTGGTGGGATAAGAGTGTTAGAGTGAGCTCAGCTACTGGTGACCCACATTTTAAAATTAGACCAGACTGCAAAAGTAAACATTTCAAGATAACCACAGATGATCCTCTTTGTGTTCTTTGTGGGATATTCATGTACTTGCTAGTCTGCTTGTGGTTTACACTTTTGACGTGTTAAATGGTCAAAGTCATATACCCGAACAGCTGAGTCAGAGTGGACTCAAACTCAGGTCAACAATTCAGACCTATTTACTTTCGATGGCACGAAGCAAAAAGGTGCTATCGGCCTTCTTTAATCAAATGCAGATGGCAGTTTTTTGCTTAAAAATAGACGTGAAAACAATCACAAAATACTGCAGAAACAAAGCAGCCACAAACATTTGGGTCATAATTAAAACTGTTTTACTCAAAGATGCAAGTCATATTTTTAGTAAAGATAGTCTAGACAAATAAAAACATAAGGTATTTACAAGTTAACTGCAAGTATAAAGTAATGCAATGGGTTTGTTTATTGTTACTGAAAGTGACAGTCTAGCTGGAAGTTAACATTGTATTTTTAGGTTGTTTTTTTCTTAAAACCATTTATCCGAATACGTATTTTATTTTTTCGTTTTGTCTGGATAAATCCTTTGATGGAGGTATATATTTATTTACAACAAAACAAATATTAAAATTAATTGTGATCTGGGGCCTGATATATCTAAAGATATTGGTCTCACTGAGACTGGTCATTGACTAAGTAACATCGTCAATGCCCCTCCCATAGCACCGGTTGTATTTCTTTTCTAATTTCAGACACATTATGCTATATTTACTGAACATTAAGGATCAAAAATTCAATTTCTCTCACCTCAGATATAAGTACATATTTAACCACGCTGGAAATCCTTTTTCTCCCACCTCAGATAAGTAGATCCATTAATTTAACCATGCTAGAAATTCTTATCTTGCCCACGGGCGAAGATAAAATTCCCGTATGGAACTTCTTTTAATGGTCACCACATTGTAATTACCTCCCTTGTTGAAGACTTTCGTCTGTAGCGCATCATGGAAACCTTGTCTTGTGGCAATATTTAGAACGCGAGTTAATTTTTTCTCGCTTCAAATGTCACCAGAAAACAGTTTTCACGCACCTTTCAAGAAATAATGCTTCACTCTTCTTAGAACTATTTAAAGACCGATCTGACCATTTACATACTCCGAATCACTGCGCGAATATCCATGACAACCACGAATTATTGCATATCCGTACGCAATTATTTTCACTAAGCACAAAAGAGTTCCGGCAAAAAAAATACATTTTTACTTAATTTTGTTTAACTGAGGTGGGAGAAAAAGCATCTACCATAGCCGCTCCTGTAAGAAAGGTTCATGCCGACCCTCGCGCAGGGTGTTTTGCGGAAACTCGGTAAACCTCGTTTCCGCAAAACACCCTACGCTCGGGTCGGAATGAACCTATCTTACACTCTCGGCCATGGAAGATACTTATAATCTTGCCCAAGGGCTAGGACAAAAGGTACCCGTATGTAAAAATAAATACATTTTTTTCTTCATTTTGTTTGACTAAGGTGAGAGACAAAGCATCTGCCATGGCCGCTCGTTTAGGATAGCTTCGTCTTTACCTGAGCGTAGGTTTTTGGGGTTTACCGCGTTTACGGAAAACACCCTACGCTCGGGTTGGGATAAACCTATCTTACACAAGCGGCCATAGAATATCCTTATAATCCACACTGTCAAGCTACCAAGACGTTTGTTTTCAGAACAGCACAGAAGACACGCATAACTATGTCAAAATATAACGTTTTGAAATAAACATTTCTTAATCCTAAGTTTCAAAATCAGACTTAGGAAGTATATTTGAATGAAAGTATTTAATTTGGTTAGTGCGTGCAATAGATGATTAAAAGGTGATAAAATGATAGCCACAACTAACTTCTATAGAAGGCATTATATTGTCTATCAGTATCTTCAGGTATATCACGTACTAAAAGGTATCCTCTTTAATAAAAAATCAGTGTATGTGGGAGTCTTAATCATTGAAGTACTTGGGGTTTACTAAGTTTATTAAAAAAAAATATTGTTAAGTTACCTTAAGTTAATTCATACTTTGATAAGATTTACCTTTTGCGTTTTATCTTTATTTAGGATTGTTGGGATAAGAGTGAGGTTCATGCACTTACACTGGTTTAAACCCCAAGTAAATTTACATTTTACTGACCGTTCCAAGGCGGTACCTAACAATCCTTGATACACATACCTATTTTGTAATATATAGTATGTATGCACTGTGTTGCTTGTGGAGTTTTGTGCTGTTCTTCCATGTTTCTTGTTTGTGATTTTATGGTATATGTCCTTGGCGTTTACACAGTGCCATTAAACCGGGTTTATGTTTAAACTTTTTGCTACTGAACTTGTTTCTGTAGCTTTTCGTATAGATATTAACATGTTTGTCTTGAAATACAAAATGCACAACCGTAAATTGCTTTCATAACATGGTTTATACATTGGAACAGGGGAATGCAACATGCAATGAATAAGTGTCTTAAAGAACATGGCATTTGAAGAAATATGTAAAAATACCTTTGAACCGTTTTATATAGTTATATGTACATACATGTATGTATATTCATAACGTAACATTATATAGAGACTATTCTGTAATATTTCTAGTTTATAAGTTTTAAATTAAAGAAATTGGAATCTATTGGAGTCATTGCTTTTTTGTTTGGCTTAGCATATTCTATATTCAAAACCATGAACGGTCAGAATGCAATTATGTTATAAAAAAGCTTTTTAATTATATGGTTTTGTAACTGTTCATATTGTACACTCCCCTAGCAATAATAGCTAAATGTATTTATGTCATTTTCAGACCAGAGCCTTTTTATATCCTGTTAAAACTCATTATTTCGATGAAGAATCCCTACAAGTTATATTGCTGTTTGAAAAATGTGTAATATAACAAATCATTGGCGACGGTGTTCAGTTGCCGTTTACATTCCAAGGATAAAACAGATGATAATTTCAGTTACTGTAATTCTGCAAAACGGTTTTAAACACGCAGACTCAGCATAAGATTTGAGTTCAGAAGGTACATCAAAGGCAAAAGTTAACAAACCTTAGAGATTAGACTCGGACTCAGAAAAGCATTGTTAATTAAAACAAACAAAACACACATTCTTTCCCACATTTTTCAAGATAACATATAAAATAATAGTTCAAATTGATATGCATTAATCAAAGTTTACCATCATGATTGCAAGTTTCAATACAATTAAAATTTGCATTTTTGCCTTGAATCTTGATACAATTGGTTTTCAAGCTCAGACTCAGAAAAAAAAAAATGACAAAGAACGTCTGAGCAGAACCGTTTATATTTCACTATCAAGAAAAGTTATATTACAATGAATGCTTGCTGAGTGTCTTATTGTTCCTAGACATGGACCCGGAACCTCTTGAAATGGCGTGTTTAATTCAATGTCGGAGTTTAGTCCTCCCGGCCCTTGAAATTAAAATAAATGTGTGCACAATACTGAAATTAAAAGCAGATGGTATGCGTGCACTCTAACTTATTGTTCTAAGAATATTTTGGTGACGCAGCAAATTTTAAAAAATGCACATAATAGGAGTCTATGAATCAACGTGTGAAAGACAATAGCAAATTGGCTTACTGTGCAGTTTACCTTTTTTACTTCGTTTACGCGTAGTACAGATCATATCATTTATGTATTAAACGTAAAGTTTTCCCGGCTATCGTTAAACATATAAGAATGTAACTGTAGTGTATCTCAATGTGCTAATGCATTCTAGAACATGGATCCTTAGGAAGATCAAAAAGGCACTAATTCAAAATGTGAAAACAAAAGTCTTGGTCCGATTTTAACAAGTCAACAGTGGGACATGTTCAACACTGTATGCTTCCTAGCTCTAGATTAATCGGTCATCGATTTTCAAGAGTTTGTAACATGAATTAAATAATTTCGAAAAACAGAAAATGAATAACTACCTTGTTGCTTCCAAATAAGGTTTACCACAATAAATACAATTGTTCTAATATACCAAACATAATGAACAAATGTCGAAATCAATGGTTTTTATGAATGATATCAAGTTTAATTTGAAAGAAAGGTGTAGAAAACACGGCATTTCTACCTAATGAGACGATAGAAGATCGCAGTAAATCTTTTAGCACTCTGCAATCATTTAATATTATGCGTATTCAGCTATTAAATAAACGGTTACATTTTGTTGTCAGTAGGATGTTCCTTAAATGCAATATTTTGTAAGTAGTTAAAGGTTTATCACTCAAAATTTATGTTTGTTATACATGTGTATGTACTAATTTTAAATAAAAGTATCACCTTAGGAATATCAGAATAGCACCCAAATGTGAAAAACAACCGTCTTGGTCCGACTTAAACAAGTCATAGAGAGAAGGATAAGTGCAACGCTAGCACTGTCAGAAGAATTCAATAATAACGAAGAACAGAAAACAAATAATTACCCTGTAGATTAAGTACATGGATATTCTTTACAGCCACCACACAACACTTAGCGCCAGCTGTTGTCTGGGGGCTTCGACACCTTCCACATGTTTCGGGGAATTGAAAGGGGTCATTGACCTAAAAACATCGAAACAGAAACCCGTATCAAAACGGTAATCATTGGTGCTTAGAAAGCAATTACATAACGTATTTCTGAACGATGCGTTAAATGCATGACAACTCATGTATGTATTTTGTTATGTTTAACGTCCAATGTATAAACATTAACATTAGTTTTTCAGCCAAATGGTTGTTGCATTTGTATATTGGAAAGTGTATGTACATCTGTGCATATGAGTTGAGCATGTATTTATTGCTTTGGTTTATGTTCAAACATTTAATATACGTGCATTTTCATGCATATCGTTCAGTTTTAGTTTTGTTTTAACGGCTTCGGTGGTTTGGAAGCCTGTTTCAAAAGTTCTGATTAAAGTAACAAATACATGTTTTTGTACAGTTTCAACAACATGTTTGAGCTTCTGCATGAAGCCATTGTTCCCGGATTTCTTCATGATACAGCAAATGGTCATTTGCCTGTTTATATAAATGGTGTTTCAACACACGTGTTGGTTCACTGTCTGCCATGTTGTTGTTTAATGTGATCTTGTTTTCGGAAAGGAACGAACCGACGAAACTGCCTCCGTAGGGGGTTTCGATAGTTTCTGCAATCAGTTTTGGTTTTATTAAACAAACGATAACACTGGTTTTCATTTTATTTGAAACTGTAACGACAATGACACAGTTTGTGAAACCGATATAAAACCAAAAATAGTCTATTACCATCAAAAAACGCCATTAGAGTGGATCCCTTGTTTCCCATAAATGTTGCCACAAAGGTAGTACAAGTGGGTCAACACACTACTAATTTCTAAATGTTTAAACGACCAACTGATTGCTGGAGATAAGAAACAGATGGCTACCCTGGGCCTCTTGGATGGTATTCATAAAATAATCATTAACTTAAAGTCAGTTTCCGAAAATTGTCGTAGCAAAATTAACAAGAAAACTATAAGTGTTTCATTTTTGGTATATAATTATGTATTTTGAATCAATTCAATGAAAATAAAGTATTTTACAAACAGAAGTAATTATATCATATGATAAATGAGATATTTAATTTAAGAAAATGACTTAAGTAAGTAAATTAATTAATATGTTAAATGTATACCGGCCCAGATTCTAAAAGAAGTCTAACTATGCTTAATACTGTACTCATCCCACCTTAGAAAATAATAACGGTTCTAATTTCTCCATTTCATTCATGTCATTGACTGTCCTTGAACAATCCTATAACTTGCAATCCTTGATATTAAAACGCAGAGCCTATAAACATCCGTCACTAAAGCCGCACCTGTAGTGTTAATAAATTTGCAACGTGGTATGAATTTTGATTTGATTTCATAGAAGTCAGCGTATTTTTAATGACCACATCTTTTTCTGTTAATTTATATAATTACCTTTGTAACATTCAAACCTTTCGTGTGTAAACCATATTCAACAAAATATTTGAAGTCTCCTTGATTAAAAAGTTAATTTTTTCAAGGTGCAGTCAGAAACAATTTCAAAAATAGGACTTTTTTCAGGGAAAACCATACAGCTGACGTGCATTTTCGCGATGTCGTATTATTTTTTTATCATAATCATGCTAGGGTTTTGTCATCTTGAATTTTAGTGCGATGGCGAATGTCGTTTTAATTCGCAGTAGACATTAAATTGTTCTTAGAATAATCGAGAGTGGGGGACGCTTATCATGTTACCATTCAGCATCGTCGTATACCCCCGATTCACACTACGCTATGATTCGCTGTGTACCGTGGGCAATTTGGCTAGGAAAATCTCGTAATCATGAATTATTAATCATTGGTTCTGCAATGTACCAGATGCTTAACGGTTGAAAAATATTCTGGCGTTTATCGGAGTTGAACAGGGTCCGCCTTCTCAGTACAATACTATTTGGCAGTAGTCAAGACCACCATGGAGGCTACTGACAGTGTACAATTATTGAACAATATTTGAGTGTAACATGCGAATTAATTGGATGAAGAGTTGTCTCTCCTGCCTCATGCATATTCATTAAAACGATGGTAACCAGGACAACAGCCAAGATGGCCGCCGTTTTCTTAACTCATGACTAGTCTTACAATAGTTATTATAACTATTTTACACAAACATTTACTTAAAGGGTTGATGTAAGTTATGTACATATGCTAAGCTTTCTAACACACTGACCATCAAGGTCACCAAAGGTCAAGGTCATCTCAAGGTCGAAATGTGAAAAGGTGCTAAAATATCAGCAATATCAGTTATTTACCTCAATTTTTTTTATCATTTGCAAACTAATGCGATATTGCACTAAAATGGCATATTTAAATAACATGTTATCGTTTCCCATCATAATAACCCGAAGGAGGTCCGTATAAGATATTCTGGTAAGATACACAGCAAATTACGTACCAACTCCTAATATCAACTTTTCTGAACAATTTTTAATTGTAATTGTATTCAACAAGCAATTAAATGATTTAATTTATATGTTAACATTAATTCTTTAAACTCTTATAAATTAATGATCTGTGGCCATGAATCATGTACGAAGCATTTCACTGAAAAATCAATTACTGTTAAGGTCATTTAAAGGTTATACACCACCTGTATTGGCATCAATAGTTTAGTGACAGTCAGTGGATTTGGGGGATGACTGGAAACGATAGTAAAACAAGCAATTCTTGGTCAACTTGACCGTACCTTAATATTTTCTGATCAGTTTTGTCAAGTTGTATTTTACACGCGCTTAATATAGAATGGAAATATATGAATACATGGAATAAATAATAGTTCAGCTGTTTCGAATACAACATTGTTTTCAAAAAAAATAATTTTAAGACTATCTAATCTCACAATATATATTAACTGGTTGTTTTGCCGTGTTTTCTAAGATATATGTTTATATAAATTCACATTCTAGCCAACATGTTCATATGATCTTAAAGTCGTCTGATTTTGTAAGCATGGTGGTAAATATTCTGAAAATATCAAATACAAGAGAATGATATTTTAATGCAAAGGTCAAAGTCATTAGTCTTTTAACATGTAAATATGCAAAATGTCATTCTCAAAATTCCCAATATTCAGTACCAATAATAATTGCCACAGAGTGTGCCCTCATATGCCACAGTCTGCGGTTGTTCGTCATTCCCATTTACGTTCGTGGAGAGTGCATGGTGGAGAATCCGGATTTATCGATATTACTTATTGTATGATATGAGTACTTATGTGAAAACCTAAGCTCAGTAGTCAAAGGACTATTTGATAAGCTATATTCATTCATTATTGTAAACTGGTTACGATTTTGGAAAAGTAGAGTCTGATCGAGCAAAGAGTATTATAAACTTGCGAGTTATTATGGAAAGAGTTTTCTAATGAAATACTTTTTAGCTTTAACAGCTAACTTGATAAACATCGAGTCAATTTCCAGGGCTGGGACAGCCGATATTGATTATCCCGTGGTAATTACGTAATTACAGGGTTATATACTTAAACATGTTAGATCCATGAGGGATGTCTTTTGTAAGTCAAAACTGTGATACCTTTGAGCTATATTGATATAAAGAAATCCTGTTTCCTTTTTCAGAAATGCAGAAGACAGATGATTTCGTGAAGGGCTGAGTGAGTTAGAGGCGAATCCAAGCTGTAGTAATCTTAGTTGGATGGATTATCTAAACCTGTACAGCCGCTTGCTGAACCCCTGTGACTATGTACATTGGCCAAGTCTTGCTACGTAGCATGCTCCAAACTTTAAACTTGTTGAAATTACAAATTGTTGTTTTGTCTATTAGATATCAAAATAAAAGAAGCCGGTTCAAAGAAAATAGTACAAAATCTGATGATGTACGTATGATGTGTTATGTAACTATGTCAGTAAGTAGAAAAATAAGTCTTTAAATAATTTAATGTTAACTTACAGGCATAACTAATAGTCCGGTTATACAGAGTCCTGATCCATGGTTTGAACAGCTGATATTGATAAACCACGAGTCTGATTCCATGGCTTGAACAGATGAAAATGATAAAACTCGAGTCTGATTCTATAGCTTGAACTGCTGAAATTGATACACCACGAGTCTGATCCGATGGTTTAAACAGCTGATATTGATAAATATCGAGTCCGATTCCATGGCTTGAACAGATGAAAATCTTATGCACTGTGCTGTTTGTAGAGTTGTGTGCTGTTCTATGTTTCTTGTTTGTGAATTTGTGTTCTTTGTCTTTGGCGTTTGCCCATTGCCACTAAACAGGGTTTATGTTTAAACTTTTTGCTACTGAGCATGTTTCTGTAGCTTTTTGCATATATATTGATCAGCTGATATTGATAAACCACGAGTCTGATTCCATGGCTCAAACAGCTGATTTTGATAAACCTTGAGTCATATTCCATGGGTTTGAACAGCTGGTATTGATAAACCTCGATGTTTGTGCGAAAAGTTACAGAAACAAGCTCAGCTGACTGCGATCATTTAAAAAGCATTTTCATGTGGTAGACCTTTCTGTTTTGCGTTTGTTGATGGATCGACGGACTTTCGTGGATGTGGCTTATATAATATATACGACAGAGAATATTATGTTCTCTCATTTTACCATATGTTACCACAACAGTTGAGATGAGTTGTTTTTGTTTGCTTGTTTTATTTTGCTAGCTCATGCATATTTTGACAAAGTCATAATGCTAGATATGTATTTCAATTACATTTTAAGTTTTCATAAATTAAATATTTTATGTTTCATAGAAGTACAAAATAAATCAGAAAATAAAACAGAAATACTGATACATTTATTTACAAAGAGACCTTGAATAAATGTTAATACACAGATTGACATTCAGTCAATCTAAACAAATAACACATTTATTTATATCTGCCACTTTTGATCTTTGTTTTCGACGGCAGCCGCGGTGACAATTGCTCATTCACAATAATGATAATTATTATATTATCTAAATTACAGAAGTTAATCAGCTAATTGTGCAATGCGGTTGTAATTGTGTTTGCTGAAGCAAGCATTTTATCAAAACGCCTACGTATGTGATTTTAAAAACTAACGCAAAATGAATGTTATCATTGGATTCGGATATGATATGATACATAAAACACCGATAAACTATCATGTTGTATGCACATTTCTAATCTAACTAAGTTCAAACTGTTAGATTGTCTATTCTAGATGCATGTGACGTAGGTTACATAGGAATTACAGGGTTTAAACTAAAGTGTTATGGTAGGATGCTGCACCCTGTCCTTTTTTGAAGCACATTTCTGCCATGATGGAGTACAGCATGGTTACCCTCATGTCCTCACAGAATTAAATTCTACAAAAATATTTATTTGTTTTTAAAGAAAACTCTTTATATGATTACAATCACTTTCAAAGTTGACATATTTTGCATTTGAAATATAATATTACTTCCAATTAAGCACACTTTATCTTTTCTGTGAAATGCATAATGCTCAGATTGTTCATAGCCCAATACAATGTGCCTTTTTCAATATCAGCACCCTGTACCTTTTCTGCACCAAACTGTCGTTTTTAAACCTTTGCAAAACCCTAAACCTAACAAAACAGATGATGAGATGCATCTAGATATGTTTTGTTATTTAAAGTTGAAAGTAAAAGTTAATTAATGTTAATTGCGTGTGTTATTATACCTCATAGAACAGAACAGAACAGATAATTTATTAAGATTTGTACAAAGTACATCATCTTCTTAACCATATACATATAATAATTGAACACATGGTGAGAACACAGGTAATACAATAATGAGTAAATTAGAATACAGATGTATGGACATATTCAAATTAGGTGAGGGTGAACAAAAATATAACAAAAAATGAATCATTGTTATAATTCAATATTAAGAGTTGTTCGTCTTTTACATAACGCTTCTTTGACAAATAAAGATAGTTTTATAAGTTCTTGTCTATTTGTTGAATTTAACAGTTCAATAAATTTTAGTACAGACGGACGTATATAATAATTACGTTTGATGTATTTCTTTCTAATAAGATTAAAACATGGACAAATAAAAATAAAATGGAACTCGTCTTCTATATCTCTTCTATTACAACATAAACAATATCTTTCATCACGTTGAATTCGATTACGGTTATATCTACCCGTTTGAATTCTTAAAGGGTGAACAGAAAGTCTAAGTCTACAAAAGAATAGGCGTAAGCTTTTAGGTAAAATGTCTAAATAATGTTCATAACCAAAAGTGGTTTTAAAGTCTTTATACAAAAACAAGACTGGACTATCAAGAGAGCGATACCACTCTTGCCTAAAACAATCAATTATTCTAGTTTTTAACTCACACAAAAAATACTTTTCATTTGGTACACTGGCATTATCAAATACATATCCAAAGCCAAACTCGCTCAAAAGCTTTCTAACATTTGATACCCAATTATTCTTTCCTATTACACAGTCTGATAATGCATACCTATATACAGTGCGCATTATGATATTATCACTTCTTACAACCTTAAGCCAATATTGTATAATTCTAACAAATCTATGTACATAAAGAGGATATCTGCCAAGCTCACCGTAAACACTTGCTGTACATGTATTTTTTCTAACATTTAATAGACGTTTACAAAATTTTAAATGAATTCTTTCAATTTCTTTTGACTTGGTATAACCCCATATTTCCGAAGCACAATTTAGAACAGGAGCTACAAAAGCATCAAATAGTTGACATAGAATCTTTGGTTTCAGGTCATATTCCCTACATTTACATAATAATACATTTAGTGCTTTTAAAGCTTTACCAGTTAAATGTTCTTGGTTTAAAGCATAATTACCAGTATAGTTGAAAACAGTTCCTAAGTAATTAAAATCATTCACAACTTCAATAGACTGGCCATTGTAGGTCCAATGTTCTGATGGCAATAGCCCTCCCCTTTTACGAAAAACCATAATTTTTGTTTTAAGTATATTTACAGATAAACCCCAGTTGTTACAGTATTCTAAAAGTCTATTCAAATGTTGTTGTATTTCTTCAGGTGATTTTCCTACGATAGCCATGTCATCTGCAAATAACAACAATATAAGGACAATATCATCAATTAGAAGTCCAGAATCTACATCATTCTGTAAAAATAATTCTAAGTCTTCAACAAAGAGAGAAAATAGTAAAGGGGACATAACTTCTCCTTGACGGAGGCCTACAGCATAGTCGAAGTAATCAGAATATGTAAAACATGATTTAACACAAGATTTAACTTTTTGATACATATCTCGTACTATTCTAAGTAGTTTTCCTTGAATACCGCATTTGTACAGTTTCAACCATAAAGCATTTCTATAAATAGAATCAAAACATTTCATCATATCAACATAAACAACATAAAGTCTTTTATTGTCATTCAAATATTTTTGCACTAATGACGTAAGAATAAAAATAGCATCTACAGTTGATCGCCCTTTCCGAAATCCGAACTGAGCGTCCGAAATTATGTTATGTTCATTACAAAATGTATCAATGCGTTTATTTAGTACAGTTGTAAAAAGCTTAGACAGGCAACTAACGAGTGTAATTCCCCTATAATTATTAACGTCATCTAAATTTCCCTTTTTATGCAATGGTATAATAACACCTTCCATCCACTTATCGGGAAAAAATCCTGAGTTTAAAATACCGTTAAAAATATCACATACATGCGAAGGCAAAATATTGAACGTCTCTATAAAGTATTCATTCATCAAATGTCACTCCCAGAAGATTTATAACGCTTCAATGATTTAATAGCAATATGTATTTCATTGACAGTTATAGGCTGATCTAATTCGGAAAATGAAACATCAACATTATCAAAATCATGCGTGTTGCAAAAAATTTCAGACTCTTCGTTAAAACATTCAAAGACACTACTACCTAATGCTGAAAAATATTCCCTAAATGTTTCATTTGGTATACTGTCAGCCGTTGGTTTGGATTTTGGTTTAAAATATTTCCAAAAATCTCTAGGCTTACATTTTTTAATTGTTCTATTTCTTGCATTTTTAATCTGTATGCATTATTTTTCTTTTTACTAACAATATTTTTATACACACGTTTATGTTCTACTAATAACAATCTATTTTCATGCGATTTATCGCTATTAAACAAACGTAATGACTGTAAATACACGTTATGCGCTTCAATACATTCAGCGTCAAACCAATCGTTATTTTTAATACATGTGTCCACATGGAAATATGCTTTATTATTGACATTATGACATTTTGAGAATAAAGGGTCAGCAACAGAACGTATAACATTCGTAAATTCATTAACAGCGTCATTTACAGATTGTCTAGTGTTATCAATATTATTAACAATGTTATTAAATCGTGGCAAACAGTCAATAATGCCCGTGCGAAACTTTTCTCTATAATCATTACTCCATCTATATTTCATCTCTGATCTTTCTTGATCATCATGAGTGACATAATTACATAATAGCTTAAATTGCAAGGGAGAGTGGTCACTCCATTGATTGAATGCACAAATATTGAAGTCACTAATCATTGAAAAGTTTCGCTCATGCATCAATAAATAATCTATAACGGAACATCCATTGTAGGAAAAATATGTATAATTATTTGACTGGCCTACTCTACCGTTAACAATGCGCATAGATGAGGATTTACACAAATCTAATAATTTAACACCGTGGCTATTATGTACAGTGTCTACAGAGGCCCGTACTGTCAGGTTCATAATCAGTATCGTTGAACGAAAAATTAACATCATCATGTATGATAAAATCATGTTTTTTGCCAATTCTACTGTTTAAATCGCCACATATTGCTACACAGCCTAAATTGCTATACATATATATATCATTCTCAAGCGTATCAAATAGATCAACGTTATTAAAATTATTGTATGCTGGCGATTCTTCACCCCATAAATAGACTCCACACAAATAAATATCTTCCTCAGTTTTAAAAAAAATATGGTCTAGCCTCAACCATATAATAGTATCATGATGATTTTTTACTATTTCAATTCCATCTTTCAAGTGTTCTTTATAAAACAATACGATTCCTCCACTACATCTACGTGCATTTCTATGTTGAATTTTTCGATAAAAGTTATGAGAGACAAAGCCATTTAAAGATACATTGCTAGAAGAATTGGTCCATGATTCATACAAAAAACAAATATCAGAACTAGAAATAATATTTAAAAAACCAGAAGATTGTTGTTTTTCATGGGTAAGCCGTGCACATTCCAAGAGGTAATAGAAAGTTCACCCCCGGCGTGCCCCTAGTCCCTCATCGGTCGTCCGTCCACGTAGAGGGTATCGTACACGAGCCACGCCTTCTTCCCCTTCTCCCTGAACTCCTTCATTTTCTTCCCTAGACCCCGCCGCTTATCGGTAACCTCCTTCGGGAATTGTTCAAACATGTGAAACTGCGTCCCCTTTAGGTGTTTCCATTCTCTACGTACCAGTTCACGCTCTTGGAAGAACGTGAACTTGGCCACAATGTCCCTAACTTTTCCCGCGATCGGCTGCCCCGGCGTTCTGTGAACGCGTTCAAACCGGATGGATTCCACCGCCTCTTTAGCAATCTTAAGGGCGTCCTGCAGATGTTTTCGCAGCTTCCTCTCCGTGACATCGACCGCCTCATTCCCATTGCTGTTGTCCTCTGTGATGTTAGTGAAAACCAGATTGTTTCTCATCGATTTTGACTTCATGTATGTAAGATCGTCACGTAGCTCTTCTCGCTGCTTCTCCAGTGCTGCCACCCTACTGGAGAGCAGCCCCGTCCCCATGTCCACCGACTCCACACGATCCTCCAACCTCATCACACGTTCGTCCGTTCTCTTCGCCCGATCTTCAAGTGCGACCCACACTTTCCTTAATTCTTTCTCGAAGTCCGTCACTTTCCTTTCAAGCACCTCGATAGTCCCAAGCTTCATTTCATTTCACTCAGTTTGCTATTCATAGCCTTCATGCAGTCCATGAGGTCCTTGTTTGTTGGCTGGCGACCTCCCTCCGCCATCTTGGCCGCACCGCCAACAACCTCCCCTTCCGTTTCCTCGCTCACAAATACACTACTATCCCCGTTCTTATCCGCATCACTATTTTCTGCATAAAGAACAGCGTTTGCTTGGCTTAGTATGTCACTAACAGACTGATTTAAATCCTCCGACGGGCCTCTTTGTTTACTCACTTTACTTTTGTTTACATTTTCACTGCTATTTCCACTGCTATTTCGATCTTTCCTTTTAGTACTTTTACTTTTAGTCATTATATATGTAGTCCCAAATCATATTTTACACTTAATATCCAAATTGTTTGCTTTATTAACGAGATTTTTTAATTTTATCAATATTCCCTCCACTGTGTGAAAACACGTCTACTCCCGCCTACACCATGTCGTCCTCATAGCTCGTGTGTATGTTGAATGTACCAATTAACCACTGAACTTTTGAGAGAGGAATAAAACGACCTAAGAAAATCAACAACAAAACAGTGTACGATCACTGGCACGGGGATTTTCAAACTCAATTATTTTTTTTAAATCCAAAAAGAGCATATAATTCCGATCTAAATATTATAATACCAAAAATGTGAAAAATATTGAGATATATGTTGTTGTTTTTTTCTTCAAAATATGCACTTTGTAAAATAAACAGTACAACTTGCATTTTTGAAAAAAAGTCAATATTTTTTTCAAATTTGGTTTAGTATTTATTATTAGATTTTTTTCATTTTTTTAAAAAATGATTGACTTTGAAATTGCAGTGCCAGTCTGTACGATATACTAAAAACACTAGTTTATGACTTTAGTTCGGTTACTTCTCGAATATACGGACATTTTCTTAGACATTTTATCCCAATAGTAGGGGACGCAAGACTCTAAAAATCCGGAAATAATGTCCAACAAGATATACTTTTAAAAAAACTTCTTTTTAAATTCTGTAGTTTGTTTTGAATTGCAAACAAGCTGTTTAAGTCATTATAATATTGTCTTGCAAAACATGGATATAATAAATAACCTTAAACCACCTCAGATGTTCATGATAATAATGCAAATATGCGATTTTATGTTTTATTTAACTATTGCCTTGAATAGATCCTCCCAAGGTGATGAAGAATACCTTTAACACGTTCAACATGACGCAGAAACATTAATTTTAGATGCGCCGCGACATTTGAAGGCTTTGTTAATTAACAATCAATTCTTAAACAATCTTCTAATGCACCAGCTATTATTATTATTATTATTATTTTAAAATAACTATCATTACCTTTCCAATTAAGGCAACAACAATTGTTCGATAAGAAATATATAAGATATTTGCGAAATATTCCAGTGAGTTTTCATTGAATTCTGTAATGAGGGCATCCAAACCATGACTCATTTGAGGTTAGGAGTAAATAGTATTCTTACAGTATATGTATAGCCAAAAGGTCGATTCCACCTATACTTTGAGACTAACAATTTGAATATGCAAGAAGGTAAAACTGATTTATTTCCCATGGATGTTTTAAAAACATTAACCCACACTATTAATAGACTTAAATGTTGTTATTTTTCACTATGTCGAATGCCTTTTATAAATCAAACAAGTGTAAAATTTGAAACGTTCAAAACCAGGAATAAGACAGTGGATAAAGATTTTTGGTTTGTATCTTGTTTTTATTATTCATTTTTGTATGCTTCGATTTGTTAACTAAATATATCTTTATTAGATTATATGGATAAAGACTATGTATCTGTTTTGTTCGACCTTTCGTAAAGTAATGATTAATACATCAATACAATAAGATTCACGAATACCATTAACACACCAGGCAGTATTTGGCAGATTATCGTATCTATTCAATGCGTTGTTTGAAAAAACAACATTATTTATCAACTGAATGCCGCTCGGATTTTCAAAAGCTCCATCGGTATATCAGCTTATTAAAGCTTCGTATTTGTAGCAGTAAAGAAAGCAATGTTTATAAATACACATTTTGTTCCCTTCAAATTAGTAAGTTCACTTAATAATTGCATTGTTTTTAGTATACACCAAACGTTTCACCATCACAAGCAGCTTGAACGGATACACAAGTGAGATATTGTAGAAGATTCAAGCCACAGCTTCAAGCAGCTAGAACAGAGACAGATGCGAGATATTGTAAAAGATATAAGCGGAAGCGAGATATTATATCAACTTTACGGCACAACCTCAAGCAGCTTGACCGGAAGCGAGACATTGTATAAGCGCTCCAAGCAGAAGATTTCTTCTTTGTCCTGTCTACATCATTTTCAAGAAACAAGAAACATGTAATTATTTAGTTATGTTTTGTTCTAATACATATTACATATATTCCAGTATACAATTACATATGTGAATTTGCTATTTTTATTTGTATGCATACAATAAGGTCGCATCTGCCTTTGAAATAAATGGTGTTTTATTCAAAATGGACGATACGGGAGGCTCCGTATTAGTTTACTCTTATCTATATTGTCTTAATCTTGAAACGACAACTATCACGTTCTTGACCTGTTCCCGGGGAGGAAACCAATGCGTGTGTCCAATTTGAAAGGTCAAGAGCGTGTGTCTCAAATGGAGCTTACTCGATACCTCTTGAATGATAGGCAAACTTCTACACTTCCTAACCGGAGCTTATTTCTGACCTCTTCACATAATAAAGACAATAAACGTGTTAACGGGAAGCTCTGCAGTCAAATACTGTCGAAGCCCGTTGGCTCGATATCCCTCGGACAGGCCAAAATACATCGAGCCTCGCGAATATCGAGCCAAGGAATGTTATATAGAGAAAACATAATTTGTCATTTACATCAATTTCGAGCCAACGTGTAAATCGAGCCAAGCGATATCGAGCCAACGGGTTTCGACTATATTTAACTAATGTTTTCTTCTTGTACGTGTCTTATTGAATTATCAATTAAAACGGTTTGATTAAAACAGTTCTGATCCCAATATTACGAAAATACTTAAGTCAAAACTTAATCTTAGACTCAACTTATTTTTCCACATAAAGGCATGATATTTTAAGAAATTATGTAATATTGGGGCCCGAAGTCACTTTTGAGAAAATTCGTCTGATTCTTCGTTAAAGTTTAGTAGTTTTGGGTCCCCCTTTTTATACTATAAATTAGCATAACAATTCAATTTCTTACATTGAAATGTGATACAGGAAGCATTTACCTATATGCTATTTGAAAATGTATCTTCCTTTTACTAGAACACTAGTCAATGTCCCCCTTAAATCGTCCAAGTTGACATTTTATTTCAATATAGAAGAAAAAAATAATAATAAACTCACAAAATGCACCATTTCGGACTAGAACTAGTTAAAATGTTCTGGGGGTACCCACGTGCTAACACTTCAAACCAAACCAAATAAATTTCGGTTCTGAGGGTGGAGCGCAAGTCCAAAGCTTACGTTACTAAGTTACACCCCCTCTAACGTCAAATCCTGGGTCCGTTCTGTTCTGTTTATGCTGTACCATGTGTTGTATTAACAATGTTGTTGTTTACAACTAAATAAAAAAAGAAAACAAAGTTAAGCTGTCAAAGTTACTTTGCTGACATCATTGATTATTCATAACTGTCACGTGCTTGTGCTCCGTTTACTTTCGTAGGCTTTCGGAACTGCTCGGAATGACTCCGAGTAGGCCATAGCGGATTTTTTGGTAACCACCAAAAAATAAATATGGTCTGAAAATCGTGTTAATATCAGGCCATCGGAGTGGAATCTAGAGACGAAATTTCGCACAACGCTAAAATAAGGATGCCTTTTCACGACAGTTTAGTTATTTTTGTGTTTTATAACCAAAATTCTCGCTGAACGTACAACTTTAAAAAGCTGTAATTGTCTCCCAATTGCGTTATATGCAATACACATTGTGCGCCTTGTTCTCATAGCAAAATTGGTATTACCTTCGTAATATAAGAATTATGTAAATAATGTTAAAGTGGATATAACCTGAATTTATTTTCTAAACTAACTGATGACATTTGCATAATTATGGCATGATGTAGACTATGATAAACGGACAAATGCTATGTTTACCAGTGTACGTAGATAATGGGCGCATTATAATCGATATAGAATTCAGCCAGAAAGAACTACCTTAGTCATCATGCCCTTATTTGGGTTGATATTTCTTCCCCAATCGGAGAACCTCGGCCATATTCGATCGAAAACATTCTCGGATGTACATGGACGAATTATAAGGTCAGAATACTTTGTAAGTAGTCGTCGGGTAGTAATTTCAATTTAGCAGTTAAGCCGTATGACATGTCTCCAAGGAATCTTAATTATCTATGCATTGATACACTTCACTGGGAATTAATTTGAACTTACGTAATAAAGATTAAACGTTTCAAACGCAACAATTAGTTAATACTATTGTTATTAAGTTTACGAACTATTTCTACTAATGCACCGGTATACATCTGAGATTGTTTTCGGTGGAAAAAAAGCCCAGGTGCTCCGATTGTATAAAAGTTAAGCTGTCATCAATTTTTTTAATAAAGTCACCAACAGCTGTTGTCTCCCCTTTCCCTCATATCCAATAAACATAATGCCCCTGATACTATGTATTACCTTCGTCATATTTGAGTAATGTAACTTTTGCGATCCTCCTTTCCGAAAGGAGTATAAACTAAATCTGTTTTTTTAAACTAAATGATGACATTTGCAAATATATGGCATGATGTCTCTGGGTCAGGAGACTGTGATAAGCGGGCAAACGCTATATTTATCAAGGTACGTAGGTAATCAGCGCATTACAAAAAGACATAGAGGATAATTGATTGTTTAAGTGTATGATCGAAGTATATTTCACCGTTGAGCAACAAAAAATATATTCAGCAGTGGCACAGCCACGAGTGAAGTACAGTTGAAACGTTCGCTATGTCGAACTCTATTATCTCAATGTTGCGGTTATGTCGAACTTTTTTTCGAAAGTTTTGGTCAAGGAAGACATGTTTTGTATTTCGGTTATATCAAATGTTCGTTAACTCGAATCATATCCCATCGATTTCGAAATAGCGAATTTTGACTGTATTCAGCTTTGGGGTACACGAGTTTTAAATGCAACTTATTAGAAAAAACGCTCCAAACTATAAGCGCACGTAACGTTATTTCGAAAATCGTTCATATCGTGGTCCAGTTCTATGCGCGCTCATGATTAATTTCGCTAAATGAAATTTAAAAAAAGAGTAAAAAAATGATATCAAACTGTTATTTCACTGTTTGAAACAGTAATATATAATTGATAAACTGTTATTTTACTGTTTGAAATAGTGATATATCACTGATAAATGAACTTCCATATCCATGCCTTTATTCAGAGTGATATCCCGACAAGCACGTTTATAAGATACATTGAAGAGCTTGATAAAAAAAATTATAGGCCTTAATTTTACATAGAACTTGTTGTATTGCAGCGATATTTCTTGATCTTTAATGAAGATGTTTGCATTACATCACACGATCGTCCAACAACTCGGATATTATGGCAGGATCTTAAATGGGCAAAAAACGGATGGTTTTGTACGAAACTACCCCAAAAGTCTAACATTTACCTTGATTAATCACTTTAAAATACCACAGCTACTGGGCTACCCGATTACCTTGAAACAATGCCAGTATATGGTTATACGTCTTGTACTTAAAATGAGAATGTTTTTATAAATAGCTTTAAATCACTGTACATAATTCGGGCCATCTTAGCAAAGCACTTCAACCGTATGACCGCTTTATCGAAATAATATTTCTGAATATTTATAACATCTATTTCGAAACTAAGAGCTTTTCGTTATTGTCAAACAACAAGATAAAGGGTCAGTTTAGGCACAGTTAATTTCCTTTTGCAAGTTCGACTTTAAAGGGACCAGACAGAATTGAAACATCACATTAAAATTGTTGTATACAAATGCAGTATTAGATACTACTAACGGATGTATCACATCGCTTACTGCGCTTGTATCTTCCGAATTGTTTATGTATTTCTTTTTTGATTTTTTTTTGGACAAAAAAACATGTTTTGTAATTCGGTTATATCAAATGTTCGTTATCTCCAATTATATCCAAACGATTTCGAAAAAGCGAATTTTGACTGTATTCACCTTTGGTGTACAAGAGGTTTAAATGCAATTTATGTGAAAAGAAACGCTCCAAACGGTAAGCGCACGTAACGTCATTTCGAACGTCGTTTATAGTGTTGCCAAGTCCTGTGCGCGCTGGTGATTCATTTGGTTTAATAAAATTTAACCAAAAAAAACGGTAAAAAATAATATCAAATTGTTATTTCACTGTTTGAAACAGTGATATATCATTCATAAATCTCTATAAACGACCGGAAAACATATAATAAATAAAGTTCAGCCAAAATGAACTGCCTTGTCCATGCCTTAATTTAGAGTGATATTCCCTCCCGACACGCACGTTTCTTAGATACATTGAAGAGCTTGATAAAATGAAATTGTAGGCCTTAATTTTACATAGAACATGTTGAATGGTAGCGATATCTCTTGACCTTCAATGAAGATGTTTGCATTACATCACAATATCGTCCAACAACTTAATCTTATGGCATGATCTGAAATGGGCAAAAACGGATAGTTTTGTACGAAACTACCCTAAAAGTCTAACCTTGATTAATCACTATAAAATACCACAGTTACTGGGCTATCCGATTAACTTGAAACAACGCCAGTATATGGTTATACATCTTGACTTAAAATGAGTGTTTTTATAAATAGATTTAAATCACTGTACATAATGGATCTTAGCTAAGCACTTCAAACGTATGACCGCTTTATCGAATTGATATTTCTGAATAATTATAATTTCTATTTCGAAACTAAGAGCTTAATGGTTTATTTCAAACAACAAGATAAAGGGTCAGTTTAGGGAAAGTTAATTTCCTTTTGCAAGTTCGACTCTAAAGGGACTTACGCGATAAAAACATCACATTGATATTACTGTGTACAAATGCAGTATTAAATAATACTTACTCATGTATCCCATCGCTAACGGCGCATGTATCTTTCGCAGTTTTTATGTATTTTTTGTACAATTTTGGTCAAGAAAGACATGTTTTGTAATTCGGTTATATCAAATGTTCGTTATTTTGATTTATATCGCAACGATTTGGAAACAGCGAATTTTGACTGTATACACCTGTTGTACACGGGTTTCAATGCAATTTATTCTGAAAAAAAAACGCTCCAAACGGTTAGCGCACGTAACGTCACTTCGAACGTCGTTGATATTGTGGCCCAGTTCTGTGCGCGCTGATGATTCATTTGACAAAATAAAATAAAATAAAAAAAAAACAAAAAAAACAGTAAAAATATAAATATCAAATTTTTATTTCACTGTTCCAAACAGTGATATATCACTAATAAATCTTCATAAACCATCGGAAAAACATATGATAAATAAAGTTCAGCCAAAAAGAACTGTCAAAGTCGTGCCTTTATTCAGAGACATATTCCTTCCCGACACCCATGTTTCTTAGATACATTGAAGAGCTTGATAAAATGAAATTGTAGGCCTTAATTTTACATAGAACATGTTGTATGGCAGCGATATCTCTTGACCTTCAATGAAGATGTTTGCATTACATCACACGATCGTCCAACAACTGTATCTTATGGTATGGTCTCAAATGGGCAAAAACGGATGGTTTTGTACGAAACTACCCTAAAAGTCTAACCTTGATTAATCACTATGAAATACCACAGTTAATGGGCTAACCGATTAAATTGAAACAATGCCAGTACATGGTTATACATCTTGTACTTAAAATGAGAATGTTTTTTATAAATATATTTAAATTACTGTACATAATTCGGGCCATATTATCTGAGCACTTCAAACGTATGACCGTTTTATCGAATTAATAGTTATGATTAGTAGTGATATCTATTTCGAAACTAAGATCTTTATTGATATTGTCAAACAACAAGATAAAGGGTAAGTTTAGGCACTGTTAATTTCCTTTTGCAAGGTAGACTTTAAAGGGACCAGACACACTTGAAACAACACATTGATATCGTTGTGTACAAATGCAGTATTAAATACCAGTTACTGGTGTATCACACCGCCTCCTTCGCATGTATCTTTCGCAGTTTTAATGTTCTTGTTTTTTTGTCAATTTTGGGTCTAGAAAGACATGTTATATATTTCGGTTATAGCAAATGTTCGTTATCTCGAATTATATCCTAACTATTTCAAAGTAGCGAATTATGACTGTATTTGCATTTGGTGTACAAGAGGTTTAAATGCACTTTATTAGAAAAAAAACGCTCCAAACGGTAAGCGCACGTAACGTCATTTCCAACATCGTTGATATTGTGGCCCAGCTCTGTTTACGCTGATAATTCATTTGGCTAAATTAATTTTAAAAATAAAGGGTAAAAAAATAATATCAAACTATTATATCACTGTTTGAAACAGTGATATATTACTGATAAATCTCCATAAACAACTGGAAAACATATGATAAATAAAGTTCAGCCAAAAAAGAACAGCCAAAGTCGTGCCTTTATTCAGAGTGATATTCCTTCCAGACACCCATGTTTCTTAGATACATTGAAGGGCTTGATAAAATGAAATTATATGCCTAAATTCTACATAGAACTTGTTGTATGACAGCGATATCTCTTGACCTTCAATGAAGATGTTTGCATTACATCACACGATCGTCCAACAACTTTATCTTATGGTATGGTCTCAAATGGGCAAAAACGGATGGATGGTTGTGTACGAAACTACCCTAAAAGTCTGACGTTTACCTTGATTAATCACTATAAAATACCACAGCTACTGGGCTACCCGATTAGCTTGAAACAACGCCAGTATATGGTTATACATCTGGTACTTAAAATGAGTATGTTTTTATAAATAGATTTAAATTGCTGTACATAATTCGGAACATATTAGCTAATCACTTCAAACGTATGACCGCTTTATCGAATTACTATTTCTGAATAGTTTTTTTCCTTGTTCTTTTTTTCGAAACTAAAAGCTTAATTGTCAAACATCAAGAGTCAGTTTAGAGACAGTTTACTTCATTTTGCAAGTTCGACATGAAAGGGACTAGACACATTTGCAAGATAAAAAGAAAATTGTCACATTGATATCGTTGTGTATAATGTATTGAATATTACTTACTGATTTTACACATAGCTTACGACGCATGTATCTTTCGCAGTTTTTGTGTACTTTTTCAATTCGAAATATACTGGGGTTGTCTACCATGTATATCACAGTTGATTTAAAAAGAGGTACGGTATATGTATCTGTACTAATTACGTAACTTTCACATGCTAAATCATTCGGAGCTCCTCGGCCATTTTTTTTCGAAAAACAACCTCGGATGTATTTGGACGGTTTACATACACAAAAAGTGGTACCTTTAAGTGCGCTGCAAATATATCGCGTAGTAATCTTACTTAGCAGTTAAACTTTATGACTTAACTCTTGGGAATCTTAATTATGTTTGCAATAAAACACTTCACTGGCAATCAATTTAAACTCAGATCAATAAATACAACTCTTAAACACTACAATTAATTAATAATATTAATAAAATAATTACGAACTACTTCAACTGATGTACCGGCATACATCTGAGGTTGTTTTCGATAAACATGGCCGAGGAGCTCCGAATGATGCTAAATATACCCACTTTCAATTGGAAAACCATTATGCGCTATTTTTAAATGGGTCAACTCAGCTAAGAGAGCGACAAAATATTATTTTGATAATGTTAAGTGATGTATTATCGGCCTCATACTAGCTCATTTTGTCGATTCTAGGCATGTTTTGAGGAAAAACTGCTAATGCCGACGTTCGGACAATCTGGTGTCTAGTCACTTTAAATTGCTATATATAATTTGGGCCTTCTTAGCAACGCGCTTAACGTATGATTGTAGTTTCGAATAAAATAGTTCTGAATAATTATAATTTCTATACATCCAACAGTTTTATGGTAAGGGTAAAAAAACAAGATCAGTGGTGAGTTAAGGGACAGTAAGTCTCATTTTGCAAGCTCAACTATAATTGATTTTGACACTTGCTTAATATGAACAGTCGAGGCCCGTTGGCTCAAACTCGCTTGGCTCGATTTCCTCGGAGGCTCGAACTGATAGTAAAGGATCAATTTCTTTCTACTTTTGCTTTACTTGAATTTTTCCGAGGCTAATGGAGGTATTTTTTACGTCACGTAACAGGCAATCAATTTAAACTTAGTAATAAAAAAGGGTAAAACACTACTATTATGACCGGGAAGTTAATACTATCATTTAAAATACAGCATACATCCGAGGTTGTTTCCGATTAAAAATGACCGGGAAGTTAATACTATCATTTAAAATGCAGCATACATCCGAGGTTGTTTCCGATTAAAAATGGCCGGGAAGTTCCGAATGCATAAGATGGTCCCGATTGTCGCAATATATTCCTAAAATAAATTAAAGCGAGCAGAACAATTGAGATGGAAATCATTTCTTCACTTAAGTCATATTCTCAAGTGTCACTCTTATCATATGATATAAGCGCTGCATAATTTCTGGGTTTTTTTAAGCTGCATACTCACAGATTTACCAATTTGACAACTTTTTTATTTTTTGTCTTGGAAAGAGCAAAAAAATTTTGCGTAAATATCTTCAAACCAATGATATAAGATTGCTGACAAAAAATCAGGTCGTAGATTTTCATATTTCCGTTCGAGAATTAATGTTTTACTCACGGTTTAAGAAAAATGCATAAAACATCATTTTTTGAACTTAAATACAAATATCAGCGATCTAATTTTTGCCATCAGTCTTATCTAACTGACTTCCATGGATTTTCGCAAAAAAAATTGGCTCGTTCCAAGACAAAAAATAAAAAAAAGTTGTCAAAACGTTCAATCTGTGAGAGTGCAGTTTTAAATGACTTGATTCAAAATACGTTTTTTGATGTGAAAATTTAAAACTTCTCTTAAAATATGCCTACAAAAATGTTAAAAAATTGACTTAAGTTAGTGAATGAATATAGATGTTTTATTAATACCGCACCTGAATAACTGGAAAGGAATATTTACTAGCCTAGTTTATTGCTTACAGGTGTGTATTGACTGTATAACTTTTACGAACTCGTCAGACTTCACTTTACAGCTCCAATCCGGACAAAAATTCCAATGAAATATGCAGAGAGTTTTTCTTTCCATTTATGGTTCTCAACATGACGAGCTAGTGACGAGTTCAACATATTTAGATATTTATTAATAGATCTCTGTCAGCAAGTTACAATCTATATCTATCTCCGCGTGCTATATCTGATGCACTTAGTTCCATAGGGCCATGTCGAAATAATTATCTGGTTATTGCTAAAAAAGCGTGTATTTCTACACAACCTCTGTTAATTGATCTTTATCTTATTGTCTAATTGTGATATCAGATCTCAAATCTAAGTATCCTGCTGTGCAGTTTTGGATGTTTGATTATAAAAATGGACCCTAAATGTCCCTGAGCCAATAAACGAATACACAGGAAATTGGCCCCTACTGTGACACCATTGCAATTAGCAGGAGATGCACAGCAGGGGATTATCATGCCAAATACTCCTTAAACTAGGCCTTTAAGTTTAATCATTGTTACTGTTCCTTCGGAAACATATCCAGAAATACAATAAGCATACACCAAAAATCGAATAAAAAGAACAAATGCGTTTTATGAATTGAGCGCTGTCATACTGGTTAAAACATCTAATTCATTCATTCTTAGCTTCTACTGGTCATCCAAAGGCGGTTACAGTCGAACCTCTCTTTGTCGAACTCTAGTATCTCGATGTTATAGATATGTCAAACTTTTTTTCTTCTCTCGGTTAGTTACATACGTTTTGTAATTCGGTTATATCGAATAGTCGTTTTCTCGAAGTATTTCCCGAAGTCGAAACGACTTCGACATAACGAGTTTTAATTGTATTATGAAAGTAAAGTAATGTTTGCAGTATTATGGCGTTGTGTCTCTATGTTCGACTTTGATCATTGTATCGCTAAACAGGAACTTTATTGACCTTGTCCCTGTTATTTCCGATGTTTCATAAACAAACCGTGTGAACAGAACAAATATATTGGGCTACAACTGTTTCATGTTTGTTCTTGTTATGACGGCTGTTTGTTAAGACAAGATTATTTAATTTAACGTGTGTGTCATCAGTGTGGATATATTCTGGGCCTTCGATACCATTTGATTTAACAATGTTATTCTTGAAATTTAAAGATGCACTCTTACTTCCAAATAAGATGAACCATATTTTTTATTCATTTAATGAAAAGGATGAATACACATTGAAAATAATGGTTCTTATAAAGAATACCTGAATATTTGAAATAAAGGTACAGAAAACTCGGTATTTCTTCCTTATGAGACATTTGTTCATCTCCGTAAATCCTTTAGCACTCACCAATCACTTAATAATTTTGCGTTTTCAGCTATTAAATTCACGGTTACAAAAGGAATTATCAAAATGAATATTATAATATAATTTAGTAAGTAGAGATAAAGGCAAGAGATAGAGGCAAGAGATAAAGGCACGAGATATAGGCAAGAGATACAGGCAAGAGATAGAGGCAAGAGATAAAGGCAAGAGATAAAGGCAAGAGAAAGAGGTAAGAGATAAAGGCAAGAGATAGAGGCAAGAGATAAAGGCAAGAGATAAAGGCAAGAGAAAGAGGCAAGAGATAAAGGCAAGAGATAGAGGCAAGAGATAGAGGCAAGAGATAAAGGCAAGAGATAAAGGCAAGAGATAAAGGCAAGAGAAAGAGGCAAGAGATAAAGGCAAGAAATAGAGGCAAGAGATAGAGGCAAGAGATAAAGGCAAGAGATAAAGGCAAGAGATAAAGGCAAGAGAAAGAGGCAAGAAATAAAGGCAAGAGATAGGGGCAAGAGATAAAGGCAAGAGATAAAGGCAAGAGATAGAGGCAAGAGATAGAGGCAAGAGATAAAGGCAAGAGATAAAGGCAAGAGATAAAGGCAAGAGAAAGAGGCAAGAAATAAAGGCAAGAGATAGGGGCAAGAGATAAAGGCAAGAGATAAAGGCAAGAGATAGAGGCAAGAGATAAAGGCAAGAGAAAGAGGCAAGAGATAAAGGCAAGAGATAGAGGCAAGAGATAAAGGCAAGAGATAAAGGCAAGAGATAAAGGCAAGAGAAAGAGGGAAGAAATAAAGGCAAGAGATAGGGGCAAGAGATAAAGCAAGAGATAAAGGCAAGAGATAGGGGCAAGAGATAAAGGCAAGAGATCTTCGTCTTGTAGTTTCCGGTATCACTGTTCTCCTGCCCATATTTCGTAACGGTCTTGACTAGTGCAGTACTTCGGCCCGTTTCAATAATGCATCATTCAATTGTAACCACGCCCCCGTCGGGTCCGGTCCAGCCAAGCCCGGGTAAAATCCTCGCCCTGCGGGAACGAACTACTGGTGAAATCCCAAAATGCCGCCAAATGCCTCTAGGTAAGGCCTATTCACCGATATATATGGCGCGAAGGCAAAACCACCGCATTCACCCGCCACTTCGGGCCGTCTGGAAGGTAAAAACACCGCCCATTTCCCGGCCATCCTCGGTATACCCCCGGACCTGGTGGGGGGGCGTGGTTACAATTGAATGGTGCCTTATATACCATAGTTGTACATTTGACGCGGCTTAAGAGTGCTCTGGTTCAAACGTACACTTTATTGAAGAATCTGTTATAATGCCCTTACGATATTTTTTATTGAAACGCAGTTTACGCCAAAAACTGAGTTACGCTTAAAAAGTACGCTCTTCAGCCCAACAATTTCCATTGAAACGGGACCCTGTTGTAATTGTTTTCAATGTCGTTTTTTAATATCTATGACACAGTATCAATATTCTTAGTGAAAATGATCAGCAAAAACCTATTTTCACTATTAAACAACAATGGGGCAATTGATGAAAACTTTGTTAAAGATAACAACAGGATTAACGAGATCTTCGTGAAGTTTTAAACGTGAAATGGTTGATAACATGTTTATCTATTTAAATAAAATACCTAAATTTGAAACCGTTGTCTCAAATCTTGTGAGAAATACTGCGTAATATGTGTCTATTAAACTACAAAAGCAGTACAAAATTGAAAGTTAACAACGATTTTTAACAAGGTTGTTAACTGGAAAAAAGTTCTGACCAATAGCCAAAGGGATCCTAATTCTGATCTCAAAAATAACCCTAAATCTTAACAGCACTGAGTCTTTAAAAACCCGTAGATTCCTAGCATGCAGTGTGGGGTGATATTCAATATGCATCTTAAACATATGGTCATGCATCAGTGACTTCATTCACCGTATAGGTAGGTTATGTATGCCATACAATCCGATTGGCTACAACAGTCTATGCAATCCGATTAGCTACACCAGTCTAATATGCAATCAATGCCGAATACAACCCCGAGCTTCCTAAGGATTTTTCTTCTGTATAAACTTGGATAAAAAGTATGCTACATTAGATCGATCCGAACGCCTCATACAATTCAGATATTTTTTTTATTATCAAGTTAATTATTATCTGGATTTTATTTAAATTTATTCTTGTTTTATCTCTTTTTCCAGTGTTCGTTTATCGACGAATGTGTGGAAATGAGTAATGTCGGGCGTCCAAAAGACGGATAAAGTCCAATGACAGCAATGAACTGAAAAAAATCTTGAATTGTAACCACTACTACCACCACCATCATCAACAACAACAACAACTATTACCTTTATTGGATATGCCGGCGATTTTAATAACACAACAACCAAGAAAATAGTGTCAGATTACATTATGAGGGATCCAAATATTAGTTCTGGCTACTGGATGTTAATTCAATATATATGTATTAGCACAAGTATGGTCTGTCTAACACACTAAGGAGAGTTATAAATGGTAGAATAAATGAATAATTGAACTTAAATTAAATATCGAGGACAGCGGTATATAATATACTCACCAATTACAATTTAACGTTAGTAAAAAAATATATATTTGGCTTTAAGATGTTTTAAAATCAAAATTGTTTTTCAGTTTTCAATGAAATAGATACATTAAAACAATGAATATGGAATAAGAATAAGGAATAATAGATGACTGTTTTCTAAGTCAATAACTGGGAGAATATGAGACGGGATTCGCTACACAGAGTCAGATAAAAACATGTCATGCATATGTCTCTGTTTTCCCCTTTGCATGAAGAGTGGGAACTTATACCACAAGACATCCTGTAGTCCCAGTAGTATAACTATGCTTTTAGCTAGGTTTTTAAAAAGACACGGTGCTTAGTGCGGAAAGGGTACGTTATTTCATGCGAAGAGCAGTGTGATAAACTTAAATAAACGGAATTGGACATTTTTAATTTGACAAAAAAATGCTATGAATTGTGTTAAATTGAAGAATATCACGTTTCAATTGCCACAATTTAGTACAAGGCTTTATTAAAAAGAATTCCAACTTTAGTGGGTATAAAAAGGTCATCCTGATGCTACTCATCCAATACACATTCCCTGCCTCATATTTTGCGTTGACTATGTATCAGCCAATAAGGTTGTATTCTAAGTCAGTTAGATGACCTGAATTAAAATCTTAATGATTAAGAATGTCTCGTTCGCTGCGCCCACTCTTAAAGCTGCACTCTCACATATTTACCGTAAAAATATTTTAATTCATGTCATCTAACTATTACATAAAATCCCAGTAGTAAACAAGACCTCATTTAGATTCACTGATCTGACTGCCTACAATAATCTAAGATCCAATTAAGAATGATATTGAATACCATCCCCGTGATTCTGAGCGATCATTTTTCCGTATTTGGATAAAAAAGTCTTCTTAATTTGAGCCTTCCGAAATCCTCATGAAAATCATGCGTGTTTATTATCACGTGTAGCATTATCTCTTTCATTTGAACGATCCCTTTTTCAGAGATTTATTTTTTAATGAATGTGGGGGGGGGGGATTATTGATGTTGAGCGTGGAAAAAGACAAATGCCAACCCATTATATTGTTTTGTTATTTCATATTAGTTCGGTTTTAAAGACAGAACAGAACAGAACAGTTTATTTGGATTTTAACATACAGTTCATCATCCATCAACATGATCATACATATAATGCACCAGTCAATTGTAACCACGCCCCCCCCCCAGGTCCGTGGAAAATCGGGGAGTTTGACTTCCGGTCCAGCCAAGCCCGGGTAATATCTCCGCCCTGCGGGGACGAACTGATGGTATACTTCTCGCCAAATGCCCCCGCACCGCAGGGGTCCTAGGTAAGGCCCATTCCCGCTATATTTGGCGCAAAGGCAAGACCACCGCATTCACACGGCACTGCGGGGCCACCGGGAAGGTAAAAACACGGCCAATGTCCCCGGCTATCCCCGGTTTACCCCCAGACCTGGGTGTGGCCGTGGTTACAATTGACTGGTGCATAAACAATAGGCAATGCTGTTGAAACAAGTAAAGCAATCCCTTTCGAGAGAAAAGTTTTCGCAGTGAATACCGATCCCGCTACTCAGGGGGCCGTTTCAAAAGGGTTTTAGCGGAAACTTCAATTATCTTAAATTTGTGCAAACGTCACAAATGGCAATCCATCAAACAATTTAGTTGTTCATCTACAGTTTTCATTTTGAATACTGGCTTCCGTTCAATTCACTCAAAATTAATATGAAGCAAAATTAGGAAACTATTACAATAAGATAAATTCAATTTACGAGTAAAATCGACTAAGATTGTTTTTGAAATGGCCCCCGGAAGCCGTGATAAAGTTACATGCTGTTAAATCGTCCGTATACAGTGTGTGTATACCACGTGATAAATTACGTCATATATGCTTCGTCGGAAGGCAAGAATTTGCTTAAAATGAAGACTTAAATCAACATAACTTTTCATTTACAAAACCATTTTAAATGAAACAAAATAATGGAAGTCTATACCGCTTAAAGAGCCCCGCATTTGTTTTATATCCAAAATTTTATGAGGTCATTAGTTTCCTCAAACACTTCGACAAACATGTTTCCAAAATAATGTTTTGACAGTGCCCTGTCAGACGGCCATATTGTGAAGGTTTGTCGAAGTGTTTTAAGAAACTAAACTCGCAATCAAATTCTGGTAAAAGACCGAAGGAGGGCTCCGAAAGCGGCGTAGACTGCGCTATATTTCATTTAAAATGGTGAAGAAATAGTGAAGTTATCTTTGTTTTAAATATTTTATCAAATCAAAATATTGCCTTCCGACGTAGCATGGATGGCGCAATGTATCACGTGGTATACACACACACTGGTATACTACACTTGGAAGAAAAGCGGACACCTGTACCACCAGACAACGTTTGCCTCGGTCGATATTTTCACTGACTGTTTGGTCCAATAAACTTAAAGGTACTCGCTCATGTTTTTTGGATGAAAACTTAATTTTCCTGATAATGCACCTGAAAACACTTATGTTATAAGTATCGTACTCTTTGATACCGAAATTAAGTATAAAAAGTATTTTGGTTTTAGTGGGGACCGTATCAAACCGGTAAAGTCAAGAAAAAAAAAAGAAAACCGACGCCTTCGTCATTAACTCACCAGGCACCAATATCACGAAAATACTTCAGTCAAATCTCATTCTCAATCTCAACTCATTTTCCCACATCACAGTATGACATTATTAAACATTACTAATGTTTTACTATTTTTAATAGAAAATTCTTTCATGCATTATGTTGATTAATATTATTGTTCAATATTCTAAAAACAATATTTCTACAGCACAAAATGTACCTGAGTAAAACTAAAAAATGATAAATTGGACTCAAGTACAATTTTTGCTCTCATTTTTTTTTCCTATAAAATATTGACCATTTTTTTAATCAACATAATGAATGAGAGAATAAGATTTAAAAAACGGGTAAAACATTTACAATTTTGAATCATATGATGCTGTAATTCGATAAAAAGAGTTGAGACTGATATTGAGATTTGACTCGAGTATTTTCGTGATATTGGGGCCAGGACTTACACAGTTGTGGTGGATATTTTGACATTTTAACAATACATTGATAAAATCACGTGATAATATCAATCAACCAATCACGCAGCTATAAAGTCGTAATTAATCGATAATAAGCGTTGTTAACGCTCATGAAATTGTGGTTTTCAAGAACGATATTTGAGCAAATATCAACATTTGCTGAGGCGTTCCAGACTTTGATATCTTAGTTTAACACTGATTTGAGTGAGAAAAAAACATGCATTAGTGAAAATCCTACTAGGCGTTTATGTGGTAAATGAGTTGAGATTGATATTGAGATTTGACTTGAGTGATTTCGTCATATTGGGGAATTGTTAACGACGTGCTAACACGTTGGCTAAGAATCGGACGTGAAACATAACGCCTTATTATACTAGCCTACCGAAAACACGTCCTATATAACGTGCCAGAAGTTTACAGATTTTGTTGCCATATTTGTCTTTTTATATGTAATAAATGTCAGTGCATCATACTGGTGTTTCTAGTTATTTATTTATGCGATCAGAAAAACCCATATATGACTCGGTTACACTTGGGGAGACAAATATACCTCTGTAAATAAACCATTCTGGTACGGTTAGGTAAATGTAATTAAGAAGCCGTTATGGTGGTTCGAACATCGTAAACAATATATTGCTGCTCAAACACAGATACAGTCAAAACTCGCTATGTCTAACTCTGTTACCTCGATGTTCCGGTTATTTTTCTTAGAGCATAGAAACATATCAAACTATAAAATATTTTAATTTTTGAACGAAATTATGAAAGGCTGCGATCTGATCTTTTGTCAGCTGTTTTATATCACTAGTTCCCACACATTCATCCAAACAAATGGTTCATTCCAAGACAAAAACGAAAAAAAAATCAAAAAGTAAAGTCGGTCAATCGTTATGAGTGCGGCTTTAAAAGCACTTTTTTATTTTTCTTCAGAAATCTTTTTCATGTCACGTGATCAACTATGTGAATTGAATGCATTTTGTAACGTAACTTAATCAAGATGTTTGAACCTCACAAATGGTTCGTTCCAAGGCGAAAACAATCAATAGTGAAATCGGTCTGAGTGAGTGCAGTTTTAAAAGCACTTATTTATTTATTTTTAGAAATGTGTTTCATGTCACGTGATCAATTATGTAAATTGAATGCATTATGTAACAAGAAACATGTACATGTTTACGTTACTTAATAAAGATGTTTGAACCTCTAAAATCTTGTTTTAAGAATAAAGATATAACAGCTAATGGAAAATAATTAAGAACTTGTTTGAAGTTTCAAGTTTTATTGGCAATATCGGTAATTCATAAGCCTTTGGCCATGTACAAAATTAACCATATATAATAAGATGTACACAAATGTTTAAGGAAAACAAAAACCAAATTCTTTTGAAAAGGACAAAATATACAAAACAAAACATTATGTTTACCATTTCATATAAGACTACGATGTAACTGTATAAATGCTGACAACACCGTCTTTACATAGCATTGTAAATCTATTTAGCCACAAAACTTGTCTTATCATTATTATTATTATTATTATTATTATTATTATTACTATTATTATTATTATTATCATTATTATTATTATTATTGTTACTACTACTACTACTACTACTACTACTACTACTACTACTACTACTACTACTACTACTACTACTACTACTACTACTACTACTACTACTACTACTACTACTACTGCTGCTGCTGCTACTGCTACTGCTACTGCTACTGCTACTACTACTACTACTACTTATACCACCACCACCACCAACAACAACACCACGACCACATCTACTACTACTACAACTACAACTACTGCTACTGCTACTGCTACTACTACTGCTTCTGCTTCTGCTGCAGCTGCAGCTGCTGCTGCTGCTGCTGCTGCTGCTGCTACTACTACTACTACTACTACTACTACTACTACTAATAATAATAAAAATAATAATAATAATAATAATAATAATAATACAACTAATACTACTACTGCTGCTACTACTACTGCTGCTGCTGCTGCAGCTGCTGCTGCTACTACTACTACTACTACTACTACTACTACTACTACTACTACTACTACTACTACTACTACTAAAAATAATAATAATAATAATAATAATAATACAACTACTACTACTACTACTACTACTACTACTACTACTACTACTACTACTACTACTACTACTACTACTACTACTAAAAATAATAAAAATAATAATAATAATAATAATAATAATACAACTAATACTACTACTGCTGCTACTACTACTACTACTGCTGCTGCAGCTGCTGCTGCTGCTACTACTACTACTACTACTACTACTACTACTACTACTACTACTAAAAATAATAAAAATAATAATAATAATAATAATAATAATACAACTAATACTACTACTGCTGCTACTACTACTACTACTGCTGCTGCAGCTGCTGCTGCTGCTACTACTACTACTACTACTACTACTAATAATAATAATAATAATAATAATACAACTAATACTACTACTGCTGCTACTACTACTACTGCTGCTGCAGCTGCTGCTGCTGCTACTACTACTACTACTACTTCCACTATTTTTACTACCACTATTTTTACTACCACTACTACTACTATTATTATTTTTTATGACAATATAAACATAAATGTAATCAAAATTTACCATGATCTGAAAATATGGTATTGCAGACGTACATCAGAGCAAGTTGGACAACATGTACTATATGACCAAGCTTGACCCTGTTTCGTAATGTCATAATTGACCATTGACTCAAGGGCGAACTTGTTCATCCCGCCTTAAATAACGCTTGTCGATTATTTTGAACAAGGAAGAAGTAAATGCTTTCAAGTGTCTAAGTCATCCATTAGCATTCACTTGCATTATCAATTATTGTTTCTCTTTTTTCAGTAATTTGTCATCTATTTTCAGCTCAGGAAGAGCTGAGGGGAGGAAAGATTGGTTGAAAAAAATGTTTTTAGTTATAATGATTTTGCGATAACTTTGTGGTTGTTACTATTTAGTTATATACTTCGTCATTACATTTTTAATGAGTTATAGTGTTCTGCATTTCTTTGCATTTTCTTTTCTGAGTTACAAAGAGTTCGCAATTACTTTTAAGTTACTATTTTGTTTTACTTGCAAAAAGTTTGCCATCACCTGATTGTTCTTTTTGGAGTTATAGAGTTCGCCAACACTTTTATTTGTTCTTTTTGAGTTGTAAAGAGTTCGCCATTGCTTTGAAGTTGTTGTTTTTTAGGTGTAAATAGTTTGCAATTTCTTTATGCCTGTTTTTTTAGTAAAGAAGTTCATCATTGCTTTGTAGTCGTTCTTATCTGTGTTAAAGAGTTCGTCATTCATGTGTAGTTGTTGTTTTTTAGTTGCAAAGCGTTCGCCATCACTTTGATGTTCATTCTTGAGTTAAAGAGTAGCCATTACTTTGTAGATGTTCTTTCTTGAGTTATAGAGTCGCCATTACTTTGTAGATGTTCATTCTTGAGTTAAAGAGTAGCCATTACTTTGTAGATGTTCTTTCTTGAGTTAAAGAGTAGCCATTACTTTGTAGATGTTCATTCTTGAGTTATAGAGTTCGCCATTACTTTGTAGATGTTCATTCTTGAGTTAAAGAGTAGCCATTACTTTGTAGATGTTCTTTCTTGAGTTATAGAGTTCGCCATTACTTTGTAGATGTTCTTTCTTGTGTTAAAGAGTAGCCATTACTTTGTAGATGTTCATTCTAGAGTTAAAGAGTAGCCCATTACTTTGTAAATGTTCTTTCTTGAGTTAAAGAGTAGCCATTACTTTGTAGATGTTCATTCTAGAGTTAGAGAGTCGCCATTACTTTGTAGATGTTCATTCTTGAGTTATAATGTCGCCATGCCATTACTTTGTAGTTGTTCTTTCTTGAGTTATAGAGTTGCCATTACTTTGTAGATGTTCATTCTTGAGTTAAAGAGTAGCCATTACTTTGTAGATGTTCATTCTTGAGTTAAAGAGTTGTCATTACTTTATAGATGTTCATTCTTGAGTTATAGAGTCGCTATTACTTTGTACATGTTCATTCTAGAGTTAAAGAGTAGCCATTACTTTGTAGATGTTCATTCTTGAGTTATAGAGTCGCCATTACTTTATAAATGTTCATTCTTGAGTTAAAGAGTAGCCATTACTTTATAGATGTTCTTTCTTAAATCATAGAGTCGCCATTACTTTATAGTTTTTCTTTCTTGGATTAAAGAGTTGCTATCATTTTATAGATGTTTATTCTTGAGACATAGAGTCGCCATCACTTTGTAGATGTTTTTTCTTGAGTTATAGAGTTGTCATTACTTTATAGATGTTCATTCTTGAGTTATAGAGTCGCTAATACTTTGTAGATGTTCATTCTAGAGTTAAAGAGTAGCCAATACTTTGTAGATGTTCATTCTTGAGTTATAGAGTCGCCATTGCTTTGAAGTTGTTGTTTTTTAGGTGTAAATAGTTTGCAATTTCTTTATGCCTGTTTTTTTAGTAAAGAAGTTCATCATTGCTTTGTAGTCGTTCTTATCTGTGTTAAAGAGTTCGTCATTCATGTGTAGTTGCTGTTTTTTAGTTGCAAAGCGTTCGCCATCACTTTGATGTTCATTCTTGAGTTAAAGAGTAGCCATTACTTTGTAGATGTTCTTTCTTGAGTTATAGAGTCGCCATTACTTTGTAGATGTTCATTCTTGAGTTAAAGAGTAGCCATTACTTTGTAGATGTTCTTTCTTGAGTTAAAGAGTAGCCATTACTTTGTAGATGTTCATTCTTGAGTTATAGAGTTCGCCATTACTTTGTAGATGTTCATTCTTGAGTTAAAGAGTAGCCATTACTTTGTAGATGTTCTTTCTTGAGTTATAGAGTTCGCCATTACTTTGTAGATGTTCATTCTAGAGTTAAATAGTAGCCATTATTTTGTAGATGTTCATTCTTGAGTTATAGAGTCGCCATTACTTTATAAATGTTCATTCTTGAGTTAAAGAGTAGCCATTACTTTATAGATGTTCTTTCTTAAATTATAGAGTCGCCATTATTTTATAGTTTTTCTTTCTTGGGTTAAAGAGTTGCTATCATTTTATAGATGTTTATTCTTGAGATATAGAGTCGCCATCACTTTGTAGATGTTTTTTCTTGAGTTATAGAGTTGTCATTACTTTATAGATGTTCATTCTTGAGTTTTAGAGTCGCTATTACTTTGTAGATGTTCATTCTAGAGTTAAAGAGTAGCCATTACTTTGTAGATGTTCATTCTTGAGTTATAAGGTCGTCATTACTTTATAAATGTTCATTCTTGAGTTAAAGAATAGCCATTACTTTATAGATGTTCTTTCTTAAATTATAGAGTCGCCATTACTTCATAGATTTTCTTTCTTGGGTTAAAGAGTTGTTATCACTTTATAGATGTTTATTCTTGAGATATAGAGTCGCCATCACTTTGTAGATGTTTTTTCTTGAGTTATAGAGTTGCCATTACTTTGTAGATGTTCATTCTTGAGTTATAGAGTCGCCATTACTTTGTAAATGTTCTTTTTTTAGTTATAGAGTTGCTATCACTTTGTAGATGTTCATTCTTGAGTTATAGAGTTGCCATTACTTTGTAGATGTTCATTCTTGAGTTTTAGAGTCGCCATCACTTTGTAGATGTTCATTCTTGAGTTATAGAGTTGCCATCACTTTGTAGATGTTCATTCTTGAGTTATAGAGTTGCCATTACTTTGTAGATGTTCATTTTTGAGTTAAAGCGTAGCCATTACTTTTTTAGATGTTCATTCTTGAGTTATTGAGTCGCCATTACTTTATAGATGTTTTTTTCTGCAGTTATAGAGTTCGCCATTACTTTTTAGATGTTCATTCTTGAGTTATAGAGTTCGCCATTACTTTGTAGATGTTATTTCTTGAGTTATAGAGTTGCCATTATTTTGTAGATGTTCTTCCTTGAGTTATAGATTCGCCATTACTTTTTAGATGTTCAGTAATGAGTTATCTAGTCGCCATTACTTCATGTTCAAGTTCATGTTCAAAGTTTATTGGCAAAAGACGCTTTAAAATGCCTATGGCCATTACAAAGTCATGGCGACATATTTAACTGAGGAAAGGAAGAAACATGATCGGGGGTAAACGGGGGCCGACAAGGCTCTGTGTAGATGTTCATTCTTGAGTTATAGGGTCGCCATTACTTCGTAGATGTTCATTCTTGAGCTTAAGGGTCGCCATTACTTTGTAGATTTCATTCTTGGGTTAAAGAGTTCGCCATTACTTTGTAGATGTTCTTTCTTGGGTTAAAGAGTTCGCCATTACTTTGTAGATGTTCTTTCTTGGGTTAAAGAGTTCGCCATTACTTTGTAGATGTTCATTCTTGAGTTATAGAGTCGCCATTACTTCATGTTCAAGTTCATGTTCAATGTTTATTGGCAAAAGACGCTTTTAAATGTCTATGGCCATTACAAAGTCATGGCGAGATACTTAACCGAGGAAAAGAAGAAACATGATTAGGGTAAAAGGGGGCCTACAAGGCTCTGTGCCCGTCAACTAATGGCTCGTAAGCAAGGAATCATCCCCAATGCAGACTCATATGATAACAATTGCCGCAATGAAATCATGGCAAATAAAAGCAGGGATAATGTATCTAAAAGTAAATAATACTAAAGAAAAACACCAAAGAAGCTTATATGCAGTATTAAAGCAAAATTAGGTCGGTGTAGCTATGGCTGTATTTTAAACTTTGATTTCAGGATTGGATGTTAAAGGTACGTATCATGGGAATATGACTCCGACCCGATACCCATCGCCGGATAGCCCTGATACACTACTAGGCTATGGCTAGGCAAATCTCGTATTCATGAAAAATTATTGAGGCAGTTTAATTGGTTCCGCAAAGTACCAAATGCTTTCCCGTAGAAATATATTCTTGCGAAAGTCGGGAATGAACCTGGGATATTTCGGGTCTGCCTTTCAGGACACATTTTTGCCAACAGTCAATGCCACAAGGCCATGGAACTTACGACAAATTTAATCTAATTGAAGAATATTTAATTGTTACATGCAAAATCATTGGAAGAAAAGTGGTCCCCTCCTGCCTCATGCAGATTCATCAAAACGAGATTTTGGCAATCAACTGTCCCACGGTATATTTGAGGTATAACGAAACCAAGTACCATGGCTGTCGATGATGCCCAATACCACATTTTATATTTATTTTCGTGTTTAGAGACATATTTAACCAAACTTGATTCGATCTCTCGAGAGACATTTATGGAAACGTTTTTCTCAGCATTGTCAATTTTAATCACTTTCAGCACGACTTTATTCAGAACTTTTAACGGTAAAAGTGTCAAAAGGACGCAAAGTGCACCACTGTTCCGCTAGCGGCATTGAATAAACTGCTACTTGTAAAAGATGATTTTCATTATGCATGTTTTGGGACAGTGCATCTGATAAATATGTCATTTACATGTAGTTAAATGATTTGCCCCTGTTTTTGTTTCTTGTATTTTGAAGAAGCACTGCTGGGAAAGATGTTATTTGTTAAAATATGTAGTACGCCATTTTTTGATTTTGCAGCATTTATTTAGAACAGTGCATTTGACTTAGAGATTGTATGGTCATGAGAGCACTGTTGTTTTCTAATTTTTGACTAATATAATATTAATTGACGTGTTGTTTGCCGTTCTTTTTATTAATGCCTAAGATGCAATTAATTATGGTGACGATGAAGACACTGTTGTTTACCGATCTTCCTGTTGTTGACTAATACGTTATTAATTTTGGTTACGATTATGACACTGTTGTTTACCGATCTTCTTGTTGTTGACTAATACGTTATTAATTTTGGTTACGATTATGACACTGTTGTTTACCGATCTTCCTGTTGTTGACTAATACGTTATTAATTATGATGACGATGAAGACACTGTTGTTTACCGATCTTCCTGTTGTTGACTAATACGTTATTAATTTTGGTTACGATTATGACACTGTTGTTTACCGATCTTCCTGTTGTTGACTAATACGTTATTAATTTTGGTTACGATTATGACACTGTTGTTTACCGATCTTCTTGTTGTTGACTAATCCGTTATTAATTTTGGTTACGATTATGACACTGTTGTTTACCGATCTTTTTGTTGTTGACTAAGATGTTATCAATTATGGTTACGATGAAGACACTGTTCTTTGTCGATCTTCTTGTTATTTACTAAGATGTTATAAACTTAGGTGACGATGACGACACTGCTGTTTATCATTCTTCTTCGAATTGTATGATATAGAAAATATGTTGACCCTTTTTCTTGTTATTACCACTTCTGTAAGTTGAACACAGTTATTAAAATGTTTCACTGAACTGCATGTTTTTCACAATACTTATTATTAACAGGTAATCAGGATAATATGTTAGAGGGGTCACCCGTAACTTGGGGTATTTCCCCAAGAAAATTGTAACAATTTCTATTAAAAAATGTTACGACGTCCAAAATGACGTTACGTGCATATAATTTTGGTGCCAACTCGGTGAAATATACTACGATCATACACTTAAACAATTATCCTCCATATCTTTTGTAATGCGCTCATTACCTGGGAACCCTGATAAATATAGCGTGTGCCCGCTTATCACAGTCTCCTGACCCATAGACATCATGCCATATATTTGCAAATGTCATCAGTTATTTTAGAAACCTAGTTTCCCTCATTATCGGGAATAAACGCTGGCACCAGATTTCAAACTCAATCTTTTTTCTTTTCTTTTTAAAAACAGGAAAATCTTATACATGTTGTAGTTCCAATTAAAAAAATATTAAAGGAAAAATGTGAAAAAAAAATATTGAAAATATTTTTTTTAAACTATGCATTTTTTACTGTATTATACATTGTACATTTTAAACAACATTAGTATAGATACATCACACGCTTCATCATATACAACACAGGGGTGGATCCAGCATTTGGCGTTAGAGGGGGCGTAACTTAGGGGCGTAAGCTTTTGACATGCGCCCCTCCCTCAGAACCGAAATTTATTTCGTTTAAAGTGTTGGCACGGGGGTCAGGGGCTATTCCCCGAGATCTTTTCAACAATTTTAAGTCCGATACTGTGCATTTTGGCGTATTTTATTACAATGTTTCTCCTATATTGAAATAGAAAGTAAACTTGGACGATTTTAGAGGGGGGAGGGGCGACCCCCTTACCCCACTTGATCCGCTAGTGACTCATATTCATATTGAAATACAGGTGTTATTTACTTTTCAAATTACTTTCGAGTGTCCTCAATTTGAGGGTGTAAAGATAAACTATCTTTTAATTGGTACTGTGGTTAGATATGTCAATTTTCAATTTATCATCTAATGAATTACTGCGATATATTATTCAACTATTAAATAGGTCGCATATTTTTTCACACACAATGACCACTAGCGGCTTAAGAGGTGTGTGTGGGGGGGGGGGGGCGAACCCGGCGCGCGTCCCCTCAGAAACATCCAAGTTGACATCTTATTTCAATATGGGAAAAAAAAGTAATATAATACGCTAAAAATGCACCATTTGTTAAAAATTTCTTGAGGGAGTAAACTCAATTCCCCTTGCAATTGGATTTTGTCATATACTTTCGGTTCTGAAATAGGGTCGCATGCCAAAAGGCTGCGCCCCTTAGGTACGCCCCCTCTAACGTCAATTGCTGGACCAGCCCCTTACGACTGCGATTTAAAATAGACAAAAACAGTCAGAAAAACAGGTTGGAACTGTCATATTAGTATTGTAAACATTGTTTTAGGTTGTATTCTGGGCCGGATGCCTTTATTCAAACAATAAAATGGACTTTCATTGAATTGAGCGGAGTATTATGTGGCTAGATGGTAATTGTTATTTGAGCTTCTTCCTGGAGTTGTGTCTTTCATTTTGAACTCTATCTGACTCAGAGGATCAAGGACGCACACTATAGGTTGAAAAACATCTCCTTCGTGCATTATCATGTTAACTCAGTTGACTTTACTGATAAGAAAGCATATGATTTAGGTACCGTTTTTTTAAACTAATAGCTACGTGGCCATATACTTCCCAGCTCAAAAAAGGCCAAAAATATTGCTATTTTAAGCACTAGTCAATTGTAACCACGGTCCCCAGGTCCGGGGGTAAACCGGGGATAACGGGGAAAATGGGCCGTGTTTTTACCTTTCAGGTGGCACTGCAGTGCCGGGTAAATGGGGCAGTTTTGTCTTGGCGCCAAAATTAGCATGGAATTGTCCTTACCTAGGGTCCCTGGGGTGCGGGGACATTTGGCGGGGATTTTACCAGCAGTTCGTCCCGCAGGGCGGGGATTTTAGCCGGGTTTGGCTGGACCGGAAGTCAAAGTCCCCGCAATTCCCCGGACCGGCGGGGGGATGGGGTAACAATTGACCGGTGCATTATCTGTTCACAAATAGTATGAGTATTTTTAGTTTTTATCACAAAAATCAAATGAGTCAAATACATTAATGCATTCAAAGTGAAATAATGTGTTTGCATCTACCTATAAACTGCCCCTTAAAGCTGCTCTCTCACAGACTGACCGTTTTTACAACTATATTTTTTGGATTAGAATGTGCAGAATTTTGCGTCAATGTCTGGTTACCACTGCTACAAGACTGCTGATAAAAAAGCAGATCGCAGATTTTCATATTTACGCTCGAAATTGATGTATTATTGCTAAAAGCGTTACTAACGCTTTGAGAAAACTGAAATTTTCTGCAGTCTCTGAGATCTGTTGTATTTTGAGTTATCTTATATGACTGATTTGAAGACATCGATGCCAAAATCAGCTGATTCTGAGACAAAAAATAAAACAAAAGTCAACACTGTCGATCTGTGAGAGTGCAACTGTAAGTGATGGTTGGGTTACCTTAATGCACCAGTCAATTGTAACCACGCCCCCCCCCCCCCCAGTCCGGGGGTATACCGGGGATAGCCGGGGAAATGGCCCGGTTTTTATCTGCCAGTTGGCCTTTTTTATTATGACAGCAAAGAATTTATATTGAACAATGTTTCGTGTTTCATAGTTTCATACTTGCAATCTCTTAAAGCTGCATTCTCACAGATTAACTGTTTTGACAACTTTTTTAAAACTTTTTGTCTTGGAATGAGCCGATTTTTGGCGTAAATGTCTGAAAACCAGTGATACAAGACTGCTGACAAAAGATTAGATCGCTTTTTACATATTTCCGCTCGAAAATTAATGTTTTATGGCTACGAGTGTTTAGCTTAAACTAACGTTTTTAAGCTCCACTCTCACAGATTGACCGTTTTGACAACTTTTTTTTTATTTTTAGTCTTGAAATGAGCCAATTTTTCCGTAAATATCTGCAAACCAGTGATATAAGACTGCTGGCAAAAGATCAGATCGCAGATTTTCGTATTTTCGTTCGAAAATTGTTTATGGCTAAAAGAGCTACTAACCCTTTAAGAAAATTGCATAAATCATAAAAAAATTAACTTAAAATATAAAAATCTGCGATTTGATTTTTTTGTCAGCAGTCTTATATCACTTCTATGCAGTTTCGCATAAATTGGCTCGTTCCAAGACAAAAAAGTTTCAAAAAAGTTGCCAAAACGTTCAATTTATGAGAGTGCAGCTTTAAGAAAAATGAGTAAAACATCAACCTGCGATCTTTTTCTTTGTCAGCAGTCTAATATCACTGGTGCCAATGCATTTTCGCAAAAAAATGGCCCGTTCAAAGACAAAACAAATGTTGTCAAAATCTGTGAGAGTGCAGCTTTAAGATTGATCCAGTTTCCCCATTTTTGTTATGAGAAAAGCTTGCTTTCTAAATTTTAATGCTTAATCATAAAAAATAAAATGAAAGGGCGAAGTATTTTTAGATTTTGTTTTGAAGATTAATGTGCCGGAAATATTGGACATAAATGCATTTTATGGCAGAATAAAACAGAATCATTGTGTTAACAACAGTAAAAAAACAAACAAATTTCAATAATAAAATTCCCTGTAACTAAACACGAGAAAAACATCATTGTACGAACGTTAAGCTATAAAAGTCATCTGGCATGCCTCTCATACACATTTTTATAGTTAGGCCAAAAAAAAAATTGTTTGTTTAGGGTAACCTTCCCAAAATTTCTAGGTAGGGTAGGTAGGGATTTTTTTTATTTTTATAAAAAAAAAATCAAAATCTGTCGTAAGTTCAGAGTGTTTTCTTGCACATGGCAGTCTTTCCTACATTACTGTCATTGCCTGACTTTGTTTTATCATATAAACAATAATTCTGATTAAAATCTGCATTTTATCCGCCCTTCGTAACTCTCTATTCGCTAACGAATATTTTTTTTGCTCAGAAACGGAAAAAAATAGTAAGGGTCGGCGCATTTTTATAGGTAGGGTCGGGTTACCCGAAACAGACATATTTTTTTAGGCCTTATTAGTATAATGATATCATGTAAGATTTTATCGCCGGCGTTTCTACACAAATAATGAATAAAAGTATGATTTAATTACAATATCCATGCTTGAATTGCCTAAAAATGACGCGTTTAACCAGGTTGCAGGAAGTAAATGTTGTAAAATTGTTTAAATTTGACCTGTTACTTATACGTAAAACCCCCTGAAACCATCATTTGCTTATGTATATGAACGCATACATGTAATTTAAAGCAATTAATGAAAGTTTAAACCGATCCTTTAAATGTTTGATCAACGAATACTTCATGCGACATTTACGTTATAAGAAAATTAATGATTGACAATTTTGGTGGTTGTGATTTTTATTGAACTGTCGCAGTTATTTGATTTTAAGTATTTGTTATTATTTGTAATAAGAAGAAATGTATTTTTAATGGATATTATATTAATGTTTCATTTGAAGAACAAGAAGGCGCAAAATAAACCCCAGTGAAAAAAAACTTTCTCTTGCCAAAAGTTCACTCTCCGTCGTTTACCTCCTCCCCCACCACCACAAGCACCACCACCAACAACAACTATACCAACAACAACACAAACTCTTCAACCATCTACATAACCATCACCATCACCACAACCACCACCACCACTAAGACAAACACTACCGACACCATCATCATCAACAACAATAACAACAACAACAACACTACCACCACCTACACTACCACCACCATCACCACCATCAACACCACCGCCTACACCAACAACAACAGCCACAACAACAACAACATAACCACAACCACCACCCCCACCACCACCACCACCACCACCACCACCACCACCACCAACAACAACAACAACAACAACAACAATAACAACAACAACATTAACACAACCACAACCACCACCACCAACAACAAGATAGATAAATAGCAGTTCAATGCACATATTACATCGTTACAGCGTGACAAAGCATACACTAAAATAAGCATATTTGAGGTTCAAACATATCAATGTGATGCGGAGGAGAAAAAAGACATATTTCCTAGACAACATGGCAACAAATTAAAACACATATATATATACACTCGCACTGAAGCACTCGTGTAGAATTTCAATAAGTCGCGCTGTGGGTGCAATAACTGACATCACATAAAACATTGTTCAAAAGTATGGTAAATGCAGTAATAATCCATAGTTTGCACTTTATACGGTTGATAATAACTATGTCAGATCTTTAATTCTAAAATATGTCATTCGGAGCACCTCGGTCAGTTTCCATCTAAAATAACCTCGGATATATGCCTGTGCATTAGTAGAGCTAGTTCGTAAAAATAATAATTATAATATAAATTAGTTATATTGTTTTAATGTGTAATTTGTAAAACTGTATTCAAATCGATTCCTGGAGATTTTTTATTTTTTTCATAAATACTGCACCAGTCAATTGTAAACACGCCCCCTCCCCCCTCAGGCCCGGGTGTATACCGAGGATAGCGGGGGAATTGGGACGTGTTTTTATCTTCCAGATGTCCCCCGCAGTGCCGACTGAATGCGGTGGTTTTGTTTTCGCGCCGAAAAAAGCCTGAAATGGGCCGTGTCATTGTACCGGGAAACATCAGTTCTTTTAACGGGATTTGTCCGCGAGTTAGCAAAGCTTTTCCCGGAGTTTAACAAGATCTCGCGAGATAAACAATAATGTGTAAATTATAATAGGCCTTACCTAGGATATCCCCGGGGTGCGAGAGTATTTGGCAGGGATTTTACCAGCATTTGTCTCCGAAGAGCGGGGTTTTACCTGGGGTTGGCTGGACCAAAAGTCAAAGTCCCCGCTATTCCCCGGATTTTGGGGGGACGTCCTAAGTTAGGCCTATTTCGGCGCGAAAACAAAACCACCGCATTCACTCGGCACTGCAGGGCCACCTGGAAGGTAGAAACATGGCCCATTACCCATTCTATCCTCGGTATACCCCCGGACCAGGGGGGATGGGGAGTGGTTATAATTGACTGGTGCATTACAAACACGTACTCTGGTAAAAGTGCACACGCATTAATCACCATAAGGAGAGTTTTAAACACCTAAACCCTTTTGCACCAATTTCTTCACTTGTGATACTCAGAAAACAAGTATTGTAGAAAAAGTACACATTTCGTCAGTGCCCATTAAAATAATCATGCTTTTGGAGGCGTACGGTCAAAAGCGAAATTCCTATTTAAATTTGGATCCAGCAGTTATTCATCGTAAAATAGAAAAGCCTGCCCACATATTAGTTTTTACGAAGTTTGCACAATTCAGATCATGATAAACTTGCACGAAGTATACAAGAAAAGGTCAACGTCAAAGCGCACTGTGAACTGAATACGGCTTACATACAGAAAAAAAACCATAACTTGATACTTAGAAAACAAGTATTAATGAAAAAGAACATATTTCTTCAATTCCCATACGAATAATCACGCTTTAGGAGGCGTATGGTCAAGGTTTTAATGGAAAAAAAATATTGATTGGGTAAATAAACCAGATATTATAATAATGACACTGATTTTAGGGTTGAGGGTATGGCGTTTACTCTAAATGTCAGCTTTTGGGTTAACAAAAGGTAAGAGGACCAAGTCTTTGAAAATGTGTACATGTCATGAGCTTGATTTATTAAATTTGAAAACGTTTGAAAACTTAAACAATTACAGAGAATGACAAGGTGACAAGTGTACCACCAGTGTTAACATTTCACGAAATCATTTAAATAAACGTTGAACATACTTACCCTCAAACACTGAATAATAATACAACCACTGCTGCTGTTGCTGCTGCTGCTGCTGATGATGATCATGATATTGGTGGTGGTAGTGGTGGTGGTGGTGGTGGTGGTGGTGGCGACGACGACGATGATGATGATGATGATGATGATGATGATGATGTAAATGAACAAGGTTGTTTTCGATGATTTTTTTAAGTAGCATTAGAAGATTTTGCCGATGCAGTGTTTGAGCTAACAGTAGTTCTTGCTACTTAACGAAGTCACATTAAAAATAGTGTTAAATGACTTAGCTTTGACATATTAACGTATAGTTAACATATACATCAAATTAATATATATATATATGAATTGGTTATATCATTATAATCATTATAATTCACATCGCAATTTTAAATAATAGGCAATTTCTTAAGAAAGGTAAAAGCTGCTCATTAAATTTTAGCGTCATTTACGCGATAAAAAATGATAATGTTTGCCTATTAGCGATCTTTATTCACTCAGCGAGATCATTACACTTCATCACTTTGGTCATTTAAATACAATTGCTGATTTCTTAATTAATAAAAATAGTTTAAGTTGAATTAGTTTAACCCTACTTTTTTAAAGCTGCTGCTGCTGCTGTTGCTGATGCTGCATCATCACCATCATCACAATCATCAACACCATCATCATCATCATCATCATCATCATCATCATCATCATCATCATCATCAACAACAACAACAACAACAACAACTACTGCTACCACTACCACTACCACTACCACTACTACTACTACTACAACTACTACTACTACTACTACTACTACTACTACTACTACTACTACTACTACTACTACTACTACTACTACTACTACGACAACAACTACGACAACAACAACAACTGCTACTACTACTTCTACAACTACGACAACAACAACATCAACTGTTAATACAATTGCGGCTGCTGTTATCACCACCAGCACCATTACTACTGCTTCTATCGCTACCACCAACATCATCACCACCAGCACATGTATGCAGCAGTAGCAACAACAACAGCCGCGGTAGTAAGAAAGTGCGCAGCGCTGCAACAAGAGCTCTATTCTAATTTATTTTCCATTTAATTAGCAGTATGTAAGCGATGCTCCTACTTAAATTTCAATGCAACAAGTTGCACAATTTTGATCATGATAAACTTGCACGAAGTATACAAGAAAAGGTCACCGTCAAAGCGCACTGTGAACTGAATACTGCTTACATACAGAAAAAAACTTCCGATTACAAAATTTAAGATAAAAACTGAAGTGAGTGTTTAGTCGTTGTCGTGTCCCGGTGAACTCCAAATCCGTCCTGCACCGTCATCAAACAGCTGATAGCATGATAAACATGGTGTTAGGACAAGCTCGTTAAGGAAACACTTATGTCAAGAGGATTCCACGATCAGTTATTACGCGATCAGGGGCGTAGCCAGCAGTGCATTCAGTAAGCATGTTTGCGGCGAACGTTTGCTGTTTGGTTTCCCGCTTGCACAGTATGCGCTGGGTGTAGCAGGGCTACAAAACAAAACGTTTACGTGCGTTTTCAAAACGCTCGCCTTACTGAAGGCACTGCAGGCTTTACTGAATGTTACGCACGAAAGGGGGCGGGTGAGGGAGGGGGAATACTTCTGTAGCCGGTTGGGGGTTCGGGGGGGGGGGTCTCCCCAGGGAAGAAATGAAAAATGGAACTACAATGTTGAGCTCTGATGTGTATTTGGAGGGATTTATAGTATCGAGGCCGCCGACTTAGTAGTAATCAAGTGATTGATTTAGGCTCAGTAAGCTATCTAGCACAGAGAAGTAATGCCTATTTTAGCTGATCTTCCTTTTATTCTGATATCATTTCTTTAGCTTAGCCCTCGACTTTGATGCCATTTTGAGCCAGGGTTTTTCTTTTTCAAATTGATGTTACGCACATGCGTAAATGCGTGACGCTGGCTACGCCCCTGGCGATTCTCTTACAGGGCGATGGGCTGATGTGTACACATGACCCGGGACTGGGGACAGAGCGTGATCATCCGCAGAACATATGTTATCCCTTTTTTGTACATGTATAAGGCTTAAAACAACAAAGTTTTACTACCGGATATGTTCGGGACAGTTTGGACAAATACGTGATAAGCTCAGGCGGTTTTCAGTATGATTAACCTGTGGGGAGATTGTGTGTTGGAATGTATGTATTAATTAAAGGCGCACCGTGAATATCGGTTGATGCACAAACCTATCTTTTTTAAAGAATGCATTATAATGTTAATCTTTTTTAATAAAAAAGTTTAATAATCAAAACAAACAAACTTATGAGTAAGATACAGATAAAAAAAATATTCGCGATATATTGGATCTTTCTAAACTCGGTAATTCGTGGCCACGTAGCTATTAATAAAAAGAAATTATGAAGGTAAATGTTGTTGTTGTTTAATTTTACCTAAATCACATGATTTTTGTTTTGTTTTAAGCATTTTATTAAAATGAGTTAAACACGATAAGACATTAATTAAAAAGAAATACAAAAAAATGCATCAACTTATATTGTGTACCTCTCATTAAAAGCACGTCCTCTATTTTGACCTTTCTGTATGCTATTATTTACGAATAAAGACTTGAATTACTGGTTGCATGTGGCCTTATCATAAAACCGCTCGGCATTAAGAAAAACTTTGTACCAAAGTGCGTTGAAGTTATGATGTAAACAATTTTTATTTAAATGTAAACAAATTTCGCTATCCGCCCAAAATTACAAACTGAGTTTACATACTCTTTATAAACCCTCCTGCAGTCAACTGTTACTGTTCAGTAGTGGTTATAGTCCCCGCCTGTAGACCGAAAGGGCAATCGTAACAACTCGGCCATCTCCGGCAAGCTTCGAGATTCTGTTGGATAATGGCCGAGGTGTTCCGATTGACTTAAAAGCAAACGTTCTATTTCGATCCTATTTTTTTTTTTTATAAAATTAACCTTATGTTACAACATATCACATTGATTTTCAAAAAATCTAAAAAAAATAATATTTGATTTAATAAAAAAGCGGCTTATGTACGTACCTTTTAATAGGTGGCCGTTCTTGGTATGCTTGGTACAAAAAGACCACCTTGATGTAGCTGTTCAAATTAGGACATTACATTATCTTCGTTTTTATGGATAACATTTGACAGTCTAAATATCCTTAATTGATAAGGCCATGAGAGTTCACATGTATACTAGCCGACGATGTAGGAATCCTTCACAGTGGATTTATTTTAAAAGATAAACGTCGTAGATGGAGTAAATGTTCCCATACATTAAAATAGATAAAAGAATAAATAAAAAAGAAAGAAACAGAAAACAAAGTACACGCCCACATCCACAGCATATGTTTTTGATGTTTGACACCACCTCTTTTGTGTATTGTCGGGCACCGGATTTTCACACCATTTTTAAAAAAAAAATCAATAAAAAATGCTGTCTCAAATTCCAAACAAAAGAATACAAAGCCGAAAATGTGAAAAACAAAGAAGTTTTTTCCCCCCATAAATATGCACTTTGTATTGTCTATATATATTTTCAGAGAATTTGGCACCATAATTTTCAGTTTTGAATGAAACGATTTTTTATTGATTATTTTTAATAATTTCAAAAAATCCGGTGTCAGTAATTGTAGTATAATAAAACTAAAATATCCATCTTGCTATACATTCGGAACTAAGATCGTGCGTAAAAATAGTGGCTCTAAATAAGTTGTTTTTTAGCATTTGATTGGTCCGAAATCTAGGTCATTGACATCTACGACGAACCAGATATTAACCTAATCAAAACATGCTTTTTTTTAAATGATCCCAACCGCATGTAAATAATGTCGCGCAAGTGCATATGTTATGCAAATGAGTAATAATAACAATTTTATTGAATATAAGTAACAAGGGTTTTATTGTGAATGGCGCACATATGGAGAATGGTGAAGTGAAAATGTCCTATATTCTTCATTATTCAATATTACTTTAAACTGTATCGCATTATGTCTCGCAAAATATTAAGAAGGTCTCAATAAATCTGCTGATAAGTATACGAGCAACATATGCAATGGTATTATCCACCATCAAATTAAGACATTAAGAACGCATGTCGCAATAAAGTTAAAACAAAAGCCGAGACTTGTAACAAAAAAACCTAGTTCTTTGATCGCATTTACCTGATTATGCAATTAACTGGAAACACATTAATGAGGGATTACATCGATCAACATTTTGTAACAGTCTCATACGTAATATTATTCTACATTCCTTCCCACATCAGGCCATGTATATCAATCATAATATACACGGTTGTCAGGGCACCATCATTAAAATATTCACACGTGTGATGTAATGTAATTTTATATAATTCATATTAGGCCAGGCTTTTAATATTCTAGGTCTCCCCTCCCGAGGCCAAGGTAGATTTCGTGTGTGTCCGGTAAGAAACCGTTTCCCTATAATTGTATGTTGTATATCGCTTCCCTTCATTTTCTATGTTGTATGCAAATTCCGAATTCTACATTGTTGTATGCAGTTTCCGTAAATTTCTATGTTGTATGCAATTTCCGTATACGTCTATGTTGTATGCCGTTTCAAAATACTTCTATGTTGTATGCCGTTTCCTTATACTTCTATGTCGTATGCCGTTTCACTATACTTCTATGTTGTATGCCGTTTCACTATACTTCTATGTCGTATGCCATTCCCCTATACTTCTATGCTGTATGCCGTTTCACAATACTTCTATGTCGTATGCCGTTTCACTATACTTCTATGTCGTATGCCGTTTCACAATACTTCTATGTCGTATGCCGTTTCACTATACTTCTATGTCGTATGCCGTTTCACTATACTTCTATGTCGTATGCCGTTTCACTATACTTCTATGTTGTATGCCGTTTCACTATACTTCTATGTCGTATGCCATTCCCCTATACTTCTATGTTGTATGCCGTTTCACAATACTTCTACGCTGTATACCATTTCCCTATACGTCTATATTGTATGCCATTCCCCTATACTTCTATGTTGTATGCCGTTCCATTATACTTTTATGATGTATACCAATCCCTATAATTCTATATTGTATGCCATTCCCCTATACTTCTATGTTGTATGCCGTTCCACTATACTTTTATGATGTATACCAATCTCTATACTTCTTTATTGTATGCCATTCCCCTATACTTCTATATTGTATGCAATTCCCCTATACGTCTATATTGTATGCCATTCCTCTATACGTCTATGCTGTATACCATTTCCTAATACTTCTATGTTGTATGCCATTCCCCTATACGTCTATATTGTATGCCATTCCCATATACGTCTATACTGTATACCATTCCACTATACTTCTATATTGTATACCATTCCCCTATACGTCTATATTGTATGCCATTCACCTATACGTCTATATTGTATGCCATTCCCCTATACGTCTATATTGTATGCCATTCCCCTATACGTCTATCTTGTATACCATTCCCCTGTACGTCTATATTGTATGCCATTCCCCTATACGTCTATATTGTATGCCATTCCCCTATACGCCTATATTGTATGCCATTCCCCTATACTTCTATATTGTATACCATTCCCCTATACTTCTATATTGTATACCATTCCCCTATACTTCTATATTGTATACCATTCCCATATTCTTCTAGATATATTGTATGCCGTTTCACTATACTTCTATGTTGTATACCATTCCCCTATACGTCAATATTGTATGTCATTCCCCTATACGTCTATACTGTATACCATTCCCCTATACTTCTATGTTGTATACCATTCCCCTATACGTCTTTATTGTATGCCATTCCCCTATACTTCTATACTGTATACCATTTCCCTATACGTCTATACTGTATACCATTCCCCTATACGTCTATACTGTATACCATTCCCCTATACGTCTATACTTTATACCATCCCCCTATACGTCTATACTGTATGCCATCCCCCTATACGTCTATGCTGTATACCATTCCCCTATACTTCTATATTGTATGCCACTCCCCTATACGTCTATACTGTATACCATTCCCCTGTACGTCTTTGCTGTATACCATTCCCCTATACGTCTATACTGTATACCATTCCCCTATACGTCTATACTGTATACCATTCCCCTATACTTCTATGTTCTTTGGCGTTTCACTATACTTCTATGTTCTATGGCGTTTCACTATACTTCTATGCTGTATGCCGTTTCACTATACTTCTAGGTTCTATGGCGTTTCACTATACTTCTATGTTCTATGGCGTTTCACTATACTTCTATGTTCTATGGCGTTTCACTATACTTCTATGTTCTATGGCGTTTCACTATACATCTATGTTCTATGGCGTTTCACTATAAGTTTATGCTGTATATCATTCCCCTATACGTCTATACTGTATACCATTCCCCTATACTTCTATGCTGTATACCATTCCCCTATACGTCTATACTGTATACCATTCCCCTATACGTCTATACTGTATACCATTCCCCTATACGTCTATGCTGTATACCATTCCCCTATACGTCTATGCTGTATACCATTCCCCTATACGTCTATACTGTATACCATTCCCCTATACGTCTATGCTGTATGCCATTCCCCTATACGTCTATACTGTATACCATTCCCCTATACGTCTATACTGTATACCATTCCCCAAAACGTCTATACTGTATACCATTCCCCTATACGTCTATACTGTATACCATTCCCCTATACGTCTATACTGTATACCATTCCCCTATACGTCTATGATGTATGCCATTCCCCTATACGTCTATACTGTATACCATTCCCCTATACTTCTATACTGTATACCATTCCCCTAAACGTCTATACTGTATACCATTCCCCTATACGTCTATGCTGTATGCCATTCCCCTACACGTCTATACTGTATGCCATTCCCCTATACGTCTATTCTGTATGCCATTCCCCTATACGTCTATACTGTATACCATCCCCCTATACGTCTATACTGTATACCATTCCCCTATACGTCTATACTGTATACCATTCCCCTATACGTCTATGCTGTATGCCATTCCCCTATACGTCTATACTGTATACCATTCCCCTATACGTCTATACTGTATACCATTCCCCTATACGTCTATGCTGTATACCATTCCCCTATACGTCTATACTGTATACCATTCCCCTATACGTCTATACTGTATACCATTCCCCTATACGTCTATACTGTATACCATTCCCCTATACGTCTATGCTGTATACCATTCCCCTATACGCCTATACTGTATACCATTCCCCTATACGTCTATACTGTATACCATTCCCCTATACATCTATGCTGTATGCCATTCCCCTATACGTTTATAATGTATACCATTCCACTGTACTTCTATACTGTATACCATTCCGCTATACGTCTATGCTGTATGCCATTCCCCTATACGTCTATACTGTATACCATTTTCCTATACGTCTATGCTGTATACCATTCCCCTATACGTCTATGCTGTATACCATTCCCCTATACGTCTTTGCTGTATGCCATTCCCCTATACGTCTATACTGTATACCATTCCCCTATACGTCTATGCTGTATGCCATTCCCCTATACGTCTATACTGTATACCATTCCCCTATACTTCTATGCTGTATGCTGTTTCACTATACTTCTATGTTGTATGCCGTTTCACTATACTTCTATGCTGTATGCCGTTTCACTATACTTCTATGCTGTATACCATTTCCGTAAACTTCTATGTTCTATGGCGTTTCCCTATACTTCTATTTTGTATGCCGTTTCACTATACCTCTACGCTGTATACCATTTCCTTATACTTCTATGCTGTATGCCGTTTCACAATACTTCTATGTTGTATGCTGTTTCACTATACTTCTATGCTGTATACCATTTCCTTATACTTCTATGCTGTATGCCGTTTCACAATACTTCTATTTCGTATGCCGTTTCACTATACTTCTATGCTGTATACCATTTCCTTATACTTCTATGCTGTATGCCGTTTCACAATACTGCTATGTTGTATGCTGTTTCACAATACTTCTATGGTGTGTGCCGTTTCACTATACTTCTATGCTGTATGCCGTTTCACTATACTTCTATGTTGTATGCCGTCTCCGTATACATGTACTTCTTTGCTGCATACCGTTTCCCTATACTGCTATGTTGTATGCCGTTTCCGTATACATGTACTTCTTTGCTGTATACCGTTTCACTATACTTCTACGTTGTATGCCGTCTCCGTATACGTGTACTTCTTTGCTGTATACCGTTTCCCTATACTTATATGCTGTATGCCGTTTCACTATACTTCTAGGTTCTATGGCGTTTCACTATACTTCTATGTTCTATGGCGTTTCACTATACTTCTATGTTCTATGGCGTTTCACTATACTTCTATGTTCTATGGCGTTTCACTATACATCTATGTTCTATGGCGTTTCACTATAAGTTTATGCTGTATATCATTCCCCTATACGTCTATACTGTATACCATTCCCCTATACTTCTATGCTGTATACCATTCCCCTATACGTCTATACTGTATACCATTCCCCTATACGTCTATACTGTATACCATTCCCCTATACGTCTATGCTGTATACCATTCCCCTATACGTCTATGCTGTATACCATTCCCCTATACGTCTATACTGTATACCATTCCCCTATACGTCTATGCTGTATGCCATTCCCCTATACGTCTATACTGTATACCATTCCCCTATACGTCTATACTGTATACCATTCCCCAAAACGTCTATACTGTATACCATTCCCCTATACGTCTATACTGTATACCATTCCCCTATACGTCTATACTGTATACCATTCCCCTATACGTCTATGATGTATGCCATTCCCCTATACGTCTATACTGTATACCATTCCCCAAAACGTCTATACTGTATACCATTCCCCTATACGTCTATACTGTATACCATTCCCCTATACTTCTATACTGTATACCATTCCCCTATACGTCTATGATGTATGCCATTCCCCTATACGTCTATACTGTATGCCATTCCCCTATACGTCTATTCTGTATGCCATTCCCCTATACGTCTATACTGTATACCATCCCCCTATACGTCTATACTGTATACCATTCCCCTATACGTCTATACTGTATACCATCCCCCTATACGTCTATACTGTATGCCATTCCCCTACACGTCTATACTGTATACCATTCCCCTATACGTCTATACTGTATACCATTCCCCTATACGTCTATACTGTATACCATTCCCCTATACGTCTATGCTGTATGCCATTCCCCTATACGTCTATACTGTATACCATTCCCCTATACGTCTATACTGTATACCATTCCCCTATACGTCTATGCTGTATACCATTCCCCTATACGTCTATACTGTATACCATTCCCCTATACGTCTATACTGTATACCATTCCCCTATACGTCTATACTGTATACCATTCCCCTATACGTCTATGCTGTATACCATTCCCCTATACGTCTATACTGTATACCATTCCCCTATACGTCTATACTGTATACCATTCCCCTATACATCTATGCTGTATGACATTCCCCTATACGTTTATAATGTATACCATTCCACTGTACTTCTATACTGTATACCATTCCGCTATACGTCTATGCTGTATGCCATTCCCCTATACGTCTATACTGTATACCATTTTCCTATACGTCTATGCTGTATACCATTCCCCTATACGTCTATGCTGTATACCATTCCCCTATACGTCTTTGCTGTATGCCATTCCCCTATACGTCTATACTGTATACCATTCCCCTATACGTCTATGCTGTATGCCATTCCCCTATACGTCTATACTGTATACCATTCCCCTATACTTCTATGCTGTATGCTGTTTCACTATACTTCTATGTTGTATGCCGTTTCACTATACTTCTATGCTGTATGCCGTTTCACTATACTTCTATGCTGTATACCATTTCCGTAAACTTCTATGTTCTATGGCGTTTCCCTATACTTCTATTTTGTATGCCGTTTCACTATACCTCTATGCTGTATACCATTTCCTTATACTTCTATGCTGTATGCCGTTTCACAATACTTCTATGTTGTATGCTGTTTCACTATACTTCTATGCTGTATACCATTTCCTTATACTTCTATGCTGTATGCCGTTTCACAATACTTCTATTTCGTATGCCGTTTCACTATACTTCTATGCTGTATACCATTTCCTTATACTTCTATGCTGTATGCCGTTTCACAATACTGCTATGTTTTATGCTGTTTCACAATACTTCTATGGTGTGTGCCGTTTCACTATACTTCTATGCTGTATGCCGTTTCACTATACTTCTATGTTGTATGCCGTCTCCGTATACATGTACTTCTTTGCTGCATACCGTTTCCCTATACTGCTATGTTGTATGCCATTTCCGTATACATGTACTTCTTTGCTGTATACCGTTTCACTATACTTCTACGTTGTATGCCGTCTCCGTATACGTGTACTTCTTTGCTGTATACCGTTTCCCTATACTTATATGCTGTATGCCGTTTCACTATACTTCTACGTTGTATGCCGTCTCCGTATACGTGTACTTCTTTGCTGTATACCGTTTCCCTATACTTCTTTGCTGTATACCGTTTCCCTATATTGCTATGTTGTATACCGTTTCCCTATATTGCTATGTTGTATGCCGTTTCCCTATATTGCTATGTTGTATGCCGTTTCCCTATATTGCTATGTTGTATGCCGTTTCACTATATTGCTATGTTGTATGCCGTTTCCCTATATTGCTATGTTGTATGCCGTTTCACTATATTGCTATGTTGTATGCCGTTTCCCTATATTGCTATGTTGTATGCCGTTTCCCTATATTGCTATGTTGTATGCCGTTTCCCTATATTGCTATGTTGTATGCCGTTTCACTATATTGTTATGTTGTATGCCGTTTCCCTATATTGCTATGTTGTATGCCGTTTCACTATACTTCTATGATGTATTCCCATTTTTCTATGTTGTATGCGGTTTCACTATATTGCTATGTTGTATGCCGTTTCACTATATTGCTATGTTGTATACCGTTTCCCTATATTGCTATGTTGTATGCCGTTTCCCTATATTGCTATGTTGTATGCCGTTTCCCTATATTGCTATGTTGTATGCCGTTTCCCTATATTGCTATGTTGTATGCCGTTTCCCTATATTGCTATGTTGTATGCCGTTTCACTATATTGCTATGTTGTATGCCGTTTCACTATATTGCTATGTTGTATGCCGTTTCCCTATATTGCTATGTTGTATGCCGTTTCACTATACTTCTATGATGTATTCCCATTTTTCTATGTTGTATGCGGTTTCTGCATACTTCATAGTGTATGCCTTATCTTTGTGGAATAAAGCCATTTCCCTGTCAACGCCGACAAGCAAATCCAAGTGTTACCGGCAGACTGGTTGAGGGTCCCATGCAATTACATGATTTTTACCAAGTAGACCTGCCTAGACCTGTTAAGGCCCCCAAGCGAATCCCTGTTTCCCACGTTCAACCAGTTGAGATCCAAAGCGAATCCATGCTGTTTTTTTCCGGCAGACCGGTTGAAGCATCCAAGCAAATATATATTGTTATTGTTGTTGTTGTTGTTTGACTTTTTAGGTACACCTGTTAATGCTTCCAAGCGAATTCCTGTTTTCCCTGTACAATCGGCTAGACCCAAAGGGAATTATTGTTTTCTCCGATAGACCAGTTTGGACCCCCAAGCAAAGTCCTGTTTTCCGAGTGAAACCGGTTAGACCCCAAGTTAATTTGAACCCCCAAGGGAATCCATATTGTCTACGGTAGACCAGTTTGGACACCCAAGCGAATCCATGTTTTCTCTTATCATCCCATCACGATCTACACTTTATTGCTCTTCAATTAAATACACATGTACATACATTTATCGGCTTGTCGTTTGTGATTCAGTTCGTTTGGAGAGAGCCCGACGCACAGGCAGGCTCTTTGCGCAGAATGTTGCATGGACCAGGGCACGGTAGGATGCCCATCAAAAAAGTTTGCTGAACAAACATTTTACCCTCTCTCTGAACTATTTTCGGCAATATAATTCCAATCAATTATCACACAATAACTCGATGACGTTTTCAAATGCATATGCGATAAAACGACCTACTAAAACAGCAATAATACTTGGTTACAACAAAACGTAACATTATAAAGACATAACAAAGATATGTTCAGTAGGTCATTAACACGAGCTAGACAATCATTTATGACCACTTTATATGATCGAAGTTAACATGCAAACATTCATGTTAATTCAGGGGCGGATCCAGGAATCAACGTTAGAGGGGGCGTAGCTTAGGGGCGCAACCTTTTGACATGCACCCCTCCCTCTGAACCGAAAGTGTATGGCATGAACTGTTTGCAGATGGATTGGGGTTTAGCAATCAAGAAAAATTAACAATTTGTAGTTGGAAATGATGCATTATGGGCGTATTTTATTATTTTTTTATCTCCTAAATTGACATAAAAAGTAACCTTTGACGATTTTAGAGGGGGCGCGCGCCGGATGCGCCCCCCTCTAAATCCGCTAGTGTAATTGATATATTATTTTCCATGCTGAACAACATAAATGCGATCAGATCTCTTTCGAAGTATTCGATGAATCACAAGTCATGGTTGTCATTTGCAAAATTGCCTTAAAAGACGCAAAATATGGGTTGATGTATTATTTAAATGAATTATCATGTTTAACTTATTTGATTTTAACGATCAAAACAAAAAAGCATATGATTTGTGTACTGATAAAACAAAATTGATCTTTATGAAGTTTTTTTTTTAATTAATAGCTACGTCGCCGTTCAGAATTGCACTTAAATATCCTTTATATCTTTATATCTACACACCCATCATGTTTTCTTATTGTTTTATCATTAAAGGCAAATTAGTAAAACATGATAATGTATCAAAAAAAAATATAGTGACTTAGCATAAACCTTTATGTGTGCGGTTATGAGGACAAATCGCAAGATTTCTGAACTTTCTGCATTTTCATCAAACGGAGCACATCGGTCATTATCCAATATAATTGACCATCTCGAAGCTTGCCGAAGATGGCCGAGTTGTTACGATTGCATTTTCCGTTCACTGACTCAAATGATTTTGATTGTTAAGATTTAGTTTACTTGTTAATGGACAAATGTAATCAATAGTTTGATTCATTCGGAACACATCGGTGCCTTCCGATCAAAAACAGTCTCGGATGTTTGACGGTACATCAATAGTAATCGTCACATTTTAATTAAAAGTATTAATTAATTGTAGTCTTTTAACATGTTTTTTGAATATCTAAGTTTAAATTAATTGTCAGGGAAGCGTATCATCGCAAACATAATAAAGATTCTAAAGAGTAAATTCAAAATGTTTTACTGCTAAATTGAAATTACTACGCAATCTACTTCCAGTGTAGTTAAATGTAAAGATTTCTGACGTTGTAAACCGTTCATGTACATCCGAAGTTGGTTTCGATTGAAAATGGCCGAGGAGTTCCGAATATACTTTGATTATGAAACAGGTCTTTAAACAAAACGATTTTTCACTGTGGCCTAACGAAGTGCGTCTCAGGACGTGAGAATGTAGCAAAGGAAACTATGTATAAAATGATTTCATTGGACGGTGAAACGAACCATTCTCAGTGCGATTTGTCTTTAAAGGGGCTGTCTCACGTATGATAAAATAGCGAAAAAAAAAAATTGTCGAAAACTGACATAAACTTGGCATCGATGTGTACAATGCATTGAAACTTACTAACTGAAGTACCACATAGTTTACAATTTATTTAAGTTTAGCAGTTATTTCGTATTTTTTCCATTAAAAAAGATTACTGGGTATGTCTACCAGGTAGAATTTATTCCTTATGCGTGATTGGCTAGTCGGTGATATCACGTGATATTACCGAGGTAGGTGTATAGCTTAATTATGTCACCCGATTAGAGTAAGGCTTTGTAGCTCATTGAGCTCACGTTTGACTTCAATTTTGGCGACGCGGGTTCGAACCCGGTCTCCGACACAACTTTTTTTTTACATTTTGGTACTTTTTTTACAATTATGATATCAAAGCGTAACACATTCTATTAGATAATTGTCCTGAGAATCGTTACAGAAAAAAACTTTTTTTGGTGCCAATCAGTGACCCAGTGCCTTTAATGCGTTGTGAACAACTCACAAGTGCAATGGTAGAAAAAGATTCCTCCCACCATATGTATAAGAAAATCCAAATATTTGATATACATGGTCATGCTAGAGTATAAGTATCTATCATATGTTTTTGGTACGGATATAAAAATCCGACCCGAGGGCACGCGCGTAAGCCGGTAACGAGGAGTGCCCGAGGGTCGGAGTTTTCGATCTGGACGGGAAAAACATGATTGATATTTTTTTCTTGTCCACAGGGAAAGATAAAAATGTACCCGTATGTAACTCCTTTTTCACTGCGCCAAAGAGCACCAGCGAAAAAATACATAGAGGCGGGAGAAAAATCATCTACCATGGCCGCTCGTGTAAGATAGGATCATCCCAACCCTCGCGCAGGGTGTTCCACTGAAATTCGGTAAACATTGTTTCCACATGAAAAAAACGCTGGGATTTTACACTCTCGATCATGGACGATACTTAAAATCTTAAATTGTATAAATGCGAGAATACCTAAGGAATTTGATGACAACAACAACAACAAAAACACCTCACCATGCAAAACAACAATATTATTCTCTACAAATCATGTTTCCTGATATGCAATATGTTTGTCTAGAAATGGCCACTTTGTTTACAATAAAGTAATTCTACAAGTACGCCCGCCTCGGTCAATATACGGTCAACTGTGCAAAGCTTTCATGCCT